>NC_142803.1:45132782-45442782 GCF_049724085.1 Artemia sp. Qi Xiang Cuo
TTTCATGTGTCGTCCGTCATCGCCTCTAGAGCATTTTCACCTGTTTTCCTGCAAAAATACCCTTTTACACGAGAATCGATCGTTTAAACTTAACGAAGTAACATTACCCCACAGACATTTTCAGAGATTATCTTCTTATAAATTACGCATTCAATCCAGTGGTTCAAGTTTTCGCAATCCAAGCCTATCACTATGCTTCTCAAAACACCTCACACCACCACGGCATTACGTGCCTTCCCGTCTGTCACCCAAGTGCCACTCCTCCTCATCACATCTAGGACATTTTCAACCTTTTGCCTCCGAAAATAAGCTTATGAATCTAAATGAAACATTGTTTTTTATTTGAACAGCGGGTCTTGACATTTCATTTCTAGAATGTGATACTCCAAGTCAATTTACGCCACAGAGAATTTCAAACATTTCTTGAACCGGCCTGCTCCTTATTTTCACTTGTTTGATAAAAATTGACAGCATGATGGCACCCTGCGACACCAATCAACAACATTTTAAGCGTTTTCTAACATTTGAATACCCCCAATGGATATATTTTCCATTGCTATTATTTCCGACAATTTCCAACCTGCGCCATCCTATTACTGGTCCATTGCACCCTCTAACATCGCCTCATCACCCCCCAAGACATTTTCAGACAGTTTTTAAAAATTACACATTCAATCCAGTGATTCAAGTTTTCGCAAGCCAAGTCTATCACGATGGTCCTCAAAACACCTCACACCATTACGGTATTACCGACCTGCCCCTCTGCCATCCACCTGGCATCCTTCATTATCATCCCTTAGGACATTTTCAACGTTATCCCTCCGAAAAAACTTGTGAATATAAATTAAACATTGTTTTTTTATTTGAACAGCGGGACTTGACATTTCTTCGGTTTAATATGACACTCCAAAGATACCTTCAAAAAAGAATATAAAACATTTCTAGAACGGGCCTACTCCTTATATCCACTATTTTTATAAGAACTGACAGCATGATGAAAATCTACGACACCCGTCATCAACATTTAAAGCGTTTTCTAACGTTTGAAAACCACCAATGGATATATTTTCTATTTCTTTTATTTTCCAACACTTCCCACCCTGTGCTACACTACTACTGGTCCATGGCACCCTCTTACATATCCTCATCGCCCCCAAGACAATTTCAGACATTTCTTGTTAAAAATTACGCTTCAACCCATTGATTCATGTTTTTTCACGAGCCAAGCCCATCGCGATACTCCTCGAAACACCCCGCATCACCATGTCATTATACACTTGGCCCCGTAGCACCCATATGGCATCCGTCATCATTTTAGAGCATATTCACCTATTTTCCTGCAAAAATACCCCTTTACACTAGAATCGATCGTTTAAACTTAACGAAAAACTCTCAATAATGTCTTTTCCTGCTTAATCCTGCCAATTGAGGCCAGCGTGACAAAATGTACCGCCTCTCTATGACACCTTCCGGTGAGAATTTTAATAAATCATTCAATTCTTATTACAAAATACCTAACACTTATTACAAAACAAAAAAATTCTTACGAAACAAAAACTAGATCCTAAAAGATCCCAAATTCTTCTTACAAAATACAAAATGCTTGTTACAAAACAAAATAATAATTATTACAAAACAAAAATACTACCTAAGAAATCACAAAAAATTCTTATTCCCGAGCGTTTTGTTTCATGTCAAATATTTTCTGTTCTTTGGATACTTCTTAATCGAAGTGTGACTTTTTTCTCTCTTCTTTGGAAAAATTCAGAGTCGAAGTGTAACTTTTTTCTCTTCTACGGAAAAAAATCAGAAGGGGCGTGGAACTTTTTCTCTTTTTTGAGAAAATTCAGAACTGAAGTTGATTTTTATTCTTATCTAGTGAAACTCAGAAATGACGGATAACTTTCTTTCTCTTCTTTGGAAGAAAATCAGAATCGAAGTATAACTTTTTTCTCTTCTACGGAAAAATCCAGAACAAAACTTGATTTTTTTTTCTTTTCTTTGAGAAAATTCAGTCTGTGCCACCTCTGTTGGTGTTTCAAAGTGCACATTGGAAGTTTTTTCGTTAAAAACCTATGATCTAGGATATATTTTAGTTTTGTGTCGTGGTTTATCATGTCTGTTCTACCTCAGTTGATGTTTCAGAGTGCATTTTGGTCGTTTTACGTTTGAAACGAATGACTTTAGGATATTTTCTGTAGTGTTGAGTCGTGGTTTATCTTGTCTTTGCTACCTCAGTTGATGTTTCAATGTGTATTTTGGAAGTTTACGTTTGTAACGTATAATGTAGGATATTTTGTAGCGTTGTGTCGTGGTTTATCTTGTCAGTGCTACCTTAGTTGATGTTTCAAAGTGCATTCGGAAGTTTTTCGTTTGAAACATATGACTTGGGATATTTTTGTAGTTTTTTTTTCATATTTTATCTTGTCTGTGGTCCCCAGTTGAAGTGTCAAAGTGTATTTCAGAGGTTTTTCGTTTGAAACGTATGACTAACAATATTTTTGTAGTGTTCTACCGTGGTTTATATTGTCTGTGCTACCTCAGTTGATGTTTCAAAGTGCATTTTAGAAGTTTGTTTGAAACGTATGACTTTTGGAACTTTTTCATTTGAAAAGTATGAATTAGGAAATTTGTCTAGTAGGATATTTTAGTAGGATATTGCATATTGCAAAGTGTATTTTAGAAGTCTTTCTTTTGAAATGTATGACTTAGAATATTTTTGTAGTGATGTGTCGTGGTTTGTCGTGTCTGTACATACCTCATTTGATGTTTCAAAATGCATTTTGGACATTTTTCTTTGAAGCTTATGACTTAGGATATTTTTGCAGTGTTGTTTTGTGGTTTATCTTCTCTATACTCCCTATTTTGATGTTTCAAAGTGCATTTTGGAACTTTTTCGTTTGTAACCTGCTACTTAGGAGATTTTTTGTAGTGTTTTGTCATCGATTATCTTGCCTGTGCTACCTCAGTTGATGTTTCATAGTGCATTTTGGCAGTTTTTGTTTGAAACGTGTGCCTTAAAATATTTTTGTAGTGTTTTGTCGTAGTTTATCTTGTATGTGCTACCTCAGTTGATCTTTCAAAGTGTATTTTGGAAGTTTTTCGTTTGAAACGTATGATTTGGGCAATTTTTTGTAGTATTGTGTGGTGGTTTATCTTGTCTGTGCTAAATCAGTTGATGTTTCAAAGTGTATTTCAGAAATTTTTCGTTTGAAACGTTTAACTTAGGATATTTTTGTAGGGTTGTGTCGTTATTTATCTTGTCTATTCTACCTCAGTTAATGTTTCAAAGTGCGTTTTGGAAGATTTTGTTTGAAACCTATGACAAAGGATATTTTTGTAGTGATTTCTCGTGGTTGGTCTCGTCTGTCCATACCTCATTTGATGTTTCAAAGTCCATTTCAGAATTTTTTCGTTTGAAACGTATGACTTAGGATATTTTCACCGTGTTGTGTCGTGGTTTATCTTGTCTCTGCTATCTCAGTTGATGTTTCAAAGCGTATTTTGGAAATTTTTCGTTTGAAATGTATATTTTTGTAGTGCTATGTCGTGGTTTATCTTGTATGTGCTACCTCAGTTGAACTTTCAAAGTGCATTATGGAAGCTATTCGTTTGAATTGTATGACTTAAAATATTTTTTTGTAGTGTTGTATCGTGGTTCATGTTATCTGTGCTACCTCTGTTGATGTTTCCAAGTGTATTTTGAAATTTTTTCGTTTGAAACGTTCGACAGGATATTTTTGTAGCGTTGTGTCGTGGTTTATCATGTCTGTGCTACCTCAGTTGATGTTTCAAAGTGCATTTTGGAAGTTATTGTTTGAAACTTATGACTTAGGACATTTTTGTAGTGTTGTGTCATGGTTTCTCATGTGTGTGCCACTTCAGTTGATGTTTCAAAGTACATTTTGGAAGTTTTGTTTAAAACGTATGACTTTCAGAACTTTTTGGTTTGAAAAGTATGACTTAGGATATTTTTCTAGTAGGATTTCCTAGTAGGATATTGCATATTTCAAAGTATATTTTAGAATTCTTTCGTTCGAAACGCATGACTTAGGATATTTTTGTAGTGATGTGTCGTGGTTTGTCGTGTCTGTCCATACCTCATTTGATGTTTCAAAGTGCATTTTGGAAATTTTCCTTTGAAACGTATGACTTAGGATATTTTTGTATTTTTTTTCGCGGTTTATCTTGCCTGTACTCTCTATTTTGATGGGAGTACAGAGTGCATTCAAAGTGCATTATGGAACTTTTTCGTTTGAAACGTTAGACTTAAGATATTTTTTGTAGTGTTTTGTCATGGTTTATCTTGTCTCTACTACCTCAGTTGATGTTTCAAAGTGTATTTTGGCAGTTTTGGTTTGAAACGTATGCCTGAGCATATTTTTTGTAGTGTTTTGTCGTGGTTTATCTGGTCAGTGCTACCTCAGTTCATCTTTCAAAATGTATTTTGGAAGTTTTTCGTTTGAAATGAATGATTTGGGCATTTTTTTTGTAGTATTGTGTCGTCGTTTATCTTGTCTGTGCTACATCACTTGATGTTTCAAAGTGCATATCATAAATTTTTCGTTTGAAACGTTTAACTTAGGATGTTTTGTATTGTTGGGTCGTGATTTATCTTGTCTATGTTACTTCAGTTGATGTTTCAAATTGCATTTTGGAAGATTTTGTTTGAAACATATGACTAAGGATATTTTTGTAGTGATTTCTCGTGGTTTGTCTCGTCTGTCCATACCTCATTTTATGTTTCAATGTGAATTTCAGAATTTTTTCGTTTGAAACGTATGACTTAGGGTATTTTCGTAGTGCTTTTTCGTGGTTCATCTTGTCTGTTTTACCTCTGTTTATGTTTTAAAGAGCAATTTGGTAGTTTTTTCGTTTCAAACGTATATTTTTGTAGTGTTGTGTCGGGGGTTTTCTTGTATGTGCTACCTCAGTTAATGTCTCAAAGTGCGTTGTGGAAGCTTTTCGTTTGGAATGCATACATAAGGAAGCTTGTGAACGGTTGAGTAATGGTTTATTATGTCATTTTCACCTTAGTTGATTTTTAACGGTTTATTTTAAAAGTTTTTCGCTTAAACTAAATAATTTAGGATATTTCTTTAGTGTTGTTTCGTGGTTTATCTTACTTGTGCTACCTCAGTAGACGTTTCAAAGTGTATTTTGGAAGTGTTTCATTTGAAATGTATGACAGGATATTTTTATAGTGTTGTGTCGTGGTTTATCCTATCTGTTCTACCTCAGTTGATGTTTCAAAGTACATTTTATAAGTTCTTTGTTTGAAACTTACTGCTTAGGATATGTTTGTAGTGTTGTGTCATGGTTTATCTTATCTGTGCTACCTCAGTTGATGTTTCAAAGTGCACCTTGGAAGTTTTTCGTTTGAAAAGTGAAATAGGATTTTTTTTTGCTAGTATTGTATCGGGGTTTATCGTGTCGGTGCTACCTCAATTGATGTTACAAAGCTCATTTTGGAAGTTTTTCGTCTGAAACGTATGACTTAGGATATTTTTCTAGTACGATATTTTAGTAGGATATTTTTGTGAAAGTAGAGGTTAGGTGAGGTGTCATCTAACCTAATTTAACCTAACCTAGTCTTTGTAGGTTAGCGTGAAAGCACTAGAACCAAGACAGTTTCTGATTTTGTCCGCAAAAGTTCTTTTAAGTTTTATAATAACAAGATAACCACGACACAACCCTAAAAAATATCTTAAGTCTCACATTTCAAACGAAAAACTTCTAAAATGCACTTTTAAATATCAACTGAGGTAGCAAAGACAAGAAAAACCACGACACAGTACTACAAAAATATCCTAAGTCATATGTTACAAACGAAGAACTTCTGAAATGCACTTTAAAACGTCAACTGAGGTAACACAGACAAGAAACTCCAAGGCAAAACACTACAAAAATATCTTAAGTCATACGTTTCGAACGAAAAAGTTTTAAAATGCACTTTGAAACATCAACTGAGGTGGAAGAGAAAAGAAAAATAACGACAAACCACTATAAAAATATCCTATGTCATACATATGAAACAGAAAACTCCGTATCGTGCTTTGAAACATAAAAAGAGATAGTATAGATAAGATATAACACTACACAACACAACAAAAATATCCTAAGTCATACGTTTCAAACGAAAAACTTCCAAAATGCACTTTGAAACATCAACCGAAGGTAGCACAAACAAGATCAAGCACGACACAACACTACACAAATATCCTAAGTCATATGTTTCCAACGGAAACTTCCAAAATGCACTATAAAATATCAACTGAGGTAGCAGAGACAAGATAAACCACGACACAGAATTATAAACAATATTCTAAGTCATACGTTTCAAACGAAAAAAGTTCAAGAATGCACTTTGAAACATCAACAGAGGTAGCACAGACAAGAAAAACCATGACACATCACTACAAAAATATCCTAAGTCATACATTTCAAACGAAAAACTTCCAAAATGCACTTTGAAACATGAGCTGCGGTAGCACAGACAAGATAAGCCACGAAAAAACACTACAAAAATATCATAGGTCATACGTTTCAGACGGAAAACTTCCAAAATGCACTTTCAAACATCAACTGAGGCTGCATAGAGAAGATAAACCACGAAAAAACACTACAAAAATATCCTAAGTCATACGTTTCAAACGAAAAACTTCTGAAATGCACTTTGAAACATCAACTGAGGTAGCTGAAAGATGATAATCCCCGACACAACACTACATAAAACATCCTAAGTCATACGTTTGAAATGAAAAACTACCAAAATGCAATTTGAAATAGCAACTGAGGTAGCAAATACATGATAAACCTTGACACAATACTAAAAAAATATCCTAGGTCTTAGGTTTTGAATTGAAAAACCTCTAGTATACACTTTGAAACATCAACAGAGGTAGAACAAACTGAATTTTCTCAAAAAAAGGATAAAAAGATCAAATTCTGTTCTGGATTTTTCCTGAGAAGAGAAAAAGGTTATACTTCAATTCTAAATTTTTTACAAAATGGAGAGAAAAAAGTTATACTTCAATTTTTAATTTTCCAAAGAAGAGAAAATGTTGACATGAAACAAATCGCTCGGGAATAAGAAAAATTTTGATTTCTTTCGTTGTATTTGTGTTTTGTAAGAATTATTTTAGTTTTATAACAAGTATTTCGTGTTTTTTAAGAAGAATTTGTGATCTTTTATGATCTGTTTTTAATTTGTGGTGTTTTTTAAAAAGTGTTTTGTATTTTGTAATAAGAATTTTGTGATTTCTTAGTATTTTCAACGGAGGGTATCATGGGGGATTGGTACATTGTGTCACTCTGGCCTCAATTGACATGACTCATGAGAAGAGACATTATTGATGGTTTTTAGTTAAGTTTAAACGATCTATTCAAGTGTAAACGGTGATCTTTTGCAGGGGAATAAGTGAAAATGCTCTAGAGATAATTGCGGATGCCACAAGGTTATCATGAGTTCAAGTGTATAATGACAAGGTGGTAAGGGGTGTTTTGAGGAGCATCGTGATAGGCTTGGCTCGTGAAAAGACTTGAAATAATGCGTCGAAGCATAATTTTTAACAAGAAATGGCTGAAAATGTCTTGGGGATGACGGGGCGATGTTAGAGGTTACCATGGACCAGTAATAGTGTGGGACAATTTGACAATTTTCGGAAAATAATAGCAACAGAAAAAAAATCAATTTGAGGGGGGGGGGGGTATTCAAACGTTAGAATACGATTAAAGTGTTGATGACGGGTGTCGCAGGGTGCCACCATGCTGTCAATTTTTGTAAACCAGTAGAACTAAGAAGTAACCTCGTTCTAGAAATGTTTTATATTCTCTCTGGCATGAGTATCGCATTCTAGCAATGAAATGTTAAGTCCCACTGTTCAAATAAAAAAACAATGTTTAATTTAGATTCACAAGCTTATTTTCAGAGGGAAAATGTTGAAAATGTCTTAAGGGCGCAATGAGGGGGAGGGGGCTGCCACATGGATATCAGAGGGGGAGTCAAATAATGCAACTGTGTTGTGAATTGCTTGGAGTGGCGTGTTCTACTGCTTAAAAGTTACGGTGGAGGAGCTAAGTGAATTTTCTGGTGAAGTGAAATCTCTTTGGGGTGAGTGAAATCTAACCTTGAAGAGACTTGAAACGTCTTGAAATATCTTGTCGGTGAAATTGGTTGCTAGGGGCCGCGGTTTAATTGGTTGTTAGGGTCCTCTGATGGTTAGGTTAGGACCCTCCGTCGGAATCGCTCGATAGGGTCCTGGTTGACTTGGGTGATTGGGTCCTGATTGAATTGATTGATAGGGTCCTCCGCTGGTTAGGTTAGGGCGGGGCATTTTCTTAAGAAAACACAAAATATAGAAAAATATATTAAATGTTCCTTAATTACGCCTGCAATACAACTAAAATGTAGAATTTATCCTCTCTTTCAGCTAGTTAATGTTAAGTTTTGCAAAGATGGATTTTTTTTCTAAGAAAAGAACCTGAAAATACTAAAAATATATTAAATATTCCTTAATTACCCGTGTAACACGACTAAAAATGAAAAATTTATCCTCTCTTT
This sequence comes from Artemia sp. Qi Xiang Cuo, assembly GCF_049724085.1. Taxonomy (NCBI): domain Eukaryota; kingdom Metazoa; phylum Arthropoda; class Branchiopoda; order Anostraca; family Artemiidae; genus Artemia; species Artemia sp. Qi Xiang Cuo. The sequence goes on from NC_142803.1 coordinate 45,141,346, forward strand.
CAGCTAGTTAATGCTAAGTTTTGCAAAACTCAGCTATTTTTCCAAGAAAAGACACAAAAAAAATATATATTAAAAGCTCCTCAATTACACGTGCAATACGACTAAAAAATAAGAATTTATCCCCTGTTTCACCTAGTTAAGGCTAAGTTTTTCAAAGCTAGGCCACTTGATCTATGTTGTAAATTCAATACGTAATAATTTACGCAATGAAAAATCTAAAAACCAAAAGTACGTAACATCTGCTATGTAACTTAACTTGTCTAGATCGCATTAGTGCGGAAATCTGGCAGGTGTACTTAATAATGCAAGAATCAATAGGACTGTGGACGCTTGTGCTTTGATGCGGAAAGGGTTTGAAATCATTTAGTCGATTGGAATATGGGAATTCTTATTGCCGTGTAATTGGCTATTTCCTAGAATGTATCCCTCGAAACAGAATATTAGAAATACACTGCTGGTCGTGCTGTCTAGAACGCAGTACCGTTGGATGAAAATTAACTTTCGAGTCCTAATGAGGAAAGAATCATTAGAATATAATGACCCTTTGAGAAAAAATGCATTGAAAGAAAATGAAGTATTATGTAACATATGTGCGCCGTCATTACGTAGCATGTGCGCTGTCTTTACGTAACACTCACGTTAGCTCTGTCATTACGTAACAGCCACGTGTGCGGCGCGCTCACTTACAAGCAGGGGTTCCCCGTGCGTTCTGAAGAAATATAAGACACAAGATTGCGTCATCCTCTATTACATAACGCCTGACCATTTAAAACAGGGCGTAATGTAAACATTTACGTAACACCTTCTATCTGGTTGTATTGCGGGGGCGTATCTTCCAGGATGTAATGGGAATCCAGGGTGTTGCAGAATCCAGAGTGTCGTAGGAATCCTGGGAGTGCATGTTTACCATGGATGCGCGTGAAACAGGGCACCGTTTAAAATCCAGGGGCGCGTTTTCCTAAATGTAAACGTTGACGTAACCCCTGACCGTTTAAAACACAGACTGCTTGTATTCTGGAGGCGTGTCATCCCAAATGTACAACATTAATGTAACACCTGCTGCCCACTTGGAAACAGGGCCTTGTCACAATCCGGGGGCGTGTCTTCCGGGTGTCATGGGAATCCAGAGGTCTTTCTTCCAGAAACCAGGGCCTCGTGGGAATCCGGAGTATGGGTGCATTCAAAGGTATTATGTCCCTACTCCTGACGTTTCAAGGGTGGTTCCAACCTTTTTCTAAAATCACGCAAACTTTCTCAGGCTCGTAAATTTTAATGGTAACATGAAACTTGATTAATTTTACATATTTAGAATCTGTGTAAAAAGCCAATGCTTTTGATGGTTCTAGGCGAATAAGCCAATTCTTTTGATGGTTCTAGGCCCCCGCTGAACCCCCCCCCCCAGAAAATGCCCCCGCGGAAAATATCCCCCGAAAAATACCTCCCCCCGCGGAAAATAACCCCCCACGGAAAATACTCCCCGCGGAAAATACACCCTCGGAAAATACCCCCCACGGAAAATACCTCCCGCGGAAAATACACCCTCGGAAAAAAAAACCTCGGAAAATACCTCCCAGAAAAACGTAAAAGTTTCAAACTTAGAAACCTTATTTTCCGCAGGGCGGTATTTTCCACGAGGGTATTTTCCAAGGAGGGGGTATTTTCCGCGGGGGTTACTTTCCGAAAGAGGGGTGGCGGTATCGTGGGGGAGGGCATTCTTTGGGGTGTTAAACACCCCCCCCCATTCACTATATTCATTTATGTTATTTTACTGTGTTCATGGGTATATATTTGGCTTTAAAATACACTTATTTGTCTATCTATCTAATATGCAGAATAATTGTACCAAACCCATTTTGCATGCAGACCCGTTATGCTTACCCCCCACCCCCCTAATGTGCAAATCTATAGCGCAAATTTATTTCTAAAGTAACGAAGAAACTGACAAAAACCGATGTGCTCTCGAATTTTACACAGTGTAAACTTGTGACTGAGTGGTGCATAATACACAAGTACCAAAATTCCATCCCCCTATGGAAATTAAAAAATAAACTCAAATAAAATACTCAAATTTGGAAAGCCTTATTTTCCACAGGGGGTATTTTTTTGGGTGGGGGGTATTTTCCGCAGGGGTGTTTTCCGGGGGTATTTTCCGTGGAGGTATTTTCCGCGGGGAAGGAGGGGGTATTTTCCTCAGGGGGTATTTTCCTCAGGGGGTATTTTCCGGGGGATTATTTTCCGTGGGGGGGGGTATTTCGAGGGGTATTTTCTGGGGGGTATTTGCCGGGGGGAAACGCCGGCCATTGTTGAAATTCAATGTCGTATATCTTCAACTTTTTCTGAAAATGTTAAGGGACAACCTAGTTTGAACTGGTGAACTCTTGATTTGCAGTCGAATATTTTACCTCTGAGCTATGAGCTATTTGTGCATCTTAATAAAAATTACTTCATGTGAACAATATGGCCAAATTTCACAACTTACTGCCCTTTCCCCAGGGGTTGTGGGGGGCTATGTTATCCCCAAAGGCATGGTTATTGGACTTTTCAATTATATTGAACAAAATGGTTATCTCAAAATTTTGATCAGGCAACCTTGAGAGGAAACGAGGCGTGGGAAGGGGGCTAGCTGCCCTGCAATCTGTTTGGTCACTTAAAAAGTGGCATTGCAACCTTTAATTTTCCGTTTTAATGAGCCTTCTCCCGAGATTCTAAGACCATGGGTTTGAAAAGATTGCCCCTGGGAAAAAAACAACAAAAAAACAATAAACAGGCATCCGTGATCTTTCTTCAGACAAAAAAAAAGTAAAATCCCACATTTTTGCAGATGGGAGCTTGAAACCTCTACAGTAGGGTTTTCTGATATGCTGAATCTGATTATGTGATTTCCATTAAGTTTCTTTGACTTTTCGGGGATGTTTCTTCCCTTTTTCGAAAATAAGGCAAATTTTTTCAGACTTGTAGCGTTTAACGGGTAACATTAAACTTATTGAATCTTATATATTTGGAATCAGCATAATAAGCGAATTCATTTGATGTATCTATTGATATCAAACTGCCGTTTTTTAGAGTATCGGTTACTATTGGACCGAGTCTCTCCTAACTTATAGTTCGTTGCCACGAACTGCTTGAAGAATGTCCAGTGATCTCAGGGAAATCATGCAAATCAACTGCTTTTTGTAGCTTCTTCTTTTTTTTTTTCTTTTTTTTATATTGAAAACTAGCTAAAGTATCTGTTGGTCTAGAGGCATAAAAGAGAGAGAAAAAAGATTGTGGCGTATACTCTTTTGTGAGAACCAAACACATGTTGCCCTCTTCCCTCAAACACAAAAGTAGAAGGGCCATATTGAGTCCGAACCCCACAACATATATGGGCATAGACTCCGAACCCCACACCAAATAAGGGCATAGTGTCATTAGGGAGAACACGTGGTTAATGGGGTCAATGACCTCTTTTTCCAAGGTCGATGTTATTGTTGTTGTAAGTGCACGCTCTCAGCGAATGTCAAGGTCGATGTTGTTGTTGTTGTTTTTGGTACGCTCGAGGCGAATGTCATGGTGTCCAGAAATAGTATTTGTTGCTGTTGTTGCTCTCACCAAATGTTAAGAGTTTCCCGGAAACAGTTAGATCACTTGTTTCCTTCTCAGCCAATCAGCGGGCTTTGTTTACATAGTAGCGGCAGAGAGAATATAAGGAACGGATTTTTGTTATAGTTTTATTAGTCTGTGAATAGAATTCAAGGAGTGAGAAGAACAGTTTTGACTTTACTCTTTTGGATATATATTTGTAATAATGAGTGGAATGTTTACTCTATTAGAAGTTGATAGTGGAGTTGATGATAATAGTACAAGAGCACCAAACATTGCGGTGGAAATCACGAAAGGATCACGTCTTTGTCTGGAATGGGATGTAGTATATGCAAGATATGTGATATCCTTGAGCAAATTTAAAATGGAGGATCAATTATGTTTTGCCGCTAAAGTTGATATAGCACATGTGAATAGACTTCAATGTGCTTTAAGTGCATTGGTGAAACATATTGAAGACAATAAACAGTATCGCTAATTGTACATGCTCTGTATTATTGCACAGTTGTTGTAATTATTCAATAAAATTTTTTCGAAATCGAAAATGTTCTCTTTATTTTCTGGTTAGGGCTAACGAACCAGGGTCAGTCTAGAGTCAGCAGTCAGAGTGAAAGGACTGAAAAATGAATAAATTTGAGAAAGAGAGAATTAGATCAAATCTAGTGTTTATGGAAAAACATTTGATTTTGGATGACGATTTTCTCGAGTTATCTCTTCAACGCAGGATATTCTCTTGTCGGGGAACACTTAACAATATAATGAAGAGTGATTCTCCCCCATTGGACTATTGTATGAAGCTTTTAAAATGTGACTCAAATGCTTATAGTCAATTTATTGATATATTAATTGGAACAAAGCAGAATCATATTGTGGATATACTTTTGAAAATATTGCCAATGGATTCAATGTAGATGGCTTCCCCCATCATTCGAAAGAGCTAACGTCACAGAGATACTCCTCTCTCCCCCATTTCCCTCACGTTGAATTTATCGAAAGAAGATGATCAGTTTATTGTTATATTTTATTTATTTTAAATATGCAAACGACAAAATTTATATATATTTACAATTTTCATTTAAAATCTTTGACGTTTTAAAAACTGTTATAATTTTAACAATATTTATTACTATATTGAAAAGTGTATATTATGTAATACTTGTAAATTACATGGAGGCTATTCAGTACAAATTAAGGGATGTAATTCATATCTTGAAGTGCTGTGTGACTCACCCTAGAGGGCACCTGTGCTCCAATTGTCACAATGATAAATGTGATCAGTTGGAGAATACTTATCCCGCTATGATTGGAAAGAATCCCAAACATGATTTTAGTTTATTTCTACGAGATTGGTATCGTCGTGGGTTTAAATTATTCTGGGAAGAGGAATCTGGCCTACGATTCAACTGTTGGGGTAACAAGACAATCTGGTTTCTACGTCATCGTTGTGATGACACCACCTACTATGACTATAAACCAAGTGATTTTTATTTGGCTGTGACGGAATGTGATTCACCACTTGAAAACACTGTATGTGATATTGCTTCAAATAGACAGATTGAAACTCTTGAATTTCATAATATGAATGCAAATAGTATCATTGACTATACAAAGAGATATGACAAGAGTGAAGTTACATTGTACTGTAGAAAATGTGACCCTGACTTTGCAGTCAATCAAGATCAATATACAGTGAATCCAAATGATTTACCAGCATTAGTGGTTCACGACAGTTGCCTATACATCGAAGATGAAGAAATCTAAAGTGAAGATTTAGAGACATTGTTGTATATATATATGCATTTTATTAATAAACAAATTCACAAACATTTTTTAAGCACTTTACTCTTAGGGCACTGAAATCAATACCATATAGGTCTGAGAGGATATTTTCCACTAGAAAGTCATTCAGACGGGGATTGTAAACATAAATGTGGAGAAACTACTTGTAAGTATAGCCACGACATCGGAACACAAAATATAGTAGTGCATGGAAGCCACAGCTTTTAGTCGTTAGATCCTGAACCCTCTTTCGATTTTGAATAATAGTTTTCCCACTGCTCTCAATATAGTTGCTGATGTGAGGTGTGTAGAATGTATAGGGTAGGCCAAGAGGATCAAAAAATTCAATCGTCTTCATTGTTTGAAAGATGCACAGCCAATGACCCGTCAGTACAGTCGATGGACTGCTATTAAAAATAATCAAGGTATTGTTCACACTTTGAATTTTTCCAAGATAGTCTGAGGGTAGACAATAGGATTTGTACTGGGACATGTAGGGGTCCATATTATATACACTGATTATTTGACTGGTATTCATGGAGCCAAGTCTAGTAGAACACTACCTTCGGTAGTGATTTCCCAATAGGTTTCATATTGATTTAGTAAGACTAGGGAAATACTCTCAGCCAATGGGTCTGAAAATGTACACTCTAAACGCACACTCCCCGTACCTACTATACTCATATCCTGTGTACCTGACAAATCCAGAACAATGATACCATGTGTTTTAGCAAACATATCTTCGGTTATACCATGTTCAAATAGTTGCGACTCATGATCTAGGGTTTGCATGGTCAACTCGTACAATGTTCTATAGGATTTATCAAAAGATAGATTGTAGAGTGGGATACCGTTTACTTCGCACACAAAAGATGAAAGTCCAAATATCTGGAAAGTATGTGGACATTCTGTTGTCGATCCAAGTGCACTATGGCTCTTTACAAATGCCAACGCTAGTTTTGACGGGCTTTCGCCAGTGATATATAATGAATCGGTGAAGGTTCGTGACCCCCTTGCAATATGTCGTTGATTGGTGATTGTATGAGGAACAAGTAGTTTAATATTGTTGCCATTGGCTCTCAGTTTTTCCACGGCCAAAGCAACAGAACTCATGACCTGTTGTTTGCGTACATGAAGTATTGCCGAGGTGAGGGAGAGACTTACATCCGGATTGGCAGCAAGTTCTTTTCTTAATATGAAATTGGAGGGTGCTAGCGTTAGTTTTATATCCTCTTTAATATTGGGCGGCAGCCATTGGGGTATATTAAATATTTCATGATATATTTTTCCAACTAGATGTAATTCACTAGTTGTAGCATTTTTAAGTGCATCTGTACTATCAGTATAAGTAATATATTCATATCGATTGGAGGCGCCTCTCAATTCCTTGTATGACTTTGGTGTCATCAGCATGAATTGTATATAGCTTGTATAATTTGAGAGATTGTTGCTTGTGCTCACCAGCGTGCCATTGATGTAGACACTAATTTGACGAAATAAATTATGCAATATACAATTTTCATAGGATATCCCATCGGTCCGAATTGGCAGTGTATTATCGGATTTACGGACTGTCATTTGCAAATCTATAACTGTCGAAGACATGTCCATAAAGTAGTCTTCATTGGAATAATTTTGAAAGTAGATATTATCAGAGAAGTGCTGGAGATGATAAAATCGTTCTGGTTATCCGTAATTTACATTCACATTGATATTTTTAGCATTGAATATATTGAATGAGGCAGGGATTAAAGGTTGAGAATCATTATGCGGTAGTTATGACATCTTAATGGAAGAAATCCAGTTTTGATCTGACAATTCTCTTCCTGGGACTTCTGTTTACAGCACGTGTCGGCTTTTTCCTTCTTTTCTTTGACAAGAGGGATGTCTTTCGTTTCCGTCCTGAGTGGAGACTGATGAGTGATGCGTTGTTTCTCGACCTTTTTAAACCTTTACCATTTCGTTTTAATCTCTCGCCAAGAGTTCGCGTACTGGACCAAAGATTTTCCGTATCACTTTTTTTTAAATCCTTGCCAGAGCCCCAATCGTATTGTGTAGAGGATGCAAAATCTGTCGCAGCTGGTACAAGATATTTTCTAGCCAGTGGTAGTGAAGAGCGAAAGAGCTTAACATACTAATTGCCAAGACCATAACCAGACATTGACAAACGTCCTTTGTAGTAGCCCATTCCATTGCCCTGTTGTCTTGGGCAAAGAGTATTAACATAGCAGTCAATATCAGGACAAGTGAATGCCACTTTTTTATTAGGAATCTTGCTTTTGAACAATGGGTCGAAAATGGCATGTAATCACAGCCAAACCTTTTGAAATTGCTATGGGATCACCCAAATCGGTTCTTAGTGTTAACTGACAGAGTTCCAATTAGGAAGTGTTTACGGGAATATACTGGAGATGCTTTATATTGTAGTTATGAATATGTTCTTGATTGGTTTTTCGTTCAAGGACTCGTAGGAGGGGAACATTTGAATTACCCACTCGAGATGTTTCCACAAATGAAGCATAGAGAAATACACTAGTGTCTGTGGTGAAAGCAGGCGGATAGTCAGCAAAAATCAAATGAGTGTTTCCGGCACTTTTGCTATTGATTATATTGAGCTTAAAACCAAGAACATCCTTTAGGTTATCGTTGAGAATAACCTTGTCGCTGGCAATAAGTGAAATACTATAGATCTTACCCTCCTCAATTGAATAGTTGAAATAAAAAGCTCCTTTTTTTTGAGCGAAAATTCTTTCATTAATGATACGACATAAATCGTTCATACAGGTGAGCTCCTCATGGGGTAATTCAATATATGGATAATCCATCCAATTGATCTTTTGAATTTGTTCTTGATCACCTGTTGGTGGAGTCGGCCAATCATAGGGTCTAATTTTTATTTCATATTTACAATCCTTTCTCAGGATGTCATAGGTATTTTTGAGAATACAGTCGACAAGAACCACTTCATACTTTCCGTCGTCGAATTTGATGGTGGGGGAGAGTTTCGTCCAAAAATCACTTGTTCTATTCAAGTCATTGTAGAGAGGATCAGAAACATTGGACATGAAAGTCACATAGAAATCATTGGGCATTGTTAATGTCTTCAGCACTGATCCAAGAATCAAAATCGGAGTTGTATCCTAGCCAGCGAACAAGCAACTGTCTCTTGCCATGGCGTGTACAACTCTTTAATATCTTTTCAATTTGATAAATTTCACTAGTGTCTCCAACTTGTTGCAGTTCATATTCATAAAAACCGCCGAGAATCTCGTCATCTTTGGTGTCTCGCAGTCGATATGTCGTGGGCTCGGTGTCCAGGATTTTGGACACTTTAAAAAGTTCAGTGCTCCATAAATAATTCCCATTTTCAAATATATTGGTGGTTCTATTAATTCGAACAGTATCACCAACATTGATTTTCTTCTTTTTTTTCTCTTTTTCACCATTGGAGTATTGCTTTAGAAAAGCATCAAATGTATTTTCATTGTATTGAACATCCGTTGGTGTAGAGTTGGACAGAGATCGATGAGGTCGTTGATTATAAATCAACATGATTTTATCTAAATCATGAATAAAAGCCGGTGTATTTTTCAATGTGCAAGATCTTGAAATTAATAGACGAATCGTTCTTATTAATCGTTCAGCCAATGCAGCCTTTATCGGGCTGTGACTATGATAAAGTATTGTATTATATTTCAAAAGAACCTTTTGCACATGGGGATTAACAAATTCACTGCCGCGATCCGATTGAATTTTTCTATATGAATCCTGTTCTAGAATACTTTCAATGGCCCGAGCAACTTCAACACCTCTCTTTGATCGTAGTGGAATGGCATAGGCATAGCGACTAAAGATACTGATTGCCACTAGAATATATTTGTAGGGCGCATTGTGACGCTGTTGAAGTGTGTCTAAAGTTAAAAGATCCATTTGCATTATATGCAGAGGGAAAAAGGCCGTAGTTTGTCGATATTGTTTACTGCAAAGCCTATGATTCCGATGCAATGTGTAACTCGACTCCTTCTCCAGTCATTCTTTTTCATTTTTCATTGTGATGCCAGACACAGCTTTGGAAAGAGTTTTCGGAGAAACTAAACGCCACACTTTACAAATACTTTCATAGACACCATTCAAAACATCATCCGGTTTGAACGTAGACGTGTAGTGTAATGACCACCCCCCTTTTGTACACTGGAGGGTGAATCAATTTGTCTTCACTTTTCACTAGCAACCAAAGGTGTTGTAAAATCAGTAGTGCTGCTAGTATCTTCAAATACCAAATCTTCTTCTTCTTTTTTAAAAGGTGTTGTTGGAGGGCTATATTCTCTTAGTTTCTTTATAATTTGCTTATTGCCAATAAGACTTTTGGGGAAGTTTGATATACGCAGAAATGTTTATAGATTATCGTCAAAGGATATAAGTCCTTTACGATTCGTCACCATATCACAAATTAAACCAACTAGATTATTACTTTTTCCCTGAATTATAGTTTGTTTCCCTGTGCTCTCGACTTGAACTTGATCACCAGTTTCCAACATGAGATATGATAATACTCTTTTACTCTGTTCTTGATAGGTCAATGGCAATAGGTTTCCAATTTTCAATACAATTGAATTCAATTCCTTCTCCTTTGATTGCACTGCAGAATCTTGAGGAGATGTTTCCTGTTTAGAGGGATCGGTGACGGTGGCAGGTCTCTCACGATATGGTTTATGTTTGTCCACACGTCGCAATGCATCTTGAAGTAAAAGCAGTATTTTGTCATTGGCAATATTCTCATCGTTAATGAATTTGCTTAGATTGTCTTCAAAATGTTCAACGGGCGAGAGGACAAGTTCAAATGGTGTCAATTTATAGGGTTTTGCCATTCTCACTAGAGAAAACTGTTTACAAGTCCTGCAATTATTGGCAATAAAAGTGTGAAAAAGCTACCGCCTGCTTGAAGGAGCTGTTTTCTTTTAAAATTTTTCACCTTGTTTTTAAAATCCAAGACGCGTACAGTGGAACGATGTTGCTTTGTCTGTTGTCGAACACCTTCTGGCAGTTGAACATTGCCCTCAGTTAAATTTAAACAAAGTTCAGATATTAGATTAATGAAATCATTGTCAACCCCATGTTTGAGTATGGCCTTCCTAAGTGGAGGTTTTGAAGTGCTTAGAACTGTAAACAGATGCCGTTGCTCGTGTAGTTTCTTCAGTGTCATAATGGCGACTAATAGTCTTTTCTACTGTTCACCGGAAGATATACTGTAATTTAATTGTCGAAAATGTCGGTGACTACACGTAGATCCTCGGGCGTGATCTGATTAAGATCCAGCAAAATGTAACCGTAGGGCTTGATAGTCGCCTGAGTGTACGCTGACAACAGAAATTTAGGGGCGCCGGGGTATATCTGCTTATTGAGAGTTATGAGCGAGCTAGAATCACGAACGACTCGATAGATAATATAGACGGTGCAATTCAAAGCAAGGGTTCGCATACATTTGCTCTGATGAAACAGATTGTGTAGAACCAGAGTAACGGAAATGTGTTCATGATGAGATCGGACAGTGAACAGTTGTAACATTTCCTGTGAGAACTGTTCAATGAATTCAACCAAATCATCAATAATAAACCAAGAGTTCGGTTCAATACTAGTGAAAATATCAAGCCCCCGTATGAATTGTATTGGTATGGATGTGGCAATAGCTTTTATTTTATCATAGGACTCCTGCCAAATACTATAGCAATAGTAGATTTTTTTCGGCTTTTCCAAAAACATTTATCACAATTTTGAATTATTCTAGTTAAAAGCGTTGTTTTCCCCGACATTGAGGGACCACACAGAAATGATCTGAAGGGTGTTTTAAATTGATACATGCTGCTGCTGGGGACAACAGTCGGACTACAACTAACTGTAAATCATATGTGCTCAAAGAATAAGTAGTAATTTCCCCATGGATCTATCTATTCAAGAACAAAAAAAACAAAAATATTTCATGGCAACTTTTATTACAGCACTGCATGAAAACAAATATTTGTAGTCAACATGAACTGCACAACGATAAAAATAACACTTGTTCAACAAGAACAGTTGACATAATTTCATGGTCAACATGAAAACTCTATTTGTTCAACATGAACTGCAATGATAACACTTTATGTACAATATAAAACACTTTTGTCCATCAGCAGCACTTTTTATCTTTAAACACTTTTCTATACAGCACTTTTCTGTCCATCTTTTAAAGCACTTATTGTCAACTTAAACACTTTTCTGTACAATAACACTTTCTATACAACAACAAAAAATACACTTGGAACATGAACTAGCACAGTTGAACACATTACGGTGAATTTAAAGGTGGGTCACCCCCCAGGGCACCGCGGGGCCGAAGGCCGGCCGGCCGCGGACGGGACCCCCACCCCTCTGGGCGGCCGCGGGAAGGGCCCCCCCCCGGGAGTGGCGGTGGAAAAACAATAGTTGTCGTCACTGCGACGGCTGCTACAGGTTAGTGGATGGGTTAGGTTAAGGTAGTGAGATTGGGATTAGTTAATTTATGAACAGGTTGGGTGGTTAGTTGGTTAGTCAGATTAGGTTAATTTATCCAGACGAATTTGATTGCGATAGTCTATGCATTCAACTCGGTCTGAAATACGGTAGTGGCCGTGGGGTAGGACACTCACACCATTCTCGAGCACATAGACTTTGTCGGATATACACGACATTGCATTCTTTTCCACTCTCACAGTATAATTTCTATACTGTAGAGAGCAAATTGCAAGCACTTGTGCTCTCGGCACTAGGTTACTTTCTACACAGTCTCTGTACACGCTCATGTTGAAATTGCTCTTTAAAAAATGTGTAGGCACCCCTTTACACTCCTTCTTTTCTTCCCCACTATGTGTGTCAACGCAATAGAATTTGTGACCCGCGACAACGCCCCTGGATATCAAATCTCTCCCCATCTCTGATTTTAAAATTGATAGTTGGTTGGAGGATTGACGTTTCACCAGCTTGGGATAGAGAGATGGATTTCAGCTGGTGAAATCCATCCGCGAGCTGATGTGCACCCCATTTTGTAAATCACCCAATAAATCCAATTCAGTCCCATTTACCTTTAACAGCAGAGAATCTGTATCACCATAGTAAACTTGAACCTCCCCTCCCGTGGCCATGGCACCTTGCAAACATTGTAAAAAAACGACAACATGAGCTTTTTTAAAATTTCTAGTACTGAACTGCCGCCTGAAATATTCTTGTTCAGTACTACATTTCGCTTTCGCCTGTGTAGAAGAACCATGCCAGTCTCTTTGCTCGTGAACGGTGTAAAATTGGGGTCGGCAATAATTCGTGCACACTCTAGAGGGTCAGTCACGACGTCGCAGCGAGATCTATTACGAACGCTTTCACACATTTTGCTAAACGCTTAATTTAGGATGAGCTTATACATTTCCTTCTCCACCTTTGAGTTTGCCCTAGAGCGTTTATCGACCAAGGTGTCGATAAACGTTTTCAAGTAGGGTCGCTGATTGAACTCCAGGACCCTGTGTATTTTGGTGATCTTGAAACCATTGCTCACCATCCAGCGCAAAAGCACATGGTGAAAAACGATATTCTCCGTAGGGTCCAAATCAGCAATCAGTTTCTGTTTGGAGGGAGTCCAGTGCATCCCCATATCCTCAACCAATGAACGATTGTAGGGGCTCAGAGAGTCCCTGCTCACGGGCCGATTGATACAGGGAAAAACAAAATCTTTGACTGTGTCGTGAAGCGCCAGCAGACTGTGACCGTTAACTTCAAAGAACCATCCTTGTGGCCCATTGTCCTCGACGGTGGTAATTTCGGGGAACTCACAAGGATTCTCAAGCCATTGATAGTTCCCACACGGCAAAGAGTAGTGTGATATTCCCGAGGGGTACAATCAGTTCATGTCCAAGAACACTGCATTTGACTTTGCACCGGTGCTTTGTCCACTCGGATCGGTTGATAAGACGCGGTCCCCATGAAAAATATACCCTCCCCTCATTGAACACTCTACAAAACGGTGCTGATTTACGTCGGTGATTAGGCCTATTTCCTCCCTGCTAATTTTTAAAATTAAATCCATCACTAAATGTGGTGTAGAAAAATAATAGCCTATATCTAACCCGAACTCTGAATAGATTTGGTCTGTGTTCTTACAGACTATATCCAACAGAGTTAGAACGTCACTGGCCAAGTACAGTCTACAATAATCCCACCCATTTTTACACTCCCCCTTGGACCACACCTTCTTGGCAAACTCATACTCCTCGGCTGTGCATTCACTGTTGGTCAGTGAATTGTAAAAAGCTTCAATTGGAGGTAGTTTCACCTCACTTAAGCGTGCGCCAGAACAGTAATAGTCTGTTAATAGTGCAAAGGTATATGCATATATACCTTTGCAGGTCAACAGATCATAAATTGCATCTTCTGGAAAACGATTTTTAAGCACGGGAAAGCCATAGAAATTGTCGGTTTTTTGCACTTGAAAGAATTGACACATTGCCTTGGTAAAAAAAATAAAGAACTCTAGACAACTGATTTTATTAAAGCAGGTACGCCCATTATCCACTGCCTGTCATTTCAGTTCGAGAAGCAATAACTTCTCAGCCGATTTGGGAATAATGTTATAGGTAAATGAACTATTTACCCATGGACAATCTACTCCCCCTCCCTCCCTATGCATCCGTGCCAGTGCATGTAAAATAAATTTTAAACCATAATTGGAATTATGAATAAAAACAGGGATAAAAAATTGCTGACTAACATTTAAATTACACGATTGATGCGCTACCCCTCTAAAATTACTACCCCACGAGGATATTTCCTGCCACACATGATTACGATTTCTGACTTTTCCCCTCCCCCAACGTGTCCCGTTATTATACTTATCCCTCTTGGCACACACTTCATTACAAACCTCACCTATTTTTTTATTTTTAATAACGATACGAGCCGATTCGGACAGTACCATTTTATCAAGCGTATTTCTCAAACTAGACATATCATACTAAGCCGTGACACTTAGTTTAGACAACTCCTTATCCATGCACTCCCTCTCTTCCAATGTTTCTACTATTTCTAACAACTGCATGGTGTTAGAACTGTCTCTTTGTGCGTGGGCGTAGGACACTGCAATAGCCTGATGTTCGTTGACTCGGTTTGGAAATTGGGGGTCGTTCACCTCCACCAGCTTAGCTTCACAGTCTAAAGATAATTTGTCGCACTGGAGAAGGGTGTTTTGAAAATTTTTGAATTGTAGAATGGCCCTATCCCCTGAAACCGTTTCCACTGTCTGATATCCATGCTGGCTACATTGCCTCATGTGACTCTACTGCTTTATATCACTACGGAATCTAGAGAGGCATGTTGAACTGCAGAAACGTTCCCCCCGATGCTGCCCAGCCCCCCGACCGCGCCTCATGGCGGTGAGCGGCATAAAATGGCCCATTGTGTTCGGTTGACTAGGTGGTATGAATAACAACCAAACCCAGTGTCTGACCAAATCAATTGACGGGCCCCTTACAGGGAAGACCACCCCTTCTTTTTTAAACGAACCCCATCTTAAAATTCAGTTTCATACTGAACCACAGTAACGCCAATATTTAAGTGGGCATTAGCCCTTTCAAAAACGTCAATAGATCGAAGCGTTACTGGATATTTCCCCTCTAAACAAGAAAAATCTACAATGGGGAAATCGGACCCTTCCTTCCCATGTACAGCCCAATTGTCTAAATTCGTCTTTTAGCGTCAATTGCTTTGGGATAATCTTGTGAGATGTTGAGAGTATATGGGAAAATCAATTAATCTTATTAAACAGAATACATTAGAGCCCTTTACAAACCACTCAAGATTGAATTTAATTTATGTCTGCTAGCCTCCCTCCCCCCTTCCCTCCGCGGAAAATAAAATCTGTCTTACTTTTTCCTTGAGTGACACTTAAATTTTGAACAAAAAGAACTAGAGACCCACTACCATTTTCATTAAAGTTCTCAAGATGCGTTATAATTTTATCTACTCAATCTGTGAAAGTTCCTTCAAAATTTTCTAAATTTGAATAAACAAAACGCATCTTGGACTTTAAATAATGATAATAAATTTCACTTTTACCCTCATTTAAATAAAACACTTTTAAAACAATGGAGACCTTAATTGATTCCCTCCCCCACAATTGAATTTGATTCTCCAGAAGTGCACGAATTTTATCTACATATGCATGCACAATTTCTACAGGGTCAAAAACAAATTTCCCCCCCATTAGTGAATTAAAGGGATCACCAAACGTCGCAGTGTAAACAACTATTGCATTTAAAATTATGTTGGTTAATTGAAAATCGGGGAAAGTTGTACCCCCCGCCCCCGCGTGGATATTAACCCCACCCCCAACTTGTTAAACAATATCTGAGGAATGCTCCACTTCAGTTGTTTGAAGTGGATTCGTTAGGGTATCGAAGGCTGGAGGAGGAGGGTTCCCTTTTAATTCCCGGGTAAATTCATCTAAAAGCGGCATGGTGTTTGGACTCAGCAAAGGTAAGTCCCCCTGCTCAACTGCGCTATAATCAACATTTAAAAAATCACCTATAAACTCATTAATATTATCTGGAATTTGATGTAAATCATCCCATAGTGAATTGTTGGGGAGCTCCACATGTGCGTTCTCTCCATCTCCAACTGACGAGCAGGTAGGAAATGGCGAGTATGGAACGAGGACAAGCTACAAATGAAAAAATAGCTTATTTTCAAAGTGTTCAAAACACTCCTACTGTTAAAATTTGGATTATTATTTAAAGTCAGCGCTTAGTAGTAGTAGCAGTATGAGCATAGTAGCATTTGGTTAATTCAACTGAAAGAAAATCAAAGCGACACTTCCCCCGGCGCTTCCCGGACCCACCGGCGCATTCCGGGCTCCGCGGCTCCCGGTCATTTACATAATGCCCCAAAAAGTTGAAATATTTCTAATTCCATACAGGTTCGGTAAACACATGAGTTTAATTATGGAGGTTAGATGAACGAGTTTGAACTTCAAAATGTTGAGAATCGTTAAGTCGCTTTCCCCCTCACTTCTTGGGAATTATACCAATAGGTTTTGACATGAAGCTCTCCGTGCTAGACTATAAATAATTTTGGTATCTCCTTTCCCAGTCTTGCTTTACATTAGCGGTTTTAGTCAATCAAGGTTTCAATGGCCTTTGCGTAATTCTGTGTTTTCTGAAATAGCGGAGAACAAATTGTCTGTAAAATTAATATTTAAGGACATTTGAGTTCTATATTCTATGTAGGAGCGAAACATGGCACGATAGAAATATTCAGTGTAAATTAGAACGACAATCTGTGACAGATGGGATAATCTCTCTCAAAATTAGGTGAAAAAGAGCAGTCGATGTTTCAAAGGTACCTAAAAATATATGTGATAGCAATAGAGAAAATAGTAAAGATTAGAAAAAATAGCATTTTGAGTTTCAAAGGCGGTGATTATTAATAGAAATTACCTAAAAATATTCGCTTATGAGATATCGAAGCGATAGCAAAGATTAGAAAAGAGTGGTTACTTTGCAAAAAAATTACATTTAGATAGCTTCGAGAGAGATAAATTTAAACCAATGGTTGGGGGGGTGAGGGGTTAAGATCCCGCTGAGATAAGTTTATATTGGGAATTGAAAAAGAAAAAAACATTGGAAGAAATAGAAAGGTAGGAAAAAATGCTTACATTTGCATAATCCGTCTGGGCTTGGGTGCCCGAAGAACCAGGTAACGCGTATTGGAGGGCGGGCGGGGCGGCAGCGCTATGTTCTTGCGCGGCTGGGCCGGCTATTTCACGATCTTGCGTAGCTTCGGCATTGTAGTTATCCGCCCACTCTCTCTTTAACTTTCTGCCAGGCCACATTGGGGCTGCCTCGTCATCTCTTGCTTTCTTGGAAGGAGGGGGCACGCATTCTTCACAATTGGCCTTAAAAGAAGAGAAAAAATTAGTATCAAAATAATTTGCTCCCTTTTTTTTACAGAAAGAAAGTTAGTACCCTAATCCATATAATTTTGTTTAGAAAAGCATTTTATCTCTTTTCAGTAAAGCAAAAAGTAAAAATTTCGCGAGAAATATATTAGGCTTAGAAATCAAACGTTTTTATTAGACAATCAGTAGTCTATAGCCATAGGATAGGAATCATTGTTTCTATTTTTAGCATTTAGAAAAATATTAAATTTTACGGTCTATAGGCTTTAAATTAGATCGTTAACCCATCGACCTGTAGAATTATATTTTGCAAACATAGGTTAAAATACTATTCAATTTATACATAATATTAGCTTCATGCAACTCCCAAAGACTTTTCTAGCCCTGCACTGTTTGTTTTCATTTTACACTGATGGCGGTAGAATTGAAGGTATTGCCCTCCCCCTTTACATAATTTACTTACAATGAAGCTGTTAGAAGCAATGTATTGCCCCCTCCTCCCTTTCACATAATGTTCTAAATATATTGTTAAACTTAATTTGAAAATAATCTCTTTCACCTGCTCTCTGACAAATACAATGCCCTTACTTTTAATGCGAAGAAATAGTTTGTTTTCATTTTACACTGATGGCGGTAGAATTGAAGGCATTGCCCTCCCCCTTTACATAATTTACTTACAAGGAAGCTGTTAGAAGCAATGTATTGCCCCCTCCACCCTTTCACATACTGTTCTAAATATATTGTTATACTTAATTTGAAAATAATCTCTTTCACCTGCTATCTGACAAATAAATTGCCCTTACTTTTAATTCTAAGAAATAGTTTGTTTTCATTTTACACTGATGGCGGTAAAATTGAAGGCATTGCCCGCCCCCTTTAAATAATTTACTTACAAGGAATCTGTTAGAAGCAATATATTTCACCCGCCCCCCTGTCACATAATGTTCTAATTATATTGTTAAACTTAATTTGAAAATAATCTCTTTCACCTGCTCTCTGACAAATACAAGGCCCTTACTTTTAATGCGAAGAAATAGTTTGTTTTCATTTTACACTGATGGCTGTAGACTTGAATGCATTGCCCTCCTACTGTACAGAATTTACGTACAACGAAAGCGGTTAGAAGCAATGTATTGCCGCCGCCCCCCAGTCTCAGAATGTTCTAAATATATTGTTAAACTTAATTTGAAAATAATCTCTTTCACCGGCTCTCTGACAAATACAGGTTACGAATCCACAAGCTTAATATACAGCAATCTCTTTTTGCTTAAAACTGTTTTAATTTGACAGACAAAACGAAACCCTTTGACTAGACCGATAGCGTGAACACACCGGAAAAAGGGTGACAGCTAATTATAGGTCTCACATTGGAGTCTTGTGTCAAATCAGAGCGAGCTAATAACAACAGAGCGATGGATGTCTCAGTTAGAGAAAAGATTACAATTGAGAAAAGTCAAACTTTAACGAAAAGAGAATTATTTCTTTTTGCGAGAATTTGGGATTGTAAAACAATGGTGGGGGGGGGATTTAGCTGGAAATATAGAGGGAAGGAATTTATCGAAATGGTATTTCTTTTTGCGAGAATTTGATTGTAAAACAATGGTTTGGGGGGGGGGGGGGGCAAAGGAAGAGATGGATGTTTGAGCTGAATAGACTGGAGGATGTCCAAGGAAAATTCGTTTGAAAATAAAAATGCACTTACATTGCTAATTGCGGCTGTCAATGCTTCTAAAGAGTTAAATTTATCCATTGTTGTATCAACTATGTCAAAATACTTTCTGATAATTTAATCACATTGCATGCCCATTATATACGAAATCTCAATGGGCGAATTGTTATGTAACGGGGGGAAAACCATATGTAACCAGCTCTCTGATTGGCTGAGAAGGGGGATGTAACCGACTCGCTGATTGTCTGAGAAGGAAACACGTGATCTAACTGTTTCCGGGAAACTCTTAACATTTGGTGAGATCAACAACAACAAATACTATTTCTGGACACCATGACATTAACCTCGAGCGTGCCAAAAACAACAACAACAACAAATAAATCGACCTTGACATTCACTGAGAGCGTGCACTTACAACAACAATAACATCGACCTTGGAAAAAGAGGTCATTGACCCCATTAACCACGTGTTCTCCCTAATGACACTATGCCCTTATTTGGTGTGGGGTTCGGAGTCTATGCCCATATATGGTGTGGGGTTCGGACTCAATAAGGCCCTTCTACTCACAAAACTTCAAGTCCCCTTTCCCTCTATCCTCGCCAAAAAAAAATTAAAAGTTTCAACTTGATCCCACAGTCGTGAAGCAAAACAGAATACCTACCAAACGACGAATAAAATTCGTCGTCTTTCAGTAATATCTTGAAACCTACTGTTCATACAATCTCTATAATGAGAGAAATGCGCTTGCCTTGAGGCTCCAGGCATAAAAAAGGGGGGGGGAATGTATGTTCTCTTGTGAGGATTTTACACCTACTGATTCTGATCGTATGATGGTCAAATGCTCGTCAGCTGCATATGATGGTCAAATGAAGATAATAATATAAGTTGTTGCAGATATTGCTTTGTCACCTTTTTGAAAGTCTGCATGCTCATAGTTTGTTTTGATTTATTTCAAAATCCACCAAAATATTCTATAAAAGTTTCACCTTAATGCCCTTAGCTTGCACATGCAAAATAGTTGTAGCAGTATGCGCGCAATAAATTTGGTTTCTTCCATATCCCCTTCAACACAGCTGAAAGTTTCAGCTTAATACGATCAACCATCCTGAAGCATTTCTGATGCGTCTGCTTGACAACATGCGGGTGAAAAGTGTGCTTCGAATTAGTTCCATAAAGTTTCTATATATCCCAAATTTTTTGGCTTAATATTCTTAGTTTTAATAGCGGTAGTATTAGTAATAGCAGTAGAATTCATTCTTGTAGCCTAAGCTTTAGTGGAAGTAGTATTAATAGAAGGAGTAATAATAGTAACAGTAGTAGTAGTATAAGTAGTAACAGTAGCATTAGGATGCAAATATTTTCTTTTGGTTAGTTCAACACCCCTCACAACAAGCCCTATTAGTTTCAACTTCACAGCCCAAACTGTTCCTAAGATATTGCTGTTACACCCTTTCGACAACCTGCATAAAGACACCGTGTTGTGATTCAGTTCATCTTTCCCCTCTAAATTTCTTGAAAATTTCACCTTCATAACCTTGGACATAGCATAGAATAAAATTTATTTGCACTAAAAGCCCATAGGCCATGGCAAAAAATATAAACAAAGAACCATTACAAAGAAATTGCATAAATCCTAACCTAATCCTACAGAAATCTACTTCTATGATTCATCGTGAGACGAAGGAACCGTGCTAAGCTTCTGATACCCATAAAACACTCATCCGCACACACTCTCACCAACCAATCAAAATCATAATCCGTCTACCAAACACTTCAAGTCTCCAATCACTCGGCTCCTCAAATTCACACATCAAATGATAAACACTCTCATCTAAACCTCCACACATAGGACAAAATAAGGACCAGCCTTAGACCTTTCCCTCTCGATAAACTTTCTTCTTTGGCCCAGTGTCAAACTATCAGCCCTCATTTCAATTACTAACTTTATTTCATTTTTATTTAAACCCACCTTAAAAAATAAAGCTTCACCCCAAATCTCCATCGACCGACAATAAAGACCCAGTAAATTCGAAAGCAAACGCTGGGACTGCCGTGCCTGTATTTCTTGGTCCTGTAAAATCCTTCAACTAGTCTGCTTACTTGGTCCCCCATATCCTCGAGCCCTAAACCATTGCCCCACATATGGCTTAGTTCACACTGATCTAATACACTCTTGATTTGGTATGGCACCCCCTACCTGAGCTGCCCTTCAGCATTTCTAAATAATCCGCCTTCATCACCCGCAGCCTAGGCATCACTAAAAATTTTTCCCAAAGCCTAACCATGTTAATTAACCTACAACTTCTTAAAGAAAAAAAACCTAAATAACCTTTAACTACTAAACTATTATTATTCTTACTTATCCCTAGCCACCTCTTATAATATCCTAATTGCGCTGTTTCTAGCCTATCTCCCTTCACATGCCCCCAAACCTCAGAATCATAGTGCATTACAAGTAAGATTTTAGCCCTGAAAACCTCTTTAACTACTTGGATCTTTTTAATATCCCTAAGTTGACTTCTCAATACCATATTGCAACGTGCCTTACCTTTTTCGATCATACTTTCTATATGGCTACTAAATAAATTTCCTTTCGCTTTAAACTTAACACCTAAATATGACCACTCCTCCACTAATCTAAACCTTCTACCCTTAAAACTAGACCTAACATCCTTCTCAAGTGTACCACATTTACGGAATACTAACCCTACAGTTTTATCCACATTAAGTTCTAGCTTTTTCCTCATCCAAATAATCCTCTAAAATATCAAGTAATTTCTGAAGGTTCCTTTGTGAATCGGCAACCAAAACAATGTCATCTGCTAACAACATCATGCATCATGCATAGTTGTAACAGTAGTCACAGTAGTAGTATTGATATTACTAGTAATAGCATTCAATAGCGGTAATACTTCTAGCATTAATAGTATTAGCATATTGCCTTTTGATCAGTTGAACATCCCTCTCATCAAGTCAAGGAAGTTTCAACTTAATACAATTAGCCATTGCTATGACATTGCTGATATGTCCTTTTGTTAAACCGCATGTTCATATACTTCTTGAAATTTTCATCTCGGTGTTTTTAGCCTTACAAATTGTTGTAATAGAAGTAGTAGTTATAGGAGTAGTAGCAGTAGTAAATGTAGCAGTAACAGTAGTATTAGCAGTAGTGTGCACGCATTGGCTTTTTGTGAGACGATCTTCCTCTTTAAGCATTCCAACTTAGTACCCAAATTAATTCTTGAGATACACTATTTTGACAGTTTGCATGCACATAGCGTCTTTTGATGTAGTTCAAATTTCCCCTCTATATTTTAAATGAAGTAGTGTGGTAGTAGTAGTGGTGGTAGCTGTATTAGTATTGTTATGATGCAAATATTGCCTTTTTGATCACGTTCCTTATCATTTCCTGAATTTTCCAAATTAATATGCTCAGTTATTCCTGTGTTACACTCTTTTGACAATCCGTATACACAACACGTGTTTTGATTTAGTTCAACACTCTTTTCAACATTCTCAGAAAGGCTCACCTGAGTGCCCTTCGTCTTCTTGGACAATAAAGTTCAAACATGCCTTACATGCCGCAGGGCATGTAAGGGCAACTTACAATGCTTGCCCTGAGGGCTGTTAGGGGGGTTCTCATCCTCAAAGACATAATTTCCGGATCTGTCAACTACGTTGAACAAAATGGCTATCTCAAAACTTTGATTGGATATATTTGGGGAAATGGTGGGCGTGGGAGGGGATTAGTTACCCTTCAATCACTTTCGACTATGAAAAACAACACTACCCCTTTCAATTTCCAACCAAATGAGCCCTTTTCGAAGTTTCTAGGACAACTTCTTCGATACGAAGTGTCCTGGTCTAAGACCAAAAAAGGTATTGTGCCCACATCGCTCTTTATTTAGGAATTCCTGATCACGAACTATTTGATAAGATTTTCATGTGATAAAAATTTGAAATTGTTAATTTTATTCAGTCGAATTGGACTATCAAAAGAAAGAGGGTCAATATGACAGCTGGATTATAGTTTTAAAATACATGGCCATTATAAAATAAAAACGTGGTGTCTATGTAGACAGGGTAATTTTTAAGAATCTCTACTCCTTCTGTATCCTATTATAAGCCTTAGGAAATTGCATAAGGACCAGTCTAGATTTTTTATTATCTTGGGAAGCCATAAATCTTTCTGTAATTTCGGTTTAAGTCTGACTTTCTTTGACTCTAGATTTTGGACGTTATGAATTAGGATTAAATACAAAATAATATATAGTAATTAAATATATTATTGAATTAATGAATTTACCCATTTCCAGGAATCCTCGCCGTTTAAAATTTTCTGAGTTTTATTTCATTTTGCATGCAAAGTTAGTTGCCTAGTCTTTTTGTTTGAGACTTTTTTTTCTAAATGTATTTAAAAATAAGCTTCTTCCTGAGAGAATGTGTCTTAAAATATATGTCCATGCCCCCTTCCTCCACCTCCACCCCTACTATTCTGGTGTCTGCTCCCCTGTAAAATTTTCGGCGGGCACCATTGACCTTGTAGATTTCAACAGCTGCCAATCCATACCAGAAAATAATACATGAAGCGAAGCGCTTCTGATTGGCAGCTAACCCAGATCACAATTAGTTACTCTAAGTTTGAGTGACCATAATTCATAAACGTATCGCTTGCGACTAAAAAGTGGCATTTTTGAAAATAAGTCACTAAAATCATCAAACCATCAAAATTGTTTAAAAATCCCTCAAAGTACCAAGGACATCAAAATAAAAGCATTCCTCTCCCCTGGACACATCTTAGGTATATCCAGACCCAAAACCACATTTTTCTAAGGTTTTTGCTTTGTTTGTTCCAAAATTGTGGACTTTCAAGGGCATTACCATATTTTCGTAAGTGCTGCTATGTTGAATCGTGAGAATAAATAGGCAAAACTAATTAGTTAAATTTGACACATCCGTAAAAATTCAAACAATAACAATATGCTGATTTTCAAAGATAGATAGACTTTCAAAAATAAAGACATACCTTTTTTAAGCTGTTTGGCGACACATATTCTTTGCTAATTTTCTGCTGATTTTTCACCCACTTTTTTTCTTAATTTAGTATTCGCTACTATCGCAATCTTTACTGGTGCATAGGTCTTTTGCAATAAAAATTGAATTACAATTTTTTCTAGTTTTTAAAGCCATTTTTCTAATTTTTAAACCATTAATGGTTGTGTAAGTATCCATTTAAACAATTCAAACAATCCGATTCCATGTTCATCATTGTTGGTACTTTAAGGAAATTTCACCTAAATCGGTGATGAATCATCGACAAGGGTGCCTCTGAGCGAGAGGGAGCCATTACGAAATTTCAGTTAATTAAATCTTAAGTCCGCGATTTTTCCGAACAAAACACAGTGATTTTTACCAAATTCCCCTGATTTTATTCTTTTTACATAGGTTTGGAATGAAATATCGACCTCTATCCGCAAGAATCATCAGTGGATAGAGCGTACTCAATAATGAAATCTTCTTCTCCTTGATAGTATTTAAATATAATAGAATTTTTTTCAAAATTACTTTTGTAAAAACAGTGGGAAAGGGAAAAAACAACAAGCTACAGCTTTTCTTTAGACTACTGCTTAATTTTAATGCTACAACAATATGATACCGTTAAACAAAACAAATTAACTTTTGCATTTAAATAACCTCAAAGAAAGAACTTATACTGAGGACATTCGAACGAGTTATTGCCCAATAATTTTTAACCTTCCATTGTGTTTGCACGCTATTCAAGCCCGTTTTTGTACACTTTTACACAAAAGCTTCTTCACGACGAAAAACCAAGGTTTAATATTCTTTACCTATTCCGTTACAGAGTTATGAACCGATGTCTCACATATTTTTTTTCCAGCAAAAGATCGTAGTAAAACTGTCCAAACAAACAAAACCCATTGTAAGTACACATGAGGATATTATATTTAGCTAAAAAATACAGCGATGTATATTTTAAGGGGTAATATATCTAAGGCTTCTAAATAGGTTTGGGGTGTACCTTACACATATTAAACACCACGAAACTTTCTTTTTAAATTCAATTTAGGTGTACAGAAACAAGGAGATAAAATGAAATTTCAGAAAACTTGAATGTTCCAGAGTATATCAGTAATGGTAAAATTACTTCGTTTAAAAGAATCAACTTTTATCGCATACATCTAATGAAGTCTTCTCTTTCGCTGAGGACGGAAATTGGCCGAATAGCAAAAATATTCGACGAGATTTTATTTTAATAGCTGTCTTCGGAAGAAGTATCCATTCCCCATAACTTCCTATTTTTTTTATTTTTTTTTTGTATCAACACACGAGCCGGTCGACTATCAAAGAATTCGTGTCAACAAACTGTAAGTAAGGAGCGACTCACCCCAGTAGTAACCGAAGCCCTAAAAAAGAAATTTTAATAACAATCAAAACATCAAAATAATTGACTTCTTATTCTGATTCCAAATATATAAGATTCATCAAATTAAATTTTACCAATCAAAAGTTACGAGCCTAAGAAGATTTGCCTAATTTTCTAAAAAAGGGGAAACTCTCCCAAAAAATCAACCAACCTTAACGAAAATCACACCATCAGATTCAGCATATCAGAGAACGCTACTGCTGAGGTTTCTACCTCATATGCACATAAATGTGGAATTTTGTATTTTTTGCTAGAAACCCACGCATGCTGGTTAATTTGCTCTTTTGTTTGTCCCACGGGTGATGGTATAGAGCCAATGGTCCTAGGAAATCCAAAGAGGGCTCATTTGAACGGAAATCATAAGTTCTAGTAGCCTTTTTAGGTGACCAAAAAGATTGAAGGGCAACTAGCCCCCCTCCACAGCCCCCTTTCCTCCATACATATTCGATCAAAATTTTGAGATAGCCAATTAATTCAGCATAGCTGAAAGGTCCAATAGCTATGACTTTGGAGATGACAAGACCTCCCAAAGCCCTTGGGGAAAGGGCTGTAAGTTATACAATTTGCTCATTGTTCACATATAGTATTTGTTATTAGGAAATACGGATTTTTGGGGGGTGGGATTTCCTAGCATTATTTGAAAGCTTTGTCAACTTTCGCTCTTTACGCTAAAGTTTGATTTTTTGTATAATTGTATAAGAAAAACTGCTCAAACACAAGGGCCGTTGAGTTTAAATTCATACTTTAAGATTTTAGCGTAAAGAACGATGGTCGGGGAAGCGGTATCCCCCTCATATGCGGAATAATTTATGTTCGTCTTAATGCTGCTCCTTACTTTCAGTTGAAAAAAATGCTTATAAAAATTTAATCTCAACAAGGAATTGGTTCAATTTTTCATAAAACAATTTGACGTGAATGAAGATCTTTTTGTTAGTGTTAGCTGAGCTGTCTTACGGTAACAACGCTAAAACGGGGTCATTTTTATTTTTGGTTTTATTTTATCGAAGATTTTTTGAGTGAATTTGAACTTTTTTTTGATTAGTTGCTTTGGTTTTAGTTTTTGCCATATATTTCGCTGATGATGGCTATTAGTCTTATAGCGAAAATACTTGTATAAGTTTTGTTTTAATCACTGTCTTCGGAAAATTCGCATCACCGTAACTTCTTGTTTTCGTATGATGGAACTACAGCGTAGTCTTCATCGTTTCGTCGACCACTATCTATGTATCAACACTGAGAATGAGTAATATACATCAAACATGTCCTTATATCGACGTGCTTAAAACAAATGACGTATTCCACATTTGTTTTCCAAGAAATGTACGTTAAAAAAAACAAAAAAAAAACAGGACCACTATTTAAATACTTAGAGCATTATATACTTCATGACGGATATTAAGCCCCCCCCCCTTTGGAAGAGTAAAAACGTAATAAAACATATGGGAAAACAATATAGGAAAACATAAACATTAATGGCAAAATCCCCTTTTTTTTAAGCTGCACTCCTTCCAACAAGTTTTGCCGATTCTCTTACCCTGCACGGGTGCAAGATACTACCTGTACCCACATATCCTTTTGATATTGATGGCCTCAAACCTTCACCCTACTTAAATTCAAGTTTAGACGTGAGTCTACTATAGCTCACTGTTTAGCGACATATCTATATTTTCTAAGAATACCCTTAAAAATATTTGGACATTTACTAACCTGGGTAGTATTATAAATAGGATGGTGGGTGTTAGTGACGATGTAAAATGTAGAATAACCAAGGCCAAGGGAGCTTTTCCCATTTGAAAAAAAAAATGAAACAATTGGTATATAAGTCTGCGAAGTAGGATTAGAGTATTGGAAGCCATAATACTGGCAGTGGTCAAGTGTGGCTCTGAAACGGTGGCGCATCGAAAGACTGAGAAAGATTTGTTAAATGTTTTTCAGCAGAATTGCTAAGGATAGTCACTGGTACTCGTTTAACTAGGGACGTGCGCAAAGGAGGGGACCTTGCCCCCCAATCTTAAAACTTCCCAAATGCTGGACATTTATTATTTAGAGTATCAAATAATTATTTTTTTTATTGTGGGCCCATCTAAAAAAAAAATCCTGCGCACGAGCCTGTGCCTGACAAATAAAACAGTTCGTGGCAAAAAACTGTAAGAACTGTAATATTAGCCGAAACTCTAAGAAACAGAGTCTTGATAACAATATATACATCAAAAGAATTGAATTTTGATGCTTATTCAAAATACATAAGATTCATCAAGTTTAATGTCACCCATCAAATGCTAAGAGCCTAAGAAATTTTTCTCAATTTTTGAAAAAGGGGGAAAACACCCCCAAAACATCAAGTGATCTTAACGAAAATCACACCGGTCATATTCAGCATATCAGCAGGACTGGATTTAAATCTTTGGCACCCCTAGGCCCAAGCGATATTTTCTTCGGGAAGACACAGAGATTTACGTGAAAATCCCCGAAAATTTGGGTATAGTGGAGGCCCTGAATAGGTAGCAACTGATGAGTGATGAGCCAGAAGTAATTCAAGAGAGAAGTGATGCCGAGCACTCAGCTGTCATTCTTGGGAGACATGTGACAGTTTATAAGCGGCTATGGCATTCCTGTGTTGTTTTAAAATCATTTCTCTGTGAATAGGCAGCGCAGCAGCAAAATGCTGCGAAAAAAATCACTCATTTCTTGTGCCCCTCGGCATTGTGCACCCCTAGGTCCGGACCTAGTGGGCTTATGCGTAAATCCTGACTTGCATATCAGAGAGCCCTACTGTAGAGGTTTCAAGCTCCTATATACACAAATGTGGAACTTAGCATTTTTGACCAGAAGAAAGATTATGGATGCGTGTTTATTCGTTTGTTTTTTTCCCCGGGGGTGATCGTACTGAACCAGTGATCCTAAAAGATCGGCAGAGGGCTCATTTGATCAGAAATCAAAAGTTGTAGCACCCTTTTTAAATGACTAAAATATTGAAGGACAGCTAGCCCTCTTTCAATCCCCTTTTCCCCCAAAATCACCAGATCAAAACTTTTTGGTAGACTGTTTACATATAGTATTGGTTATAGGAAATATATAGATATTTTTTTAGGGGGGGTCTAGTGGGGGGACGGTACATGGGAGGATGTTTCCATGCTGGAATACTTTGTTGGTAAAGGGAATTTTCCATGCAGGGGGAGCAGGATTTCCCGGCATTATTTGAAAAACGATGAGAATTAAATAAAAAAAAACAAGTTTTTTCAACTGAAAGTAGGGAGCATCATTAAGACTTAAAACGAACAGAAATTATCACGTTTATGACGGGGGTTCCAGTAGTAAAGCATTAATAGATACAGATCGTGATTGTGTAATTTGTCTTACCTCCCGCCTGAGGCATGAATATACAGTGTAGTCTAACCGGTACATTGGGTTACCAGGGTCATTTGCCTATTACAATGAACTCTACATGGGTTGCTAGACAGGTTTTCTATTATGACACTCATTTTTGGAGGTCAAACAGAGAGAGAGAGAGTGGCGGTCACATTAACTTGATTAGTAGTTGGATTCGGATATAAGTAGTAATTTTCATTGTAGTTAATATTAGTAAGAGAATTGAATTCAGAGAGAGAATAGTTTATTTGAGAGGATATTGGGGGAGAAAAAAAAATGAGCGGTGCATTTAAACTATAGGAGATTAATTATGGAACTAACAGTAGCAGCAGCAGCGATATACAAGCACCCAATATGTCTATTAAAAAACCCATTGGATGTAGACTATGCTTTGAATGGGACATTATGTATGCGAGATACGTGATATCATTAAGCAAGTTTAAGCAGGAGGAGCAACTATGTTTTGCTGGAAAAGTGAATATTCTCCATATAAATAAACTTCGGTCAACATTAGATGTCCTGTCGAAATATATTGATGAGAACAAAATGCATCAGTGAATATTATTATTATTTTTGTAATTATGCTCAATAAAAATGTTTCTAAATCAATGATATTTTTCTTTCTTTCTATAGTAGACTAGCGTATATTTTCTAGAGTACAAAAAGAAATTCTGATTAGTCTGAAGTTGGTTGTGAGAGAGTTAGGACTCTAGAAAAAATGGATAGATTCGAGAAAGAGCGAATCATGAGGAATCTAGTTCTTATGGAAAAACGTTTGATTCTAGATGTTGATTTTCTAGAGTTGTCTATTCAAAGGAAGATATTTTCTCGGGGAATGCTTGTTGATATAATGAAAACTGATTCTCCATCATTAGACTATTGTATGAAGCTTCTACGTCGTGGTCCAAATGCATTTACACAATTTATTGATATATTGATCACAACACGGCAAAATGATATTGTGGATATGCTTTTAAACATTAGTTTTGAAATTTAGGACTTTTTCATGAGAAAGATGGTGCTCAAGGATGATTTACTCCTATCTCTCTCTCTATCTCAGACAATTTTTGTTGTTGCTAGGTAAGATTAATTGTGGTAGTAAGAGCGGCAACATATGACAAAATGTTCCACACATGTCCGTTATGTATGTACTCACAGGGCAGCTGGTCATCATCAAGTGAGAATTATACAATGATTAAGGAGTATGATGAAAAGTGTATATTATGCAACCCGTGTAAATTGCATAGAGGATATGCTGTACAAATTAAAGGTTGTAATTCCTTTCTTCAAGAGGTGTGTGACTCTCATCCTAGAAGTCACCTATGTACCAATTGTCATTATGATAAATGTAATCAGTGGGAGAGTACATATCCCGGTATGATTTGAAAGAATCCTGACCGTGATTTTAGTTTATTGCTACGAGATTGGTATCGCCTTCGTTTTAAATTGGTCTTTGGTACAAAGCCAGTACATTAACTCAACTACTGTAGAAACCACCGTGGAGTATGTCTTGGTTCGCTGTGTGTAGAATGATTGTGCTGCGACTCTCTAATCACATATTTTTATTTTGTACTAATAGAACGTCATTTAACATTCGAGGACATTATGCGAGGTATTGGGTAAAATAAAAAATATGTAGAGGTTGAATGCTACAAAATGACTATAACTAGCGCCAGCGACTATTCAAAGAGATATTAAAAGAGTTAAGTCACAATCTTCTGGAAAAGATGTGATGCTGATACTGTACTATATCATGATCAGCACACTTTGAATTCAGATAATCTACCTGCACTAGTTGTTGTTGACAAATACCTAGCAGTGGATGAGATCTAAAGAGTAGAAAAGTCGTTTTATCATGTATATATCTTTTTTTTATTAATAAAAAATTTAACATACATCTTTAGAACATTTTATTTTTAGGGCACTAAAATCAATATTAAATACGCTTGTAAGTATATTCTCCACAAGAAAGTCGCTCAATCAAGGTAAGTCAACGTAGATGTCGAGAAACTGCTTGTAGGTGTAGCCAAGACATCTGAACATGAAAAAGAGTAGTGCATGAAAGCCACATGTCTTAGTCGTTAAATCCTGTGCTCTTCGTTGATTTTGAATAATGGTTTTCCCCTGCTTTCAATAAAGTTGCTGATGTATGGAGCGTAGAATTTATACGATAGGCCAACAGGGTCAAAAAATTCAATATTCTTCGCTCTTTGAAGGATGCATAGCCAATGGCCGGTCTTCAAAGTCGATGGACTGCTATTAATAATGATTAGGGTGTTGTTAACCCTTGGAATTTTTTCAATGAAGTCCAAAGTTATAGAGTAGGACTTTTACCGGGACATGTATGGATCCATACTAAATACGTTGATCATTTGGTTTCTGTTCATGGTGCTAGGTCTAGTAGAACACTACCGCCGG
Source organism: Artemia sp. Qi Xiang Cuo (assembly GCF_049724085.1). Classification (NCBI taxonomy): domain Eukaryota; kingdom Metazoa; phylum Arthropoda; class Branchiopoda; order Anostraca; family Artemiidae; genus Artemia; species Artemia sp. Qi Xiang Cuo. The sequence continues at coordinate 45,172,562 of NC_142803.1, forward strand.
GCGGGATTTCCCAATAGGTTTCAAATTGACTCAGTGATATTAGCGTGATACTCTCGGTTAGAGCATTGGCAAATACACACTCTAAACGTACATTCCCTGTTCGTACTATGGTCCTATCCTGTGTGCCAGACAAATCCAAAATAATAACCCCATGTTTTTTTGAACACATTAACTCGGTTAATCCATTTTCAAATAGTTGAGAGTCATGATCTAGGGATTGCATAGTCAACTCGTACAGAGTTCTATAGGATTTTTTGTCAAATGATAGAGTGTACAGTGGAATACCATTCACTTTGCACACAAGGCTAGATACACCGAAAAAATTAAAATCATGGGGGGATTCAGTCCAGGATCCAACGGCACTTCTTTACTCTTCACAAAGGCCAAAGCCAATTTTGATGGGATTTCTCCATTGATAAATGATGAATCGCTATAGCTACGAGAGCCGGTGGCAATGTGACGTTGATTGGTGATCGTATGAGGAACAAGAAGTTTAATGTTGTTGCCATTGGCTCTTAGCTTTTCCACTGCCAATGAAACAGAGCTCATAACCTGTTGTTTTCGGACGTGGAGAATTGCCGATGTGATAATGACATTTGCATCGGGTGCTACAGGAAGTGTTTTTCTCAAAATGAAATTTGATGGTGCCAGCTGTAGCTTTATGTCAATCTTTACATTGGGGGTTAGCCATTGTGATATGTTGAATATCTCATTATTTAATTTTCAAAGCAGATGATACTCCTGGGTCACTGCAGTAGTCAACTCACCGTCAGTATCAACACCTGATCGATATTCAGGGCCTAATGATTTTCCTCTAAATTCCTTGTATGCCTTTGGTGTCATCATTATAAATTTTATGTAGCCTTAACCGTTGTATAAATTATTTATATTGCTTCCAAAGGTCCCATTTACAAATCCATTAATTGGTTTGAACAGGTTTTTTAGAATATAGTTCTCACAGGACAGGCCATCGCCAGCATTGGGTGTTGTATTTTCTGATTTTTTCTTCACCGCAACATTTAAATCAATAAATGTTGACGCCAAATCAATGAAATAGTCTTCATTGGAAAATATTTGAAAGTGTATATTTTCCGAGAGGGGTTGTTGGGGGTGAAACTGTTCATAGTAGCCGTTCTTGACACTGACATCAACATTTTCAGCATTAAATAGATTCAATGAGGAACTAATTGATGGATATGACTCCTTGTGGGGGAGATAAGTCATCTTAAGAGAAGAAATCCTTCTTTGATCTAACAATCTTTTTCTTTTTCTTCTTCATCTTCCGCTTATTGGTTTTCCTTGTTTTATTCCTCAAAGTCCTTGTTGATGTCCTTTGCTTCCTGCCTGGATTGAGACTGATGAGTCAATGACGCGAACGCATCCTTTTCAATCCCTCCCCATTTTGTCGAGATTTTAGTTCCTCACTAACGGCTATTACTGAAGATCTAATATTTTCCTTAACACTCTCCTTGAAATTTTTGCCCGACCCCCAGTCCTGTAGTGTTGAGGCAGCAAAATTTCATGCAGCAGGTACAAGATATTTTCTGGCAAGGGGTAGTGTAGAACGAAATAGCCTAGCAAACCAGCTACCAAGACCATAGCCAGACATTGTAGTACGCCCCTTGTAGTAGTCCAATCCATTGCCTATTTGACGTGGACTCAAAGCACCAACATAACAATCGATATCGGGACAGACAAATCGAATTCTCCTATTGTTCATTTGTGGTGATTGTGCCGTTGTTGACAACGGGTCGAAAATGACATGTTCTCACTGCTAGGCCTTTTGTTATTGCTAGAGGATCACCCAATTCACTTCTTAATGTTAACTGACAGAGTTACAAATACGAAGTGTTTACAGGAACATACTGAAGATGCTTTATATTATAGTGATGAACAAGTTCATGAGTTTTTTTTCGCTCAAGAATACGTAGGAGGGGTACATTTGAATTACCGACTCTCGGTGTTTCCAGAAAGGATGCATGGATAAATGTGCAAGAGTCCGAGGCAAAACCAGATTGATAATAAGAAAAAATTACTTGATCTATCCCATAAGGAGTATGAGCATTGTTCCCATTTATCATATTCTGTCTAAAACCAAGAACATCTCTTAGATTATCATCGAGAGTAGTTGTTTTAGCGTCAATAGGTGAGGTAATGTAAATCCTGTCTTGTTCTAAAGAATAATTGAAATATAATATATTAGTCCTGCCATATGAGATTTTTTTATTGATTGAAGAACACAAATCCCCCATATTATCCTATTCAATGTATTTCAAATTGGCATGTGGATAGTCATTAGATTTAAGTGCTTAAACCTATTCTTACTCGAAGTAGCGCAACGCTTTCATATTCCGATTAAGTTGTTTAACTTTTATATCTTAGGCTCGATTCTTACTCGGTATGTCATAGGAATTTTTGAGAATACAATCGACAAGACCCACTTCATATGCACCGTCAAATTTGATGGCAGGGGAGAGTTTTGTCTAAAAATCACTTGTCGTATTCAAGTCATTGTAGAGAGGATCGGAAACGTTGGACATGAATGTTACATAGAAATCATTGGGCATTGTCAATATCTTCAACACCGATCCAAGAATCAAAATCAGAGTTGTATCCTAGCCACCGAACAAGTAACTGTTTCTTACCCCTGCGAGTAAGTCTCTTTAATATCTTTTCAACTTGATAGTTTTAACTACAATTTTTAACTTTTTGTAGTTCATAGTAATAAAAACCGCCGAGAATCTCTTCATCTTTGGTATCACGCAGATAATAAGTTAATTGCTTGGTGTCTAGGATTCTTGCCACCTTAAAAATTTTGGTGGGCCACAAGTAATTCCCCTTTTCAAAAACATTAGTTGTTCTATTAATTCGAACAGTATCACCAACATTGAATTTATTTGTCATCTTCTTCTTGACAGCCGACGATTCATTGGAATACTGTTTAAGAAAGGTGTCAATTGTATCATGATCAGAATGATGAACTTCCGTTGGCGCAGAGTTTGACAATGATTGATGAGGTCGTTGATTATAAATCAACATGATTTTATAAAGATCATGAATAAAAGCCGATGTATTTTTCAATGTACAATATCTTGAAATTAAAAGTCGAATAGTTCTTATCAATCGTTCTGCCAATGCGGCCTTTATAGGACTGTGACTATGATAGAGCAGTGTACTATATTTCTCTAGTACTATTGCAACCTGGGGATTAACAAATTCACTACCGCGATCCGTGTGAATTTTTTTTATACGAATCCTGTTCGAGAATACTTTCAATGGCCTGAGCAACTTCAACACCTCTCTTTGAACGCAATGGAATTGCATATGCATAGCGACTATAAACACTGATTGCAAGTAGAATGTACTTGTACGGTGTATTGTGACGTCTTTGAAGCTCATCTAGAGTCAGGAGATCTGCTTGCATTATATGCAACGTGTAAAAGACTTTAGTTTTTCGATATTGATTGGCCCGAAGTCTATGATTTCTATGCAGAGTGTAACTTGATTCATTTTATAGATAGTCTTGTACACTTTTAGCGTGAACACCAGTGGCTTTGGAAAGAGTGGTGGGGGAACTTAAACTCCCCGCTTCACCAATATTTCCATAAACACGTTTCAGAACTTCAACCATTTTGAACGTAAACACGTTGTGCAACGTCCGTTACCCTTTTGTATACTGGCTAGTGATGGTGGTGATAACGTTGACTTGATACGTATTCTCTTTTTTCCAGTTATAAGTGGTATACTAGTATTTTCCAAAATTGATTTCAAATATTCTTCTTCAAGTTCATTTTATAATGATGTCAATGTTCTTGTTGTTGGTGATGATGACGATAACAATGCATGTTCATTTAATTTTTTTTAGAATTTATTTATTGACAATAATACTTTTGGGGAAGTTTAATGTATTTAGAAAGTTTTATAGATGACTGTCACATTATAGTGTTCCTTTACGATTTGTAACCATATCATAGATTAAATCAAGTAGATTATAGATCTTGCCCTGAATTATAATCCCTTTTCCATTGCTCTCAACTTGAATGTGATCTTGACGACTTTCCAAGAGATAGACTAGGAGTCATTTACTTTTTTAGAGATACTAGTGGGGCATTAGATTTCCAATTTTCATTACAATTGAATCCAATTCCTCCTTCTTCAATTGTGTTCCAGCAGCAGAATCCTGAGGAGATGATTCTTTTTTGGGATCAGCAGCAGCAGCAGCAGCAGCAGCAGCAGCAGCAGTGGGCTTCGATCGATAGGACTTGTGTTTGTCTACTCGGCGAAGTGCATCTTGAAGTAAAAGCAGTTTTTTATCATCCTCAATATTCTCATTGTCAAGGAATTTACTCAGATGGTTCTCAAAGTGTTCGACGGGTGAGAGAGCGAGTTCTATTGGAGTCAATTTATAGGGTTTTCCCATTCTCTCTCTCTCTCTCTTTAGAGAAAACTGATTACAAGTCCTGCACTTATTGGCTGTAGAAGTGTGAAAAAGCTACCGCCCGCCTGAAGAATTCATTTCCTTTTAAAATTCTTTCATTTCTTTTTAGAGGCCCATGTACGTAAAATGTAATGATTTTGCTTTGCCCGTTGCTTAACTAATTCTGGCACTTGAACATTACCCTCGATCAAATTTAAACAAAGTTCGGATATTAGATTAATGAAATTGTTTTCAATACCGTGTTTGAGTGTTGCTTTCCTGAGCAGAGGTTTTGAACGGCTTAGAACTGAAAACAAATGCCAATTTTCATGTAGTTTCTTCAATGTCATGATAGAAACTAATAGGTCTTTTTAGTATTCACGGGGAGATATACTGTAATTTCATTGTCAAAAATATGTGTGACTACACGCAGATCCTCGGGTGTATTTTGATTAAGATCCAATTGGATGTAGCCGTTGGGTTTATTAGTTGCCTGATTTTATGCTGAGAGCAGAAATTTGGGGGCGCCTGGATTGATTTTTTTTTTGAGAGTTATCAGCGAGCTAGAATCACGAACAACTCTTTAGATGATATAGTAGGTGCAGTTCAATGCAAGTTTTCGCATACATTTGCTCTGATGAAAGAGATTGTGTAGAACCAGAGTAACGGAAATCTGTTCATGATGAGAGTGAAAAGTAAACAGCTGTAGCATTTCATGTGACCATTATTCAATAGATTCAGCCAGATCGTCAATGATCAACCAAGAGTTTTGTTCAATAATGCTGAAAACATCAATTCCCTGTATGAATTGATCTGCACCAACCCCGTCATGGCAGCAATTGCTTTTATTTTATCATATGACTCCTGCCAAGTACTACAGCAATAGTAGATTTTTTTCGGCTTTTCCACAAACATTTTATCGCAGTTTTTAATTATTTTATTTAAGAGTGTTGTTTTGCCCGACATTGACGGTCAAAACAGAAACGATCTGAATGGTGTTTTAAATTGATACATGTTCCCTTCAACAGTTCACCTGGACAACTAACTGTAGACTATGGCTGTCTAATGACTAAATAATTTCCCTACTACTACTACTAATCCGTTCAATAATAATATTTAGAAGAAGAAGAAGAGGAATCATATTTTATTTTATTATATAAATAAAAAAAAGTGACAATACTTTTTAAAAAATACTTCATTGAAAAAGGCACATTAAACATGAATAAAAAAATACACTTTTTTTTTTAATTTATTTATAATAAAAAAATACACCATTTAAATAGCCACTAGAAAAAAAAACAAAAACAAACACTTAAATAAATACACCTTTTTTTTTTTTTTTTTTATAAAAAAAATACAACATTTATTGGACTAATGTGCACACTTGTGAAATAATATCATACACTTTTACTTACAACATTTCAAATTTTTGGGTCCCCCCTCCCCCCCGGGGGCAGCCGCTCCGGCGGGCCCGGGCACGGGGCCCGCTGTGGTGGGCCCGGGCCGGGGCTGGCATTAAATACTGGAAATTGATCTCCCTTGCAAACACACACACACATTGAAAATTGTTTGTGATAAAGAAAAAAAAGAATTTAAAAAACAAACACCTAATTACCCAAAAAAATCCCTCCCACCCAATTTATACTTTTTTTTAGTGAATTTAGGTTTATTTTTCGAGACCGAGCTGTTTTCTGTACTCTGTACAATCAACTCGGTATGAAATTAAATAAAGACCGTGTGGTAGTACCTTCACACCATCCTCAAGTACATAGACTTTGTCCGATATGGCAGACATGGCGTTTTTCTCAACTCTAACTGTCTAGTTTTTAAATTGTAAAGAGCGAATCGCCATGACTTTCGCCCTTGGCACTAAACTACGTTCCACACAGTTTCTATACACACTCATGTCGAAATTATTTTTTGCAAAGTGTGTAGACCCCCTTGCAAACTTGTTTGATATCCTTGCCGTGCGTTTCCACACAGTATACCTTCGGTCCAGGAAACATACCACTGGATATCAGATCGCTACCCGTTTCAGATTTTAACATTAACAATTGATTTGGGGCCTGGCGTTTCACTAGCTCTGGGTAGAGGGATTCGTCCCAATTAGTGTAGTAGATCCGTGAGCTAATGTACTCGCCATTTTCCAAATCATTCAATAGATTTTCAGTTTTGACTTTTAACAGGAGTGAATCAGTGTCCACGTAGTACACTTGAACTTGTCCCTCAATCGGCCACTGTACTTTGCATACATTATAGTAAAATGACAACATGAGTTTCTTGGATATTTCGGCTATTGCACTTCCGCCTGCAATATTTTTATTTAATACAATGTTTCTTTTCTTGCGATGTAGGAGCACCATATTAGAGTCTATGATTGTGAACGATGAGAAGTTTGGATCCGCAACGATTCGAGCACAATCTTTGGGGATGGTTACAATGTCACATCGATTTCTGTGTCGTACGCTCTCGCACATTTTACCGAAAGCTGAGTTCAAAATGAGTTTATAGACTTCTTTTTCAACCTTGGTTTTCGCTTGTGAACGCTTACTGACAAAGGTGTCAATAAACGTTTTCATGTATGGCTTTTGATCAAATTGGAGGGCTCTGTGAATCTTTTTGACCTTGAAACCATTGGACACCATCCATTTCAATAGCACGTGATGAACAACGATATTCTGTTTAGGGTTGAGGTCGGCAATTAGTTTTGTTTTGAAGGTACCCAGTGCATACTCCCGTCCTCTACTAAAGATAAATTGTAGGGGCTCAGAGAGTCCCTACCCACCCACCGGTCTATTTATGCATGGAAAAACAAAGTCTTTTACCGAGTCATGGATTTCCATGGGTATTTCATCGTCAATTTAAAAATACCACCCCTGTGCCCCATTCTCCTCAGCACTGGCAATGTCGGGGAAATTTGAAGCACAGGGATTGTCAAGCCATTTATAATTGCCAAACGGTAAACAGTAGTGAGACATTGCCAATGGGTAAAGAGACTTCAGATCCAAAAAAACTGCCTCCGACTGGTCATCGGTGTGCAGTCCACTCGGATCAGTTTTCTTGATAAGATCCCCGTGACCCCCCTAACCCCCCCTCCATGATCTCTCTACAAACCGATGCTGATCCACATCGGCGATCAGACCTATTTCTTCTTTGCTGATTTTAAGTATCCATCACCATCACCAAATGGGGAGTGGAAAAATAATAACCTAAATCCAACCCAAATTCCCCATAGATTTTATCCGTATTTTTGCACACAATATCCAGAAGAGTGAGTACGTCACTGGCCAAGTAAAGTTTACAATAATCCCACCCATTTTTAAATTCCGCCTTTCGCCCAAACCCTCTTAGCAAATTCGTAGTCGCTAGTGGTGCACTCACTCTCAGTAAGAGAATTGTAAAAAGCTCCAATGGGCGGTAGTGACACCTCATCTAGCCTCGAGCCAGAGTTGTAATAATCATATGGATATATACCCTTACACGTTAATAAATCGTACATTTCATCATCGGGGCCGCGCTGTTTGAGGAGGGGGAAGCTATCAAAATTGTCACTTTTCTGCACCTGAATCAATTGACTTAAAGATTTGGGGAAGAAGATGAAAGAGTCTAAAAAACGGATTTTATTCAGGCACGTGTTACCCTTGTCAACTGTTTTCCATATGAATTCTAGCAGCAGTAGCTTCTCCGATGATTTGGGTATGATATTATATGAAAAAGAACCATCTATCCATGCGTCATCTACAACTCCCCCCTTGGCAATGCGGGCCAACGCCGGAAGAACAAACTTTAAGTCGTAATTGGAATTGTGTATAAAAACAGGTACGAAATATTGTTGTATAACGTTTAAATTGCATGACTGGTTTGCTACACCTCTAAAGTTACTCCCTACCGATGTAATGTCCTACAACAACCGATCATGGTCGATCACCTTACTCCTACCCCCATTCCAAAAACCATCATAAAATTCCCCCTTTCAAACCCACCACATTTTACGATTTTTAATGGCCACTACGTCATCTGATGATAGGAGCATAGGATAGGTTGTATAAAGAAGACGCGAAATTGCACCGTTCGGTGGTTTGATTAGACTGACCAATGCCGAGCGCATTCAGTCTTAACCTTCACCCAACATTTCAACTACATCCAGCACTTGCATGGTATTATTGGAATCTTGTTACGCATGAGCGTAAGAGACCCCTATGGCTTCATGTATTTTAGCACGATTTGAATTTGACGGATCATAATCGTTTGTCACTTTCGCTTCGCAGTGCGAAGCGATGTTATTGCTCTGTAGAAGCGTGTTTTGGATATTTTTAAAACGTAAGATTGCTATATCTTCGCTGTCCGTTTCCACATCCTGGTATCGAAGTGATTTACAGTGTGTCATATGATGCTTTAAATTTAACTCGGAGCGAAATCTTAAGAGGCATGTCGGACAGTAATAACACACACCATTCCGCGTTTTACCCACACCCAAAACCCTACTAATATCCGTAATTGGATTGAAATGACCAATTGAATTGAAGTCTGTGGGTGGAGTGTATAGAAGCCACACCCAATGTTCTACTGATTCCGCACTGGAAATAATACACCCTTCTTATCGGAACGCTGACCCTCTTAAAATTCTGTTTCATACTGTAACACCGTGACACCAATCTTTAAATGTGCATTAGCCCGCTCAAAAATATCTATTCCTTTTAGTGTCACGGGAAATTGACCATTTAAACAATTAAAATTTACTTTGGGGAACTTTGAACCCTCCCTACCATTAACTGCCATTTTATCCAACTTTTTCTTAGATGCATCTATTTTAAGTGGTCTGTATGCCGCAATTAAAAATGCATACCTGAAACACTGCAGCCTCGTATCGAAACAGATTCGTTGTATCCCCCTACTCCCCTCTAAATCTGAATGATATTTTAATTCAATATTCCCCGCTCCCCCTCTTACAATAAAATCCTTTTTAAACCTACAAATAGTAACATTTAAAATTTCAATAAATAAAACCACAGATCCACTACCCCCTAGTTATAATTTTCCCACTTACTTTGAATACTATTAGCCCAATTTAGAAAAACCTCCCCATAATTTGATAAATTCGGGTGTATTGCCAACATCTCTGTGTGCAAGTATTTCGAATACATATCACCCGCACTTTCATTTAAAAAAAAAATTTTTAGTGCTATTGATGCTTTTAAACTGACCCCCATTCCCCACACCCTCATTTGTTGTTCAAGAATGGCTCGAATCTTATCAGTATATGAATGTGTAATGGCCAGGGGATCGGTTATTATATCCCCCAACACTAGAGAGTTGAAGGGGTCACCGAATTTGGCATTGTAGACCAATGTGTGATGCAAGGCAGAGTTGGACAGAAAAAAATCCGGAAGAGGGGATACTGTTGCTGTTGTATTACTACTACTATCTATATCATTAAGTGGAATGGTGGCGGGTGACAGGGAATTGTCAATAACACCATCTCCACTCCCAGTCTGTTCAATCACATTTGGGGGATGTGGCATGAGGTCCCCTAGTACATATTCCAAGGTGTCTGGGGACAATTGGTCGAGCCAGCCTGTATTGTCCTGTGAAGGAATTTCGTTATGAGGACCCGGTTCAGATGCACTAGTAGCATTACCTAAATGTTCACACATAAAACTATCTGTCCACTCCGGATCCTCAAGCATGTCAATATCACAGCTTAAGTCATCTAGACTAGCCATTTCCCCAGAAACATCATTAAGGAACCCCCTATGCCACTCCATATCCTGTATAACTAGTGTAGCTTCATCGCTGAACTCCGGTGGTGGTGACAAAATTGGTCCTGTAAATACACTTAGTTCATCACTCAATAGTTTCGGTGGTGGTGCTATATCTTTAATCTGTAGAAAAAAAGTTTTATTTTTTATGTAAAATAACCATTATTTTTATAAAGTTAAAAAACTATGTCAATTTCTCATAGTCATTGTCCCACCACCACCTGAACAATTAAAAGAAGAAAAAAAAAGGTTACATTGCCACATGTCTTTCATTATGACAACAGAACATGTTAAAAATATATATATATTGTTTTAGTCAGGAAAATGTAGTTTTAATCTTAAAGGGTAAGCTAGAACAAGAGAATAATACAAAAACTAGTGGTTTTAGTCCAAAATTTTTTAGAAAAAAAATGCAAAATACGGGTCTATGTCTACTATCTTACTCTCCTCAATATAACTCTCAATAAAACTAGAACGTCGTTAGCCTGATGTAGTATGCTGTATAAACATTCGCTCTTCAGTTTCGCTTAGTGGACATGCATCCCAAATGTCGATGGTTGGCGGTGTAACGCTCTCAACAATCCAAGTTTTCCCATGTCGTTTTGCAACGGATTTGTTTGAATCTGTAGACATAGTTGACCAAGGTTAAATAAATTATCGAAAGAAAGAGAAGAACTTTTTTTTCTCCATTCAAATCAACAATTAGATCAAAATTCAAATGTTGGATTGTCCTTTTTAGAGCTCCCCCCCCCTGGGAGCACCCTTGGGAACCGGGAGCTTCCTTCGATGTAGGAGGATCAATACCCTTTTGAGTTGGGATATCGGACTTCACAACACTGTTCCAATAGAACACCCTCAAATTCTGTCTCTAAAACCCCTATGTGTTTCAATGAAATGAGTTCACCCCAAATAATATTACTTGACAACACTGAAGACATAATTGAAGATTACTAAAAACTTTCTTCCTATGTGTTATTATATCTTATTGGAAATACACATCCTGTCACAAGAATCCCACTTAGAATTCAAATTATAGCTATCGAGCGGATTAAAATTCAAATGTAACGATGGGAGATCTGATAAGGGGCGGATGCGCGCAAAAGCTTACTGCAAAACAAACTCCAGTTTATGAATGATTGTCATCTGTGAAATAGAAAATTGTATGTTTTCATATAGTTAGTTTGTTTAAAAGGAATATTGTATTATTGCATTAGAAAACGTCTAGGCTAGAAGCGAGAAGTTACAAGGTAAGGTTTTTTTTAGAAATGTATGATAAGCTATTTCAGTGTTATAAGCATTCCATTATATACTGCTAATTTGGTTAATGAATGAAAATGAAATAGAATTATTATAGAATAGTTTAGAAACAAATTTAAGTTATAATCATCAAAAGCTCTGTGCCTGAGAAAATTTACCTTATTTTAGAAAATAGGGAAAGAAAAAATTATGTATATAAAAAAAAATTCTGACTGGGCTTCTACATCTGAACTCCTTGGCAAAACATGAATGGGGTCAAGCTCACGATCTTCAGTAGGCTGAGCTGAGGCATTATGAGAAGCAGTCCATTCTCTTTTCAACTTCCTTCCAGATTGCGTGGAGCTAACACTGGGGCTAGAGGGCCCTGGCATTACAAGTTGGGTGGTCGCTGGGTGGTCCAGATTGTGTGTAATTCTAGCGGCATATTTGATGATTGATGTTCTTTCGGCTTGCATTAGTACAGCTTCTCTCATCTTGCTTTCTTTTCAGAAGGGGGGTTATTGCACGTGTCCGCTTCCTTGAAAAAAAAGGCAAAATTTAGCATGAAAAAAACAACCCCTTTTTCTATTTTGTTGGATAAATGGTTAAGAGTTCAAATTTTGTCCTCCTTCTCCTCTTGTTTTTTGCTCATTAGGGTGTTCCTATTATTAATTTTATACTGCTAAATTAAAAATAGAAAGAAATTATAATGTTTGTGAGGGGGGTTCTCTCCCAAGGCGATGCCTCACGATCTACAAAACAATTTTTTTTAGTGCTTTCAAAAGAGCCCTATATTTTAATTAAAAATGGCCTTTTTGATTCAGGGGAGTTTTGAATCAAATTTTTTTTTTTAGACTTTTAACGTAAAGAGTGTGGTATTGAATAAGGGGATAACCCTCCCCCTCATATACGTAATAACATATACGTAATAGAAAAAAAAACAAAAAACAAGCGACATGGCTCAATAGTAATCCAAACTTTTAAAAACGGAATTTTGATGTTAATAAATGTATCAAGAGAATGTTTTTATAATGCTGATTCTAAATATATATAAATTTTGTTAAGTTTATTATTACTCATCAAAGGGTACGAGCCTGAGAAAAATTTAACCGATTTTTTTTTTTTTTTTAAAGAGGGGGAAACACCCCCTACAAGCGAATTAATTTTAATCAAAATAACAAGGTTCGATTCAGCTTATCAAAAAACTCTATTACAGTACTTTAAAGCTCAGCTGGAAAAATTTGCAACTTTGTATTTTTTGCCCGAAGAAAAACACAGGGATATAAAAGTTAGTTACGCCATTTAATTTATAAAGAGATCAATCTTGCAAAAGAAGAGTAAAATTTTTATGAAAATAGAAGCTGCATTAACTAAAAAACGATCATAAATTAAATAAAAAAAAAAAAAACAAGTTTTTTAAAACTGAAAGTAATGAGCGACATTAAAACGAACAGAAATTATTCCCTATATGAAAGGGGGTGCCCCCTCCTCAACACATCGCTCTTTACGCTAAAGTTTGACCTTGTCTCACAACTTTATTTTTTTTTTAACAATAAAAAACTTTAGCGTAAAGAGCGAAACCTTATGATTTCAAATATATCAGTTTCATCAAGTTTAGCTATAGTGGTCAAAAGTTACGCGCCTGAGAAAAATTGCCTTGTTTTCGAAAAAGGGGGAAAACACCCTCTAAAACTCATAGAACTTTAATGAAAATCACACCATCAGAGAACCCTACTATAGAAGTTAAAAGCTCCTATCTGGAGCCTCATTCGAACGGAAATTAAAAGTTCTAATGTCCTTTTTAAGTAAGCCAAAAAAAAAATGGAGGGAATCTAGGCCCCCCTCCCACGCTAATTTTTTTTCCCAACGTCCTCCCCCGAGACATCAGAATTAGATACACCCCGTTTATCGCCCGAGCCAGGGAATGTTAACCCCCCCCCCCAAAACTATCACCCGCGTTGTAACACGCAATCTTTTCATTCAAAGCAGAAAAATACATCATGTTAGGAAAAATCTTGTTTCCGAATGAAATAGAAGTGCTTTTCAAAACCATTAAAACTTATAAACATACCTATTGTTGAGAAATTTTATTTACATAATAGAATAAAGTGTGATTTGACGTTTCTATCGAATATAGTGGTAATATTATTAAGATTATGTATTGTTGGTGGGGATGGGGGCTAAGTCCCTCTGAAATTTGAATTTACTAGTAAAACGTTTTTCTTTATTTTTTTTGGGGGGGGGGAAATAAAAGAAGGAAAAGTGGACTCACTTTGAAAATGGACAAATACATTGTTTTAAAATGTTAAAAATATATGGTGTACTATAAACAATGTATTAAAAAATAATGACAATTGGAATGCTGTGTAGGGACATTATATCGTTTTTTGTTTTTTTTTAATTGAGTACATTATACCATGTCAAGTTTTTTTTAGAAAACCGACCAATCAAGTTATTATATTGGACTAACCACCAACTTTCTCTAATCGACTGACACACAAAAAATCGATGTAATAATAAAAAACATGTCTGCCAAGCCATGTAGAGTTCATTGTAATAGGCAAATGACCCTGGTAATCCAATTACTTGAAAATACACACACATATCCATGCCTCAGGCGGGAGGTAAGACAAATTACACAATCACGATCTGTATCTATTAATGCTTTACTACTGGTTCCTCCCTTCTCAATACCTCACTCTTTACGTAAAAATTTTCTTTATAACTTTTAAAAAAAACTTATTATCCAATTAAACGGCCCTTATGTTGCAGGAGACATTCTTAAATAAATGGAACAAAAAGTCAAACTTCATTTGTAAAGAGTGAGGTATTGAAAAAGAGGCAGCCCCCATATATACGTAATAATTTATATCCGTTTTAATTTTTAATGCTGCTCTTTACTTTCAGTTGAAATTTTTTTTTAATTTAATCAGTTGTACGTATCGATGCCTATATAAAATTAAAAAAAAAAACAAGTTTTTTAAACTGAAAGTAAGGAGCGACATTAAAACTTAAACCGAACAGAAATTATTCCGTATATGAAAGGGCTGTCCCCTCCTCAACGCCTCGCTCTTTACGCTAAAGTTTTTTTTTGTTTTAAAAAATAGAGTTGTGAGACAGAGTCAAACTTTATCGTACAGAGCGAGGCGTGGAGGAGGGGACAGCCCCTGTCATATACGGCCTCACTTCTTGGCGGTTTAAGTTTTAATGTCGCTCCTTACTTTCAGTTTAAAAAACTTGTTTTTTTATTTAATTTCTGATCGTTTTTTAGTTAATGCAGCTTTTATTTGCATAGAAATTTTACTTTTCTTTTGCTAAATGGATGTCTTTACAAATTAACTTACGTAACTAACTTCTATATTCGTAAATTTTTCTTCTGGCCAAAAATACAAAGTTGCAGATTTTTGCAGATATGAGCTTGAAACCTATGTAATAGGGTTTTCTGATACGCTAAATCTGACGGTGTGATTTTCATTCAAATTATTCTAATTGTAGGTTATGTTTCCCCCCTCCTTAAAAAATAGAGTAAATTTTCCGAGGCTGGTATCGTTTGATGATTTATACTAAACTTAATAAAATTTATACATTTAGACTCAAAATGATAAACACATTCTTTTTATTCATTTATTGACATCAAAATTCCGTTTTTAAAAGTTTCGATTACTATTGAGCCGTATCGCTTGTTTTTTTATTGTTTTTTTTTATTACGTCTGTGTTATTACGTATATGAGGGGGTTCTCCCCTTAGTCAATACCACGCTCTTTACGTTAAAAGTTAAAAAAAAATTTGATTCATAAACCCCTGAATCACAAAGGCCGTTTAATTAGAATAGATAGCTCTTTTGAAAGCACTGAAAAAAACTGTAGCGTAAAGAGCGAGGTATTGACTTGGGGGAGAACCCCCTCATATACATTATAATTTCTGTTCGATTTAAGTTCTAATGTTCCTTCTTACTTTCAGTTGAAAAAACTTGTTTTTTTTATTTAATTTCTGATCGTTTTTTAAATAATGCTTGGAAATCCGGCGCCCCCTTCATAGAAATGTCCCTTACCCCAAAGATACATCCTCCACTGAAATATTCTCCAGAGTAACCCCTTCCTCTAGACCCCCCCCCCGCCACAAAAAAATCCTTCCGGAAAATGTCTGTATACTTCCCAATAACCAAAAAATAATGATGGCAAGTCCGGCGCCCCCTTCATGGCAATTTCCCTTCCCCCCTGAAAACTTCCTTCATGAACAGATCCTCCAACATAACCCCAACCCACCCGTCCCTCCCACTACCAGAAAAAAACCTCCTGAAAATTTCTGTAAGCGCCCTAACAACCAATAATTGATGTTAACTTTGGGTAAAGTTCAAAGATCGTAGCCTTCTCCCTGGAGCCGTAAGGGAATGATTTCATTATAAGAGACATAGTTATTGTATTTTCGACCATGTTGTACAAAATGGCTATCTCGAAATTTTGATCGGGTGACTTTGGGGCCTAGTTGCCCTCCATTTTTTTGGTCACTTAAAAAGGGCACTAGAACTTTTAATTTCCGTTCCAATGAACCCTCCCACGATATTGTAGGACCACTGGGTCGATACGATCACCACTGGGTCGATACGATCACCCCTGGGGGGAAAAAAAACAAACAAAAAAACAAAAAAACAAATAAACACGCGTCCGTGATCTTTCTTCTGGCAAAAAATGCAAAATTCCACATTTTTGTAGATTGAAGATTCAAACCTCTGTACTAGGGTTCTCTGATGCCCTGAATATGATGGTGTGATTTTTATTAAGGTCCTATAACTTTTAGGGGGTCTTTCCCCTTTTTTATGAAAATCAGCCAAATTTTCTCAGGCGCGTAACTTTTGATGGGTAGCACTAAACTTGATGAAAGTTATATATTTGAAATCAGCATTGAAATCTGATTCTTTTGATGTATATATTGGTATCAAATACCCCTTTTCTAGAGTTCTGGTTACCATTGAGCCGGGTCGCTCCTTACTTACAGTTCGTTACCACGAACTGTTTGACAATAGGCCATACAAAAATGTGTTTCGATCCCACTTCTCGGGCTATAATGAAGGAAAGGATAAGATGGCTAGGCCATTTTTTTAAAAGGAGATAGACTGCCAAAGAGTTTGATTTTTGGCCGTCTCTCTGGGGCAAGCCGAAAATCAGGCGTCTCTGAATGGGAGGTCATGGGACAGGATCTAAAAGAAAATCGGAGCTCCATGGGAGGGGTAAAGAACGAATGTTTGAATAAACTGGGGCGGTGGAGGAGCATACACAGCAGTGTGGACATCAAGCGGCTTGGTGCTGCAGTAAATTGTTAATAGTTGGAATAGTATTGCAGGAATGTACCTAAGAAAGACACTCAGTCCTGCTCTTACCCCCAAATCTTGATTTTTCTTATAATTTCTTGTGTTTCCATTGCAATTCACCTATATTTGGGTCTCCCTCTAAGCATTGTCTGCTCCACCGGACCACATTCTTTTATGTGTGCCATGTCTACTGTAAAACCTCCACCTATAACTTCTGCAACTCAAAAGCCACTTCTGAAATCAGATATCGCATGCGGCTGAATTCATTATCCATAATTTATGTTTAGTTTACTTAACTACCATTCTCGAAATATGATAAGAAAGTTAATTATATTTGTGTCTTATTTGTTTTTGGTTTCGTAATGACATTGAAGAAGTGACGAGTCATTCTAGGAATATTGCTTAGTGATTATAAGGCCTAAAATACCCACCTTGACATTGCGCATCATTTCTTAGATAAAGCAAAACCTGGCAAACTAAGATCATCTGGTGTATTAAGAATGAATTTCGCAGTACGGATGAATGACTTTCGCAAATGATGGGAAAAATTCAGTCGCGTTCCCCTTTGTCCGCAAATACCTACTGCCTTTTCCTCCTTGGAAATGGCACTCCATATATGTAATAAAGTTACGTATTATGGACCAGGTCCATTGGACCCTAAGAAATTTCGTATCTAAGTGACTGTAATTTACTATAGTAACATGATGAACAACCCCTTGTTATCCCCAGTTTTGCGTTGGCTCAGTAATGCATAGATTAGTGGCTCTTTTCGTCGTCTCTTTTCTTTTCGATTTGTGTTATCTTTTTATAGCATGCTTTTTAGCATCGAACACATCAGGTGCCCTGCAAGTCACGACTCCTCTACCCAGCTTATAGTACAGTCAATCTAAGGTTTAACCCAAACAAATTGCAATAGTCATAAATAGGTTTGATCAAGTCAGTACATCAAGACGCCCATAAATCAAGCGTCGATAAAGATCTGAGAGCAACATTATGCGAAGTTGAATTCATACACAAAAAATTGACTGCTAATACAGAAAAGAGGTCGTGACCACCCCAAATTCTTAGAATCCAGTTAGCAACTTCTCACAACTAGCGAAATCATTGATTTTAATTTGAACAAAAAACACAGATGATTTGAAATTGCGAAAGGATTGGAGATTCATCACATTTATTTAATCAAACACATGTCTTTTTTATCTTCGATTTGGACCTGAGCACTAGAGCAACTAGTCCCTTTGCAAAATTTGCAGGCAATGTCGCATTCGACGCCATTTCGATGAATGTTGCACTGGCCACTATTACGAGATCCCTTACAACGACCCACGACGGTGAGAATTTTCTTTGGGGCCGCTAGACAATCCGTAAGGATAGGGTATAGCATGCCGTTCTTAAGTTTCCATCCTCATTCTCAGGATCAAGGGCAGGGCTCTGAAGCTCAATCCAATCTTGTACTTTATGATGGGTTCGGAAACAGTGAAATTACGCTGCTACTGAAGTAGGAATTGAATCTTGGGGATGGACGAAAGTTGTAGACGGTGCTACTTTATGTTGAAAGATTCAATGTCAGTAACTATCAAGGTTGTCAATAGATTTTCCACCGTACAATATAGAAAGTGCAACCTCTCCCGCCGCTTTATCTTTTCTTTCGAAGCATCGATTTAGAAAACGTTGAAAATTTTCCCCTAAACTGTTCACTGTCTCTCAGCCATTTAAGCGCAACCCCTTTTCCAAGTCCATGTAGACGGGAATTTGTGTCGCAGCCAGGAATTGTATGAGCAAAAGGAAGCAGTTTGCAGGTTTCAGTACCAATCTTCTTAACAGTGATTTCGATGTCCCAAGTTGAACCTGAAGTTGTTGGTTCAGGCTCGCTATGCAGATAGAGCAACGTGTGGGGCTAAGGAATACAATGATAAAGAAACAACACCAACAAGTCGGTATGGTCACCGATGTCTGCAGTGTTCCAAGTCTTCGAACACTCAACCGCTTTAAGCACAATAATCAAGTCAGTATCACCTCTAGCTTGGATGGTTCTTAGACATTTGCCTCGTAAATAATCAGAAAGTACATTGAACAAACGGGCTTTATTCTTTTTGCCCGAAAGAAATTCTTTTTTTGGTGGTCAGTCTCATTTCTGGGCCAAACAGTACTTCCCGCCTAGGGGCACAGTTTCGCTTAAGATGAGTCATATCTTTTGTCGAAGTAGCGATGTCATAGCCACAAAAACATTAATGGCGTCTGGATATTTGGCCAAAACGTAGTTCAAGTATCGGTCTAAGATCTCCAAATATGCTTCTTTCTTCGCCCAGGGAATCCTGTAAAGTAAAGTGCCTATGTCTAAGACGAAGGTGCAATTCAGTCTATGTTTTTCCCCAATAGTATCAATTTCTGAAATTTTCTTGATTGCTTTTACGAACTCTGGTTTATTTGGCTTTCGAACGTGTCAGAATCATCAAAAAGGGACGTAGGATAGGAGCAAAATTCATATTTAAGTGAAGATTCTTCGTCCATATTCAGTCCGTTCGATATAGTTAGAAGACGCTGAAACAACAATGAAGAGTCTAAACGGTGAATTTCTCCCCCATTTTTTTTTTTTTTGCTTCGTCGTCATAAGGACTGCCTGATCCTTCCGTTTAAACGAATGCTTTTTCTGACCGTCAGAACCTCCTTCTCGACTTCCACCGCTTTGTCGGCATTCACATTTTCTGCAGTAGTCATGCCAGTAGCAAGGCTTCGAGACGATAGCGGACCACCCTCAAAAGGAGACGACTGCTCGATACAGTCAATAACTAGTTGCGTGTCTTTGCAGTCCCTCTCCGGCCTTGGAATAGCAGACACTTTGTGTTAATTACTTGTGTGACACGAAACATCCGTCAGCTCTTGAATCAGAAGATTAACGTGAGCACAGGCTAGAGGTTCCATTTTAACTGACGTCTCAGTACTTTCGTCATTCCTCTACCTCTAGTCAATCCAGTTGTCGTTTTCAGACTTCTCATCAGTTCTTGTTCTATGACCAAATCTGTAGATAAACCGGTCCAAAATCTGTCTAATTTTCTTACAATGTGCAAGCCTTATGCTAAAGACTGGAAATGAGTTTGGCATGCATTTTTAAGACTTATTATCTGCTGTAGGCACAACGTGAGTTGTTCAAGTCTGTTCACAAGTCTGTTCACCTCGCCGACTTCGTGTAGTGGTTGTGACCAGCTGCTGCGAGGTAAGGGAACATATTGGAAAATGTTTGTAAATGAAGTTTCCAAACCCTAATGTTCAAGGTGCCAGAAAAAAATTCACCTACCTAAAACAGTTTTTGAAGTTTAACAATTGAAAGGATCAATCGACCAAAACTAGGAATTCTTCCTTGAGACATGAAGGCTAGATGGTACTGTTACTAATTTTTGTAAAAAATTTCACAAAACAAGCAGCATTTATTGACAATAAAATGTATTCTTACTTTTGATGGGTCATAGTAAAACCTGCCCATCACGTCCTTTGACTATTCACCTATGCACCGATTTCAGCTTGGCAAAACCTACCTTGGATCTGGAATGTAAAATTAAGTGAAATAAAAACAAGTTTTTTCAACTGAAAGTAAGGAGCAACTGAAAGTAACTTACTTTCAACTGAAAGTAAGACACTTAGAGTGGCGCGCCACTCTAAGTGAACCTAGATCAACCCAACTTTTTGGATATCTCTCTCACTATGACTGTGCGTCCGAGCGAGAGTTTGCCTATCTCAATGCCTGTCATTGTTGGTTTGTATGTCAGAATCCATTTATTTATATGTGTTTTTGTCTCTCTCACTTCCTCCGCTTATGTGTCTGGGCGGGTGTTTTCCTATCTCAATGCCTGTCATTGTCAGTTTGTATATCAGAATCCATATATTTATATGTGTTTTTGTCTCTCTCACTCTCTGGGCCTATGTGTCTGGGCGGATGTTTGCCTATCTCAATGCCTGTCTCTGTCGGTTTGTATGCCTGAATCAATTTATTTGCATGTGTTTTTGTCCCTCTCACTTCCTCTGCTTATGTGTCTGGGCGGATGTTTGCCTATCTCAGTGCCTGTCTTTGTCGGTTTGTATGTCAGAATCCATATATTTATATGTGTTTTTTATCTCCCTCACTTCCTCTGCTTATGTGTCTGGGCGGGTGTTTGCCTATCTCAATGCCTGTCTCTGTCGGTTTTTATGCCTGAATCAATATATTTGCATGTGTTTTTGTCTCTCTCACTCTCCTTGCCTATGTGTCTGGGCGGATGGTACCCCTACAAACGCAACAAATTGTCCCCTTTTCTAGTGCCCGTTGCTCCTAATCTGATAATGCCATTGGGTAGTTGGTGTGACACAATCGTGAAATAGATTTATTTGCTGTTTGTATTAAACACACCACTAATTTCTCCATGCTACCCTCCTCATCCATAGTAAAAAAAAACTCTTCCAATTGCATTTTATTGTTGGAATCATTACGTGAATGCATAGAAGAATACACAGCAGGTTTATATTCCTTGGTTATAATCGGCATTGATGGGTCCCATACCTCAACAATTGTAGATTCATAGCCTAATGATACTTTATCAACCCGTAGCCGCTAATTTCAGACTTTTTTAAACTATAAAGTATCTTTGCCTTCTGCCGGCATTTCTATTCTTTGATTGCCATGAATTTTGCAGTATCTCATATGATCCGTGAATGTTCGTTCAGTTCCAAATTGGGAAAAGGACATGGGGCAGTAATGACGTTTCCCTTTCCGAACACCTTGAGACAAGAGTCAACTTATTGTCGTAACGGGGAAAAAATGACCGTAGAAATTTACATCTTTGGGAGGCTCATAGATAATCCAAACCCAATTTTTAACATTATCTATCAAAGGTGTCTGAACTGAATATAAATCCCTTTTTTTATTTGGTTTCTTTCCCCCATTTACTAATTATGTGTCATATTGGAGAACAAACACCTCCATCCCAAGATTTTCATTTAATTTTTCAAATATAGTTATTTATTTTAAGGACACCGGATATTTTCCTTCTAAACAATCAAAATTTACTTTAGGGAAATTGTCTCCACCGTTACGTGCAAGTCTGTGGAGATTTTTCATTCTTGACTCACTTTTTAATGTTTTATGGGCTGCTGCTAAAAATGCATATTTAAAGCATTGCAGCCCTGTTTCAAATTTAAAACCCTGAGCCCCCCCTGTAGCTGAAAAATCTGGGTGGCATTTTATTCGTCGACTACTACCCGCCCCCCTTTAACTAAAGTTTTTTTTAAATCTATTGAGATTCAGATCCATGTTTTCAATGTATAAAATGTTGGACCCGTTCCCGTTCTCGTTGGATATGTCGAAAGTTTATTTTAACTTATTGAATCAATTGATACAGCTATGCTTAACTTCCTTTTTGACGTACTAAAAAGTGTGGTTACCGTTTGAAAAATGACAATAAAAAGTGTCTCCTGATGTATTCTTTTGTAAATAAACTGTGTGATTAATAGAAGTATTGATCCCCCCTGATCCCCCCAATTCTGAATATGAATCTCAATAAGTGCTCGAATTCGGTCGATGTAGGTATGAAGAATATTTACAGGGTCTGTTAAAATGACACTCCCGTCAACCAGGTTTTCCTCGGGAGGATTAAAATCTACCCTATGTGTTTGCAAGTGACCTAGAGCAGATTCTAACAAATAAAACTCACGTAGTTCCGGGGACGCGATGCTATTTTCATGTCCTGCACCTATTTGCACAGGACCTAATTCACTAATAATAAAGTCATCGTCAAAAATGTCCCCGGAAACTTTAGATCCAACATTTTCAATAAGGCTAGTCATTTTTTCTGTTCTAAATTGAAATTCCAAGGGTATACTAAACGACATACCATCACTAACATCATTCGATTGTTCCGGCGACAAAGGAAAATTACCCATGATATTCTGAAGTCCTGGGCTAAGGAAGGCAGTTGTTTTTGTAGCTTCGCTCTGAAACTAAAATGAATGGATTGAGTTTTTCTTAGGTACCGGGGTATTAAATAAGTACCATTTTTACACCTCCCTTAAAACTTAATTTCCCCTCCTAGAATCATTTTAACTAAATACATGCCCCCTCTCCCTCACGTCCTATAGAGTAGCCAAAATATAGATTAACCAGTTATAAATTTCACCATTTTTTATGTTATTCATTGCAATGAAAAAAAATTGAACATCGAAAAAGCCCCAATAAATATTCGCTAATTTGGTTTGGCATACACAACGCAATGTTCTAACCAATAGCAATAAAGTTAAATAAAAAAAAATTTTTCAAGGAAGTGCGATTGGTTCAGAAAGATGTAATAGCCAATTTCTCCTGAAGCATTTCTAGTCATATATTTACTGGGGTATTAAATACGTAGCGTTTTTACCTCCCCCTCAAAACTTAATTTCCCCCTCCTAGAATTATTTTACTAAATACATGCCCCCCCTCCCTCACTTCATATAAAGTAGCCAAAATAGAGCTTAGTCAATTCTAAATTTCACCATTTTTTTATGTAATTAATTACACTGAAAAAAAATTGAACACAAAAATAGTGACGAAGACCACACTGCCTTTCCATAACAAACAACAAAAGTACGAAGAAAAATAGGGAAATCTTTTTCCAAGACAGTGGAGATAATTTGAATGAATATTTCGGCCCTATGTCCAAGGGCCGTCCTCAGCAAGACAAAAATATATGAAAGAAAAAAGACTCACAACAACATGCAACCAATAAAACCAAAAATAAAATTTTTTTTCAAAGCAGTCCTAGCATCCTTACTTCAGCGAAGTTCAACCAGGACTGATAAAAAGTAAGGTAAAACAAGGCGATGCAATGAGAAGAAAGAAAAATAATTTAAAAACACGTTCTTATTGCTAATACTGCTTTTTTGGCAGCTACCTCAAAGCTCGTTTTGTGACCAGTTCTGTGTTAATGTCGATTGGTTTTTTTAAAATATTTTTTAAGTTCATGTTTAATTAAATTTGTGTATAGATCATTTAATGTATATTCCCCCAAGTCCCTATTTAAGGAAATATTATTATTAATCTTAAGTCTGCTATCAATTGATTCCCGGACTACCTGCTTTATGCTTAGGTCATTGCTAATAAGGGCGGAGTCCTCAAAAAGCATATTGTGGCCAGGATTTTTAAAAATTTTGCTGCCTAATGCAGAATCAGATGAAACAGTAGAAGTTCTACAATTTAGAGCTCTGACTATATCATCTGTATGCTGTTATATTCACTTTTCTAAATTTTGGTTTGTTCTACCCACATAATATTTGCCACAATTGCATGGTATTTGATAGACCCCTCTTTGGCGAGGAACAGGGGTTTTATCTTTACCAGAATTTAAAAAATTTGTGATTCTAAAATTATTTGTGAATGCTACTTACAGATTAATTTTTGTGCAAACATTTTTAAGATTTTTTGTGGTTTTCGGGATATAGGGGAGCTAAATTATGTTTAACGGCTTGTCAAAAATATCACATGATAAACTGTCATTAATTTTAGGTGAATGTCTCTTTAGCCTAAAATTCATTAAACTATTAATAAATAAAGTAGGATACTCATTTCCAAAAAGTATGTCCTTGATAAAATTTAACATACTTTTTGGAAATGGGTATCCTATTTTATTTATTAATAATGTAATTAATTGTAGGCTGAAGAGACATTCCCGTAAAATTAATGATAGTTTACCAAGTGATATGTCTGACAAGCCCTTAAACATAATTTACATCCCCTACATCCCAAAACTCACAGAAAATCCTAAAAAGTTTGCACAAAAAATAATCTGTATGTTGTATTCAAAAACAATTTCAAAATCATAAATTTTCTAAATTCTGGTAAAGACAAAATCCCAGTTACTCCCCAAAGAGGGGTCTATCATAAACCTTGCGATTGTGGCCAATATTATGTAGGTAGAACACACCAGAATTTAGAAAAGCGCGTACAACAGCATAAAGATGATATAGTCAAAGCTCTAAATTCTAGTATTTCTGTTGTTTCATCAGATTCTGCATTAGGCAGCCATATTTTTGAAAATTCTGGCCACAATATACTTTTTGATGAATCCTCCCTTATTAGCAATGACCTAGGCATAAAACAAGTAGATCGAGGAGTAATTGAAATTAGTACTTTAATTATTTATGATATCTTCTAGAGAAGGGAATTGAGGGGATGTACGGTAAATGCTATGAATGAAAATTTAGTTAAAAATTACTTTACGAAATATTTTAAAAAATCAACAGACATTAACACAGAACCGGTCACAAAAAGATCTTTGAGGCTAGCTGCCAAAAAGTCTGGATTAGCAATAAGAACGTGTTTATAATTTATTTTTCTCTCTTCTCATTGCATCGCCTTGTTTTACCTTACTTTTTATCAGTCCTGGTTGAACTTCGCTGAAGTGAGGATGCTAGGACTGCTTTGAAAAAAAATTTATTTTTGGTTTTATTTGTTGCATGTTATTGTGAGTCTTTTTTCTGTCATATATTTTTGTCTTGCTGAGCACGATCCTTGGACATAGGGCCGAAATATTCATTCAAATTATCTCCACTGTCTTGCAAAAAGATTTCCCTATTGTTCTTCGTACTTTTGTTGTTTGTTTAAAATTGAACACCTAAAAAGCCCCGATAAATATTTACTAGTTTGGTGTTGCATAGACAATGCAATGTTTTGACTAATAACAATAAAGTAAAATAAAAAAATATTTGTCAAGGAACTGCGATTAGTTCAGAAAAAAGCAATAGCCTATTTCTCCTGAAGCATTTCTAGTCATATGTTTACCGGGGTATTAAATAAGTACCATTTTTACCCCTCCCTCAAAACTTAATTTCCCCTCCTAGTATTATTTTAACTAAATACTTGCCCCCCCCACCCCCAGACTTCATAGATAATTCATTAGTATCAAGAGTGTTCAGCTAATAGCAATAAAGTATTAACCGCATTTGATTAGGCTAAGAGGCGCGTGCTGAGCGGGTTTTTACTATTATTTTTTTAAGTTTAGTACATGTATATCATCTCTGAACCGAATGTAACAGTTAAATAATCAGAAAGTTGTTAAAAAAAGCAATTTGTAAGTCGAAATTGTGAGTGCGCTATAAAGTTGAAAGCTATCTGATAAATGGTGCTTACCGTGGAAGTTACACCTATCTCGGTAGAAACCGTTCGTGGTGCTTAGTGGATTACACTATCTCTCCTCAAGTTCATGCTAGTCCCCACAACGGGCTTTAGTGTCTTATACAACGGGTCCTTGAGGGAAGAATGGAATTCTTGAGGATTTTTAATATTGTCTAGCATAACCAATAAATCGTCTAATATCGATATATCCAAATTATCAGGAGACGGTATGCCACCTTTCCCTAAAGTACCTTCAAAATCGAACTCTTCTGTGCCATTGAGCTTTGGTCGTTTTTTACGTGAACCTTGAATATCAGAGTCCTGGAAATAAAAATCAATTTTTAGTTATTCACTAGGTAACTTGTAGCCTTATAGGCTTAAATCATCCTAAAACACATATAAAAAAAACCCTTGAGTAAATTGACACGCACCCATACAATTAGCTGATTCTTAAAAAAAAAACAAAAAAAAAAAAAAACAGATATTTCTGTAAAGGTATATAATAAACATTTAGACTCAAATAGCCTATAAGTGTATTGGAATGCCATAAAACACATTTTTAAATACGATACATGAAAAAAAAATACAATTTCAACTATTAGCTACATTTGAAATTTATTCAGAATGTTAATGGTGGGCGCCCCTTCCCCCACCTCCTCCTCTTTTTTTCTCTAGAATAATTACCCCCTCCCCCGTGAGTAAATTGACTCGCGCCCATACAAGTAGCTGATCATAAATTGTTAGCCGAACAAACGATGATCGTTTAAGTTTGCTTAATTAAGAGTGCAGTGACAAATAATCTCACGAGAAAGCAACAAAACAGCCTTCTAATCAAAATATCTAAATAGTAGTTATGAATATTCGAATTTTATCGTAGATGTTTACTTCGAAAGCTTGCATAATTACAGAAGTTCCCCTTCTGTGCGAAACTCAAATGATCGATAGGAATAAAAAAGGTTATGATCTTATATTGGTCCATAAATAATATATATTTAATTAGCATTACAATTCTTTTATTGTTCATTAGAACGAGTAAATAAATTGATTCTTATAGGCTTATTACAGCTTCAATTACTCAACTGACCCAGAACGATCAATTTGTTCGATATATATAGCAAAAAAAACATGATTACAACTAGCTGTAAACCGGTATTTCTAGAATGAGACCATTCTTTGATTACGCAATTTGAAAATTTCTAGTTTTTTGTTAAAAAAAAAAAAAAAAAAAAAACGTTATGATGACGGATGAACGAATTTTCTAAATACGTGTTTTATCAATTTGCTTGGAGAGGTACCAAGGAACATAGGTGTGAGAGGATACTCACTCTGTATGAAAAGGTGTAGAGCTTCAAGCAAATAGCATGGTAATTCCTATACGTCCCAGCAAAGTTTAAGGCCATGTGGGGGGTGCTCACTCTTTTTGAAAAGGTGTATAGGTCTGTGCAAATAGCATGGTAATTCCTATATGTCTAATCAAAATGGTACCTACTACTCTACTCATCCTGTATATGTTTCCAAGCTTTGTTGTCATTTTAGTATGTTTGTTTTTACTTTTTTTTTTGTTTGTGTATTTTCAAATGCTGGCCATACTGTATGACGAGTTTTTCAAATAAATAGTTAAGAAGACGTGGGGTTTTAAAGGCGGTTACTGAAAGTTAAGTTGACATAGTCCTATTGCACAGAATCAAATTCATCTTTGGATATATTACTTGTGAAATTCGCTATTGGTTTCAGAAAAACTCTCCAATTCGATCACCAGTTAAAATTTTTTTTCAAATTATGATTCAAGATTGCTGTAAGCATTTTTCACAGAGCTTAATACTTTCGTCGCTGGTCATAGAATACGAGAACAGGATATATAAATCCACAACTTCTGATACAGGAATTATTCACCCCAAACACATTTGTACCCTGGAATTTCTCTGGAACTGGTAACATGACAAATATAACTGAATTGGTGGAATTTATCTTTCTTCTTCCTGTAAAAAAAGAAAATTTTAAATGTAAGGCTCTTTTCACAGTAATGTCCGGGGGCGTAGCTCCAGCATTTTTATTGGGGGGAGGGTGAGAGGGGTTCACATCCAGAGAGTCAAGGGGCATGGGTTATATAATATTTTTTTCTTCAAATTATTGGGAGCAAAAGCCCCCTTGCCCCCTTCTCCTAAACGACGCCATAGGTAATGTCCAACCGAAATCATGGAATTTCTTCTGTTCACTATGCACAGTACATTCAATGAAAAAGGAATATGCTCAAACAACACTTGCAGTAGCCTTTTTTTTATAATCATGTGATGGAAATGTATATTGAGCTCCCTCTACGCATAACTCACAATCACATATCCGTTGACATACAAAATTCCCCACAAGAAAAGACCCAGGTACACAAATAAGAAGCCATACAACTCCTCAATGCATTTGGTGGCTGGAATTTAACCCCCTCCCCCCAGAAAATACCCCACAGAAAATACCACCCCCGTGCGGCTGGTTAGTCTCCAATTACTTTGGACTTAAACAAAAGACTAGAACTCTCAGTTTCTGATCTAATGAGCACACTCCGAAGTTTCTTCGACCATGATGCTGGAGGTGTGGATGAGGAAGGCAGTCCCCCTCCTATACAGAATAAACTCTGCTCATTTTGTGATTTAATATTACTCTTTCTTTCATAATAACAGCGTAGACCAGAAATGTTAGCAGAAATAATAAGGGAGTAGATATAAATTTCACATTTTTGATGCGTTTTTTAAAGTTTCTTTTGTACCTCTGCCCCCGAATAAATACCCACCCACCTCTCCCCCCCCCCAAAAAAAAAAATGCTGGTTACGGATGTTTTATGTATAATCCCTGGGGATTATACATCAATTTATACTTCACCCTCCCCTCGTGTCTCCTTTGGAACTATTTCTGTATTTATCTGATGACTCGATGAGAGCGGGGATATTTTGGCGTTAAAATACACCGTTTGAGGTATGTCGCTCCCTCTCTAACTACGAAACAATAAGAGAGCCTCATTGTAGAAGTTTAAGTGCCTATATAAGTTTTGTAATTTGTCCATTACTAACAGATAGTCTTTGTTATTGGGAAACAAGTAGAATGGCCATAATAACTCGTGACGGGGCTCCTTATATGGGCATAGAATACTGACGGGGCTCCATATATGGGCATAGAGTCCCTAGGGAGAAAGATTGCGTAATCGGTCAATGACCTCTTTTTCCAAGGTCGATTTATTTGATGTTTCTATGTTTAATAACTCCGGAACGAATGTTGCACCTGCGCATTTAATTCTAACGGGATCAATGTTATTGATCTTGGACTTGGGGGGGAAGTGAATTTCGGAGAACTTGATTGCGTAATCGATCGTGAATGTTATGATCCAGAAATAGTATTTGTTGTTGTTGCTCGAGCCAAATGTTATGAGTTTCCCGGAAACAGTTAGATCACGTGTTTCCTTCTCAGCCATCTTTCTTTTCTGGTTAGGGCTAACGAATCAGGGTCAGTCTAGAGTCATTAGAGAGAACACGTGGTTAATGGGGTCAATGACCTCTTAGAAGGGCCTTATTGACTCCGAACGGGGCACCAAATATGGGCATAGAGTCATTAGGGAGAACATGTGGTTAATGGGGTCAATGACCTCTTTTTCCAAGGTCGATGTTGTTGTTGTTGTAAGTGCACGCTCTCAGCGAATGTCAAGGTGTTCCAGAAATAGGAAACAGCATTTGTTTTGGCCAAGTGCACGCTCTCAGCGAATGTCATGGTGTCCAGAAATAGAAAACAGCATTTGTTGTTGTTGTTGCTCGAGGCAAATGTTATGAGTTTCCCGGAAACAGTTACATCACGTTTTTCCTTCTCAGCCAATCAGAGGGCTTGCTTACATAGTAGCGGCGGAGTGAATATAAGGAAAGGATTTTTGCTATAGTTTTATTAGTCTGTGAATAGAATTCACTAAGTTTTTAGTTAGCAGTGTAATAACATGAGTGAACAAGTTGAGTTAGAAATATACTTTTATTGCAACTGTTCTATTTGTAAAGGATATTTTCATGATATTGAGTATTCACATGAACATACTGAATGTTTAGATAGCTTAGAGGCAGAGACAGATGAGAAGAATCTGGAGGAAACGAGAAGAAAAATTATATGTGACATGGAGAGAAATTTATATCGATTGCAAGTAAGCTCAGATAAAAGAAGGATTGATATGATAGAAAAGGAGGATCAATAGAAGAGACTGGTAAAAGAGGGCTTTCTCTATAGTGTAAAAGACAGCAGTGAAAACCCAAGGAAAAATGTGTATAGTGCAAGATATAACTCGGATTATTATGATGATTATGCTCCAAGAGTAGAGAAAAAGTGGCCCTTTAAGAGACAACATAAGAGGTCATTCTACGAAAAGGATTTTAAACAACGGAAACCATGGTGGAAGTGTTCTAATATACCATTTTACGATAAATCCCATTTTTGATATGCTTGAAAAGTTTTATACCATAATCATACAATAAATTTGTTTCTGCTATTTTTATTTTCTCATACTAGATATGCATAGAATAAGGATACCAGCAGAGACTTCTGTACATGAATAGTTCAGTTTCATTAAATCACTCCAAAGAGTAGGCTTACTATCAGTCCACAGCCAAGTTTTTTATCAATGTTATAAAAAAAATCATTCTTCTATATATTTCTATTCAACTGTTAAATCAATATATAATACTTTTTAAATATATGACCTCATTGTCCTCCACTAACTCGTCCACAATGGTAATTTCTTCAATTTGAGGTGACGGTATTGTATGTAGTTGAATGCTATCATCAACATCATTGTATGTTTCGATATTACTCAGAGTGGGCATATTAACATATAGACGATCATCATCTTCGACACACAGTCTCCCTGAGGGCCCCCTCCTCACCAAATCATCTGATGTTTACGATAGTCCACATGATGTATAATGAACTTCTACCACGTCGTCGTCATTATCTGAACTAACAATCTCAGATTTACACAAAAGAAGCTCCTCATTTTCTGTGAACTGCCACTCGGTCCATGCATCCTAAAAAAGGTCGAGAACACTCTGGTCAAAAGCTATGTGGAAAGGTATAGTCTTAATGAATATACTGAGGGGTGTTCTATAAATGTAATAAACAGGTTTACTTATTATTTTTCATTTTATCTATAATTTTGTATGTCTAAAATTCATCAATTAGCCAGATATGGGTTTTTGTTTATTATTTTTTACATACGGAGCGAGATTTAATGTCATTGATAGAATCCTGTATGAGATTTAATGTATGTGATAAAACCAGGAAAAAAACCTTTCCAAGAACTATTTTTTTCAATGAAAAGTAAAGAGCTACGACATTAAATCAAAGGGAGCAGAAATAAAGTTGAATAATTGCTTAAACGTAAATTTTCTGTAAACATACTTCTAATTAATCACTTCTAAAAAGGTAAGTATAGACCGCTCATCCTCTATGGTGGGGGAGCATGCACAGCTGTGTCCTTCTCGGTCGACTAGGTGCTGTAGTGAGTTGTTTTTAATAGGAGTACACTATTTTTGAAGATTTAAATGAATCAGATCAGTTAAACAAAGCTTATAAATAAAAATTGTATTAACAGTTAATTTTGTACCGACTACATAAATATTTAAGACCAAGTGTACCATGATGTACCATTTTGGTCTGAGAAATTCAAAGACTCAGAAACTCAATACATAGTTTTCGATAATTTCAAGTCGATTACTATCTAACAATTGTATTTCTACAACACTTAGACCTTCCTTAGGTTGAAGTGCTGTTTTACACCACAAAATGGTAGAAAATCCCGCTTTACTTGAGTACGTTATACGTTTTGCCTCTTACAATTTGCCCCATTAGCTTGATATGTTATCTCGTGAGAAAAAAACTATCCAATAAACACGCAGACTAAACTTGATGAAACTTATATATTTGAAATCAGCATTTAAAGCTGATTCTTTGATGTATCTATTTGTATCAAAATTCCGTTTTCTAGAGTTTCGGATACCATTGAGCTGGCTCACTCCTTACTTACACTTCGTTACCACGAAATGTTTTATTAATTAAAAAACTTTCCACAAACTAAGTTTTTCAAAGAAAAGTAAAGAGCTACTACATTAAATCAAAGATGAGCAGAAATAAAGTTAAATAATTGTTCA
Organism: Artemia sp. Qi Xiang Cuo; assembly: GCF_049724085.1. Lineage (NCBI taxonomy): Eukaryota > Metazoa > Arthropoda > Branchiopoda > Anostraca > Artemiidae > Artemia > Artemia sp. Qi Xiang Cuo. The sequence continues at coordinate 45,204,558 of NC_142803.1, forward strand.
AACGTAAACTTATGTCCAATGCCATACTAGTTAAAGTGACAAAAAAACTTTCCCACAAGAGGACACTTTTCAACTAAAAGTAAAGAGCTACTAAATCGAAGATATGATGAAATAATAACGAATAATTGTTCAAACGTAAACTTATTTTTAGCGCTAAACTTATTAGAGTGATAAAAAACTTTTTCCCACAAGAGAAAACTTCGAGTAAAAGTAAAGAGCAACTTTCGTACCAAGCCCTGACCCCCCTAATTAAAAAATATGAATTAGAATCATGGGAAACGTAATTTCATCGTATTTTACATTTTCCACAAGATGAACACTTTTCGAGTAAATGTAAAGAGCTACCAGACTAAACCATAGATATAATGAAATAATAACGTATAATTGTCCAAACTTAAATTTTTTTAATATCTCTGAGACAAACTTTTACAGTGTTGAAAAATAGTGAAAAAGAAAAGACTAAAAACATTGGAAGAAATAGATAGGAAGGAAAAAATGATTACATTTGCATAATCCGTCTGGGCTTGGGTGCCTGAAGGACCAGGTAGTGCATGTTGGAGGGTGGAGGGACCGGTGGCGTTACATTCTTGTACAAATTGGACTGCGGCTTGGACAGGCAGTGTCGGTCTTGAATAGTCGATATGAAGGTTGGATTGGCCGGTGTATTTGGGAGGCTTCGGCCAGTGACCATACTGCACAACTGTTGCCTTCGCAGGGGGTGCATTATTGACCATCGCTTTCTAAGTGGGTGGCGGTGACAGACATTCTTCATAATTGGCCTGAAAAAGAAGAGAAAAAAGTTAGTATTGATATAATTTGCCCCTTTTCAAAGAAGGAAAAATGAAGAATTCATACACATTTTCAACTAGCTAAGGGGAAGTGTTTTAAATATGATGATAAAACACTCATCAGTGAGATACTATACAATATACTCCTTGTTTTCCTATTAACTTCTGCTATTATTTAAGAATTAATACACATTTTCAACTAGCTAAGGGTAAGTGTTTTAAATATGAGCCATTCTGTTGCGAAAACACACAAAAGTTAGAAAAAATACAAAATATTGCTTTATTACCTCTACAAAATGGCTAAAAATGAAGAATTCATACACATTTTCAACTAGCTAAGGGTAAGTGTTTTAAATATGAGCCTTTCTGTTGCGAAAACACACAAAAGTTAGAAAAAATACAAAATCTTCCTTTATTACCTCTGCAAAACGGGTAAAAATGAAGAATTCATACACAATTTCAACTAACTAAGGGTAAGTGTTTTAAATATGAGCCATTCGGTTGCGAAAACACACAAAAGTTAGAAAAAATACAAAATATTCCTTTATTACCTCTACAAAACGGCTAAAAATGAAGAATTCATACACATTTTCAACTAGCTAAGGGTGAGTGTTTTAAATATGTGCCATTCTGTATCGAAAACACACAAAACTTATAAAAAATAAAAATTCTACCTTTATTACCTCTTAAATAATGGTAAAAATTAAGAATTCATACACATTTTCAACTAGCTAAGGGTAAGTGTTTTAAATATGAGCCATTCTGTTGCGAAAACACACAAAAGTTAGAAAAAATACAAAATATTCCCTTATTACCTCTGCAAAACGGCTAAAAATGAAGAATTCATACACATTTTCAACTAGCTAAGGGTAAGTGTTTTAAATATGAGCCATTCTGTTGCGAAAACACACAAAAGTTATAATAAATAAATCATATTACTTATTTACCTCTGCAATACTGCTAAAATGTAATTATAAATTACAAAGGAATAATAGCTAAAGGGTAAATTTTAGATATAAGAGACTTAAAAGGGCGTAACATATCACCAGTTTGAATTCATGCTTCTATTTCCTTATAAAACAAAGAAATACTGATAAAAATTTAGAATAAGAAAACAATTTCATAAATGTAAGGGGAAATTTGTAAAATTGTAGGCATTCTATTGCGTAAACACACAAAAGTTTTAAAAAATGCAAAATATTCCTTTATTACGTCTGCAAAACTGCTAAAAATGAAGAATTCATACACATTTTCAACTAGCTAAGGGTAAGTGTTTTAAATATGAGCCATTCTGTTGCAAAAACACACAAAAGTAAAAAAAAATACAAAATATTCCTTTATTACCTCTGTAATACGGCTAAAAATGAAGAATTCATACACATTTTCAACTAGCTAAGGGTAAGTGTTTCAAATATGAGCCATTCTGTTGGTAAAACACACAAAAGTTAGAAAAAATACAATATATTCCTTTATTACCTCTTCAATATAGCTAAAAATGAAGAGTTCATACACCGTTTCAACTAGCTAAGGGTCAGTGTTTTAAATATGAGCCATTCTGTTGCGAAAACACACAAACGTTTGAAAAAATACGACCTGACCCCCCGAATTGAAGGATATGAATTAGAACCCTGGGAAAGTAATTTCATCGTATTTGCATTTCCCCCAAGAGGATAGTTTTCGATTAAAAGTAAAGAGCTACCAGACTAAACCAAAGATATGATGAAATAATAACGAATAATTGTTCAAACTTAAATTTTCTGTATTACGGGAATAGTTTATTTTCGAACCATTATATCTACCAAAGGTTCAATACCTGAGTTAAACTGAGAGGTTTCAATTTCAGGAAAAAATTCATCATATTTTGCTTATTTTCGTTGGAAAACACACTGAAAAGACATATTATTGAACTCACATCAAACATTGCCGGGCTTGCATTTGAAGAACCTTCCATTATTTTCTATCTTGTCCTCTATTTCAGCATATACTGACTTTTAAAGCTTTTCAACGCTCTTAAATATACTAACCTAACGGTTATTTGTTTACGAAATTGTGCAAACTGTTGATTTAGAACAATAATTACCTTTCTATATATCAATTAACACTCACTAGAATTGCCACTTTTCACTCGCGGAGAATGGTTTCAAAACAATACTTCTTACATCGCATAGACTAATTGTGTCAAACGAGAAATCTTCAATGCAGATTAATTAATCGTTACGTTCGATTTTGTTGTGGACATAGGATAGGAGAGCATCAATGGGAAGTGAGAATTTCTGTAAAACTATCAAAGATTGATTAGGTGTATGGTTAGGCTAGGTTAGATTATGTTAGGTTAGGTTAATTTAGGGTAGACTAGCTTATCCTACGTACGAGAAAGAAAAGTTCTTAGGTGTGGAGCTCCCCCACAGCCTCAACCATTGCTCTTGAAATCCCTTGAATTAGGTTAGAGACAGACAAAAAGTTAGGTGTATGGTTAGGTTAGGTTAGATTATGTTAGGTTAATTTAGGTTAGACTAGCTTAGCCTACGTAGCCCCCCCTCCCCCACCGCCTCAACCATCACTCTTGAAATCCCTTGAATTAGGTTATAGCCACAAAAACAGTGCGGGTTTTGGTTAGGTTAGGTTAGTTTATGTTAGGTTAGGTTAAGGAACGGCCGCCTCTTGGGTGAAGGTTTTTTATTTTTTGGGGGGGGGGCTACGGCCCCCCTCCAAAAAAATGTATGGGTATGGTTAGGTTAGGTTAGATTATGTTAGGTTAGGTTAGGTTAATTTAGGTTAGACTAGCTTAGCCTACGTACGGCCCCCCTACCCCCGGGGGCCACGGGGCCTGACAGCCACCCACGGTCGGTACCCCCATCACCACTTTTTGGTTACATAACATTTCCCGGAGACCCCCCCCCCCAACCCCGGGGTCACGGGGTAAAAAGCCGGACTTGGGGAGGACCCTCACCACCAAGTTCAGGTTAGGTTAGATTATGTTAAGTTACCTAACATTTCTAGGTTAACTTACATCAGGTTAAGTGGCGCGCCACTTAACCTGATGTAAGTTAACCTAGAAATGTTAGGTAACTTAACCTAATCTAACCTAACCTGACCTTGGTGGTGAGGGTCCTACCCGTGTCAGGCTTTCGGTCCCGTGGCCCCGGGGTTGGGGGGGGGTCACCTTGAAATGTTAGGTAACCTAACCTTGGTGGTGGGGGGCCCACCCGTGGTAGGCTTTCAGTCCCCGTGGCCCCCGGGGGTGGGGGGGGGGCCGTACGTAGGCTAAGCTAGTCTAACCTAAATTAACCTAACCTAACATAATCTAACCTAACCCAACCATACACCTAACTTTTTGTTGAGGGGGCGGGGCCCCCCCCCAAAATAAAAAACCTTAACAAAAGAGGCTGCCGTTAATTAACCTAACCTAACATAATCTAACCTAACCTAACCATACACCTAACTTTTTGTCTGTCTCTAACCTAATTCAAGGGATTTCAAGAGCGATGGTTGAGGCGGTGGGGAAGGAGGGCTACGTAGGCTAAGCTAGTCTAACATAAATTAACCTAACATAATCTAACCTAACCTAACCATACACCTAACTTATTGTCTGTCTCTAACCTAATTCAAGGGATTTCAAGAGCGATGGTTGAGGCGGTGGGGGAGCTCCACACCTAAGAACTTTTTTTTCTCGTACGTAGGCTAAGCTAGTCTATCCTAAATTAACCTAACTTAACATAATCTAACCAATCCTAACCATACACCTAATCAATCTTTGATAGTTTTACAGAAATTCTCACTACCCATTGATGCTCTCCTATGTCCAAAACAAAATCGAACGTAACAATTAATTAATCTGCATTGAAGATGTCTCGTTTGACACAATTAGTCTATGCAATGTAAGAAGTATTGTTTTGAAACCATTCTCCGCGAGTGAAAAGTGGCAATTCTAGTGAGTGTTAATTGATATATAGAAAGGTAATTATTGTTCTAATTCAACAGTTTGCACAATTTCGTAAGTAAATAACCGTTAGGTTAGTATATTTAAGAGTGTTGAAAAGCTTTAAAATTCAGTGTATTCTGAAATAGAGGACAAGATAGAAAATAATGGAAGGTTCTTCAAATGCAAGCCCGGCAATGTTTGATGTGAGTTCAATAATATGTCTTTTCAGTGTGTTTTCCAACGAAAATAAGCAAAATATGATGAATTTTTTCCTGAAATTGAAACCTCTTAGTTTAACTCAGGTATTGAACCTTTGGTAGATATAATGGTTCGAAAATAAACTATTCCCGTAATACAGAAAATTTAAGTTTGATCAATTATTCGTTATTATTTCATCATATCTTTGGTTTAGTCTGGTAGCTCTTTACTTTTAGTCGAAAAGTGTCCTCTTGTGGGAAATACAAAATATGATGAAATTACTTTCCCATGGTTCTAATTCATATCCTTCAATTAGGGGGGTCAGGTTGCATTTAGTCTAACTTTTGTTTTTATCCTCATTATAATTGATCTTAAATAAACCACGGTTAAAAAGACTTAATAAATTTTTTATTAAGACTAACTATAGAGCCGATTATCTGATGAAATAAAGGAATATGGGTTATTATGTCCAACTTTTGCGTGTTTTCTAAATTGAAAGTCTAATATATAAAAAACTTACCAGTAGCTAGTTGAAAATATGTATGAATTCTTCATTTTTAGCCGTTTTGCAGAGGTAATAAAGGAATATTTTGTATTTTTTCTAACTTTTGTGTGTTTCCGCAACAGAATGGCTCATATTTAAAACACTTACCCTTAGCTAGTTGAATATGTGTATGAATTCTTCATTTTTAGCCGTTTTTCAGAGGTAATAAAGGAATAATTTGTATTTTTTCTAACTTTTGTGTGTTTTCGCAACAGAATGGCTCATATTTAAAATACTTACCCTTAGCTAGTTGAAAATGTGTTTGACTTCTTCATTTTTAGCCGTATTGCAGAGGTAGTAAAGGAATATTTTGTATTTTTTCTAACTTTTGTGTGTTATCGCAACAGAATGGCTCATATATAAAACACTTATCCTTAGATAGTTGAAATTGCGTATGAATTCTTTATTTTTAGCCGTTTTGCAGAGGTAATAAAGGAATATTTTTTATTTTTTCTAATTTTTGTGTGTTTTCGCAAAAGAATGGATCATATTAAAATCACTTACCCTTAGCTAGTTGAAAATGTGTATGAATTCTTCATTTTTAGCCGTTTTGCAGAGGTAATAAAGGAATATTTTGTATTTTTTCTAACTTTTGTGTGTTTTCGCACTAGAATGGCTCATATTTAAAACACTTACCCTTAGCTAGTTGAAAATGTGTATGAATTCTTCATTTTTCCTTCTGTGAAAAGGGGCAAATTATTTCAATACTAACTTTTTTCTCTTCTTTTTAAGGCCAATTATGAAGAATGTCTGTCGCCGCCACCCACTAAGAAAGCGATGGTCAATAATGCACCCCCTGCGAAGGCCACAGTTGTGCAGTACGGTCACTGGCCAAAGCCCCCCAAATCCACTGGCCAATCCAACCTTCATATCGACTATTCAAGACCGACACTGTCTGTACAAGCCGCAGTCCAATTTGTACAAGAATGTAACGCCACCGGTCCCTCCACCCTCCAACCAGCACTACCTGGTCCTTCAGGCACCCAAGCCCAGACGGATTATGCAAATGTAAGCATTTTTTCCTACCAATCTATTTCTTCCAATGTTTTTTAGTCTTTTCTTTTTCACTATTTTTCAATACTGTAAAAGTTTGTCTCAGAGATATTAAAAAAATTTAAGTTTGAACAATTATTCGTTATTATTTCATCATATCTTTGGTTTAGTCTGGTAGCTCTTTACTTTTACTCGAAAAGTGTTCCTCTTGTGGGAAATACAAAATACGATGAAATTACGTTCCCATGGTTCTAATTCATATCCTTTAATTAGGGGGGTCAGGACTTGGTACGAAAATTGCTCTTTACTTTTACTCGAAGTTTTCTCTTGTGGGAAAAAGTTTTTTATCACTCTAATAAGTTTATTGCTAAACATAAGTTTACGTTTGAACAATTATTCGTTATTATTTCATCATATCTTTGATTTAGTAGCTCTTTACTTTTAGTTGAAAAATGTCCTCTTGTGGGAAAGAGTTTTTGTCACTTTAACTAGTATGGCATTGGACATAAGTTTACGTTTGAACAATTATGTAACTTTATTTCTGTTCATCTTTGATTAAATTTAGTAGCTCTTTACTTTTCTTTGAAAAACTTATTTTGAGGAAAGTTTTTTAATTAATAAAACAGTTCGTGGTAACGAAGTGTAAGTAAGGAGCGATCCAGCTCAATGGTATCCGAAACTCTAGAAAACGGAATTTTGATACCAATAGATACATCAAAGAATCAGCTTTAAATGCTGATTTCAAATATATAAGTTTCATCAAGTTTAGTCTGCGTGTTTATTTGATAGTTTTTTTCTCACGAGATAACATATCAAGCTAATGGGGCAAATTGTAAGAGGCAAAACTTATAATGTACTCAAGTAAAGCGGGATTTTCTACCATTTTGTGGTTTAAAACAGCACTTCAACCTTAGGAAGGTCTAAGTGTTGTAGAAATACAATTCTTAGATAGTAATCGACTTGAAATTATCGAAAACTATGTATTGAGTTTCTGAGTTTTTGAATTTCTCAGACCAAAATGGTGCATCATGGTACACTTGGTCTTAAATATTTATGTAGTCGGTACAAAATTAACTGTTAATAGAATTTTTATTTATAATCTTTGTTTAAATAATCTGATTCATTTAAATCTTCGAAAATAATGTACTCCTAATAAAAACAACTCACTACAGCACCTAGTCGACCGAGAAGCACACAGCTGTGCATGCTCCCCCACCATAGAGGATGAACGGTGTATACTTACCTTTTTAGAAGTGATTAATTAGAAGTATGTTTACAGAAAATTTACGTTTAAGCAATTATTCAACTTTATTTCTGCTCCCTTTGATTTAATGTCGTAGCTCTTTACTTTTCATTGAAAAACATAGTTCTTGGAAAGGTTTTTTTCCTGGTTTTATCACAGATATTGAATCTCATACAGGCTTCTATCAATGACATTAAATCTCGCTCCGTATGTAAAAAATAATAAAAAAAAACCCACATCTGGCTAATTGATGAATTTTAGACATACAAAATTATAGATAAAATGAAAAATAATAAGTAACCCTGTTTATTACATTTATAGAAAACCCCTCAGTATATTCATAAAGACTATACCTTTCCACATAGCTTTTGACCATAGTGTTCTCGACCTTTTTTAGGATGCATGGACCGAGTGGCAGCTCACAGAAAATGAGGAGCTTCTTTTGTGTAAATCTGAGATTGTTAGTTCAGATAATGATGACGACGTGGTAGAAGTTCATTATACATCATGTGGACTATCGTATACATCAGATGATTTGGTGAGGAGGGGGCCCTCAGGGAGACTGTGTGTCGAAGATGATGATCGTCTATATGTTAATATGCCCACTCTGAGTAATATCGAAACATACAATGATGATGATGATAGCATTCAACTACATACAATACCGTCACCTCAAATTGAAGAAATTACCATTTAGGACGAGTTAGTGGAGGATGATGAGGTCATATATTTAAAAAGTATTATATATTGATTTGACAGTTGAATAAAAATATATAGAAGAAGGATTTTTTTTATAACATTGATAAAAAACTTGGCTGTGGACTGATAGTAGGCCTACTCTTTGGAGTGATTTAATGAAACTGAACTATTCATGTACAGAAGTCTCTGCTGGTATATTTATTCTATACATATCTAGAATGAGAAAATAAAAATAGCAGAAACAAATTTATTGTATGATTATGGTATAAAACTTTTCAAGCATATCAAAAATGGGATTTATCGTAAAATGATATATGAGAACACTTCCACCGTGGTTTCCGTTGTCTAAAATCCTTTTCGTAGAATGACCTCTTATGTTGTCTCTTAAAGGGCCACTTTTTCTCTTCTCTTGGAGCATAATCATCATAATAATCCGAGTTATATCTTGCACTATACACATTTTTCCTTGGGTTTTCACTGCTGTCTTTTACACTATAGAGAAAGCCTTCTTATACCAGTCTCTTCTTTTGATCCTCCTTTTCTATCATATCAATCCTTCTTTTATCTGAGCTTACTTGCAATCGATATAAATTTCTCTCCATGTCACATATAATTTTTCTTCTCGTTTCCTCCAGATTCTTCTCATCTGTCACTCCCTCTAAGCTATCCAAACATTCAGTAGGTTCATGTGAATACTCAATATCATTAAAATATCCTTTACAAATAGAACTGTTGCAATAAAAGGATATTTCTAACTCAATTTGTTCACTCATGTTATTACTCTGCTAACTAAAAACTTAGTGAATTCTATTAACAGACTAATAAAACTATAGCAAAAATCCTTTCCTTATATTCACTCCGCCGCTAATATGTAAACAAGCCCTCTGATTGGCTGAGAAGGAAACACGTGATCTAACTGTTTCCGGGAAACTCATAACATTTGGCTCGAGCAACAACAACAAATGCTGTTTTCTATTTCTGGACACCTTGACATTTGCTGAGAGCGTGCACTTGGCCAAAACAAATGTTGTTTTCTATTTCTGGAACACCATGACATTCGCTGAGAGCGTGCACTTACAACAACAACAACATCGACCTTGGAAAAAGAGGTCATTGACCCCATTAACAACGTGTTCTCCCTAATGACTATCCCCATATTTGGTGCCCCGTTCGGAGTCAATAAGGCCCTTCTAAGAGGTCATTGACCCCATTAACCACGTGTTCTCCCTAATGACTCTAGACTGACCCTGATTCGTTAGCCCTAACCAGAAAAGAAAGATGGCTGAGAAGGAAACACGTGATCTAACTGTTTCCGGGAAACTCATAACATTTGGCTCGAGCAACAACAACAAATACTATTTCTGGATCATAACATTCACGATCGATTACGCAATCAAGTTCTCGGAAATTCACTTCCCCCTCGAGTCCTAGATCAATAACATTGTTCCTGTTAGAATTCAATGCGCATGTGCAACCTTCGTTCCGGAGTTATTACACATAGAAACATCAAACAAATCGACCTTGGAAAAAGAGGTCATTGACCGATTACGCAATCTTTCTCCCTAGGGACTCTATGCCCATATATGGAGCCCCGTCAGTATTCTATGCCCATATAAGGAGCCCCGTCACGAGTTATTATGGCCATTCTACTGAAACATATGGACATTTTTCACGGGGGAATTTTCTGCAGGGGGAGGGGGGAATTTTCAGTGGGGAGAAATTTTTTGGGAAAAATTCCCTTTCAGTGGAGATCAAATTGTCTGGCAAGAATTTTCCGTAGAAGAATGCGGGTACTATCCCCAAGGATGCTGCAAGGGGACATTTCCCTTCTTATTGCACAAAAATATCTCTAGCTTTTATTTTAATCATTTATTTAACTAACGTGATTTGTTTCATAGTGCAGTGGTCTATTATTCACGATAGCTGGCAGATATTTTGGTAGGGGGGGAGAGGGTAAGATACCCAAAGGAGTACGTTTCAATGTCCTAATTTTCTAAGCCTCACTGAGCCTTCAGATGAAAACTAAATGATTTTTAGGGACTTTTTGTCTAATTCTTCTTAGTTCCCACGTATAATTTCCGTCTACATCTTTATCATTGGTGCTTTGGCGGGAGGCAGTAGTAGTGTCCTAGTAGTGACCAAGTTGATTCAGGTTATGTTTGATGAAATTGTGTACAGTGTGTTCAAAGTATAACTTTGAACCATCTGTTATGAAGGAGTGTCGGTGAGTGCAGAGTGGGGAGAGGGGATGTGTGCCTGAACTACCTCGAGGGAGCCGGAATTCCCGGCATGATCAGATTTACAATCAGAAATTAAAATTAAGAAAATTAAGTTTTTTTGAACTGAAAGTACAGAAAAATATTGACAAAGACAAAAATTATTAAATATATCAAGGAACCTACCGTCTCCTCAATCTCTTGCTTGTTACACTAAAGTCTCTATTGCTTTGAAAAAGCTTTTTATTCCAATTAAACGGCCCTAATGTTTATGAAGTCTTCCTTAAAGAATAAAAAAAATAAATAAATCAAACTTTAGCGCAAAGAGAGGGGTTTAGGAGGGGGAAGCTATCTCATATATGGAAACATTAGTAGGGATGACCCCAGTACTCCGATCAGTACATAATTCGGTTATCAAAAGAATGTATCTCCGAACGGGAGTCCATATATGGGCATAGACTCCCTAGGGGAAATGGATTTCCGAGAAATTGATTTATTGGTGTTCTTCCAGGAGAATTGTCCCCGGGCGAAGTTTGCAAATGCGCTTTCAAGGTCAATCGTTTTGTTGGTGTTCTTCCGCGAGAATTGTCTCCGGGCTAAGTTTGCACATGCGCATTAACGGTGGGGAAGAGATATATTGATCTTAGAGATGAATAGATTAACGCGGGAAAGGGTTTCCTAGCAATTTCAAATGTGAAAGCGCAGGGATGCCAGAACAAATGGAACTCGCAGAAATTACGTTTAGGGATTATTTGGGCGAAACCGTTTTGAGACATTTTAGAAGATGATTTGGGCGAAACAGTTAGAGGCATTTTAAAAGATGATTTTAGAAGATGATTTAGAAGAGGATTTGAGGGTGAAACTCTGTGGTCGTTATAATACACAAGTTCTATTTGAACAGTGTTGTGAGGTCCTCTACCCCAATCCCCAAAGGGCCCCGACCCCCCTACCCCAACCCCGAAGGAACCCCCCGGCCCCCAAAGGCCTCCGAGCCCCAAAAAGGCCGCCAAAGAGCCCCAGGGCCCCCCAAAGGCTCCCCGGAACCCCAATGAGCCCCCAAAGAGCCCCCAGGGCCCCTCCCCCCCAAATTTTTTGCACCCCTCCCCCATTTTTTAATACTTTTTAATTTGCACATTTTGAGACACAAAAGGGTCCAATCCCCCAACTTTTGACTCCCCCTTCCACCATTAGTGTTTTGTCATGGTTTACCTTGTCACAGTTACATTCTCTTAACTTTTCAAAGTTCATTTTGAATTTCTTTCGTTGAAATGCAAGAGTTGGAATATTTCAGTGTTGTTTTGTCATGATTTACCTTGTCACAGTTACATTTTCCTGATTTTTCAAAGTTCATTTTGAATTTCTGTCATTGAAATGCAAGAGTTGGAATATTTCAGTAGTGTTTTGTTGTGGTTTAACTTGTCACAGTCAAATTCTCTTGATTTTTCAAAGTTCATTTTGAATTTCTTTCGTTGAAATGAAAGAGTTGGAATATTTCAGTAGTGTTTTGTCATAGTTTACCTTCTCACAGTTACATTCTCTTGATTTTTCAAAGTTCATTTTGAATTTCTTTCATTGAAATATAAGAGTTGGATTATTTCAGTTGTGTTTTGTCTTGGTTTACCTTGTCACAGTTACATTCTCTTGATTTTTCGAAGTTTATTTTGTATTTCTTTCATTGAAAAGCAAGAGTTGGAATATTTCAGTAGTGTTTTGTCATGGTTTACCTTGTCGCAGTTACATTCTCTTAATTTTTCAACGTTCATTTTGAATTTCTTTCGTTGAAATGCAAGGGTTGGAATATTTCATTAGTGTTTGTCGTGGTTCACCTTGTCACAGTTACATTCTCTTGATTTTTCAAAGTTCATTTTGAATTTCTTTCGTTGAAATGCAAGAGTTGGATTATTTCAGTAGTGTTTTGTCATGGTTTACCTTGTCGCAGTTACCTTCTCTTGATTTTTCAAAGTTCATTTTGGATTTCTTTCATTGAAATGCAAGAGTTGGATTATTTCAGTAGTGTTTTGTCGTGGTTTACCTTGTCACAGTTATATTCTCTTAATTTTTCAAAGTTCATTTTGAATTTCTTTCATTGAAATGCAAGAGTTGGAATATTTCAGTAGTATTTTGTCGTTGTTTACCATGTCACAGAAAAATTCTCTTAATTTTTCAAGGTTCATTTTGAATTTCTATCGTTGACATGCAAGAGTTTGAATATTTCAGTAGTATTTTGTCGGGATATAATTTGTTGCATTTACATTATCCTAACTTCTAAATGTTCATTTTGAATTTCTTTTGTTGAAATTCAAGTACTTTAATATTTCAGTAGTTTTTTGCTTTTGTTTACCTTCTTACAGTTACATTCTATTGATTTTTGTATGTTCATTTTGGATTTCTTTCATTGAAATGCAAGAATTGGAATATTTCAGAAGTGTTTTGTCGTGGTTTACCTTGTCACAGTTACATTTTCTTGATTTTTCAAAGTTCATTTTGAATTTCTTTCGTGAAATGCAAGAGTTGGAATATTTCAACAGTGTTTTTCGTGGTTTACCATTTCACACTTACATTCTTTTGATTTTTCAAAGTTCATTTTCGATTTCTTTCGTTGAAATGCAAGAGTTGGAATATTTCAGTAGTGTTTTGTTATGCTTTACCTTGTCACAGTTACATTCTCTCGATTTTTCAAAGTTCATTTTGGATTTCTTTCATTGAAATGCAAAAGCTGGAATATTTCAGTAGTGTTAGGTTGGGGTTTACCTTGTCACAGTTACATTGTCGTACTTTTTCAAAGTGCATTATGGGTTTCTTTCGTTGAAAGGCAAGAGTTGGAATATTTCAGTAGTGTTTTGTCGTGGTTTACCATGTCACAGCTACATTTCCTTGATTTTTCAAAGTTCATTTTGGATTTCTTTCATTGAAATGCAAGAGTTGGAATATTTCAGTAGTGTTTTGTTTTGCTTTACCTTGTCACAGTTACATTCTCTTGATTTTTCAAAGTTCATTTTGGATTTCTTTCATTGAAATACAAGAGTTGGAATATTTCAGTAGTGTTTTGTCGTGGTTTACCTTGTCACAGTTACATTCTCTTGATTTTTCAAAGTTCATTTTGGATTTATTTGGTTGAAATGCAAGAGTTGGAATATTTCAGTAGTATTTTGTCGTGGTTTACCATGTCACGGTTACATTCTCTTGATTTTTCAAAGTTCATTTTGTATTTCTTTTGTTGAAATGCAAGAGTTGGATTATTTCAGTAGTGTTGTTGTGATTTACCTTGTCACAGTTACATTCTCTTTATTTTTCAAAGTTCATTTTGGATTTCTTTCGTTGAAATGCAAGAGTTGGAATATTTCAGTAGTGTTTTGTCATGGTTTACCTTGTCACAGTTACATTCTCTTGATTTTTCAAAGTTCATTTTGAATTTCTTTCGTTGAAATGCAAGAGTCGGAATATTTCAGTTGTGTTTTGATGTGGTTTACCTAGTCACAGTTACATTCTCTTGATTTTTCAAAGTTTATTTTGAATTTCTTTCGTTGAAATGCAAGAGTTGGAATAATTCAGTAGTGTTTTGTTGTGGTTTACCTTGTCAGAGTTACATTGTCTTGATTTTTCAAAGTTCATTTTGAATTTCTTTCGTTGAACTGCAAGATTTGGAATATTTCAGTAGTGTTTTGTTGTGGTTTACCTTCTCACAGTTACATTCTCTTGATTTTTCAAAGTTCATTTTGAATTTCTTTCATTGAAATGCAAGATTTGGATTATTTCAGTAGAGTTTTGTCGTAGTTTATCTTGTCACAGCTACATACTCATGATTTTTCAAAGTTCATTTTGAATTTCTTTCATTGAAATGCAAGAGTTGGATTATTTCAGTAGTGTTTTGTCGTGGTTTACCTTGCCACACTTTCATTCTCTTGATTTTTCAAAGTTCATTTTTAATTTTCTTTCGTTGAAAAGCAAAAATCTGAATATTTTAGTAATGTTTTATCATGGTTTACCTTGTGACTGTTACGTTTTCTTGATTTTTCAAAGTCCAATTTTAATTTTAATCATTGAAGTGAATGAGATGGGATATTTCAGTAGTGGTTTGTTGTGGTTTAACTCGTCACAGTTACATTCTCTTTATTTTGCAAAGTTCATTTTGAATTTCTTTCATTGAAATGCAAGAGTTGGATTATTTCAGTAGTGTTTCGTCGTGGTTTACCTTGTCACAGTTACATTCTCTTGATTTTTCAAAGTTCATTTTCGATTTCTTTCGTTGAAATGCAAGAGTTGGAATATTTCACTAGTGTTTTGTCATGGTTTTCCTTGTCACAGTTACATTCTCTTAATTTTTCAAAGTTCATTTTGAATTTCTATCGTTGAAATGCAAGAGTTGGAATATTTCAGTAGTGTTTTGTTGTAGTTTACCTTGTCACAGTTACATTCTGTTGATTTTTCAAAGTTCATTTTGAATTCCTTTCATTGAAATTCAAGAGTTGGAATATTTCAGTAGTCTTTTCTCGTGGTTTATCTTGTCACACTTACATTTTCTTGATTTTTCAAAGATCATTTTTAATTTCTTTCATTGAAATGCAAGAGTTGGAATATTTCAGTAGTGTTTTGTCGTGGTTTACTTTGTCACAGTTACATTCTCTTGATTTTTCAAAGTTCAGTTTGGAATTTTTTTCATTGAAATGCATGAGTTGGAATATTTCAGTACTGTTTTGTTGTGGTTTACCGTGTCACAGTTACATTTTCTTGATTTTTCAACGTTCATTTTGAATTTCTTTCATTGGAATGCAAGAGTTGGATTATTTCAGTAGTGTTTTGTCGTGGTTTACCATATCACAGTTACATACTTTTGATTTTTCAAAGATCATTTTCGATTCCTTTCGTTCAAATGCAAGAGTTGGAATATATCAGTAGTGTTTTGTCTTGGTTTACCTTGTCACAGTTACATTCTCTTAATTTTTCAAAGTTCATTTTGAATTTATATCGTTGAATTGCAAGAATTGGAATATTTCAGTAGTGTTTTGTCGTGGTTTACCTTGTCAAACTTACATTCTCTTGATTTTTCATAGTTCATTTTGAATTTCTTTCGTTGAAATGCAAGAGTTGGAATATTTCAGTAGTGTCTTGTCGTGGTTAACCTTATCAGAGTTACATTCTCTTGATTTTTCAAAGTTCATTTTGAATTTCTTTCATTGAAATGCAAGAGTTGGAATATTTCAGTAGTGTTTTGTCGTGGTTTACCTTGTCACACTTACATTTTCTTGATTTTTCAAAGTTCATTTTGAATTTCTTTCCTTGAAATGCAAGAGTTGGAATATTTCAGTAGTGTTTTGTCGTGGTTTACTTTGTCACAGTTACATTTTCTTGATTTTTCAAAGTTCATTATGGATTTCTTTCGTTGAAATGCAAGAGTTGGAATATTTCAGTAGTGTTTTGTCGTGGTTTACCTTGTTACAGTTACATTCTCTTGATTTTTCAAAGTTCATTTTGGATTTCTTTCATTGAAATGCAAGAGTTGGAATATTTCAGTAGTGTTTCCTCGTGGTTTACCTTGTCACACTTACATTCTCTTGATTTTTCAAAGATCATTTTGAATTTCTTTCGTTGAAATGCAAGTTGGAATATTTCAGTAGTGTTTTGATGTGGTTTACCTAGTCACAGTTACATTCTCTTGATTTTTCAAAGTTCATTTTGAATTTCTTTCATTGAAATGCAAGAGTTGGAATATTTCTGTAGTGTTTTGTTTTGCTTTACCTTGTCACAGTTACAATCTCTTGATTTTTCAAAGTTCATTTTGGATTTCTTTCATTGAAATTCATGAGTTGGAATATTTCAGTAGTGTTTTGTTGTGGTTTACCATGTCACAGTTACATTCTCTTTATTTTTCAAAGTTCATTTTCGATTTCTTTGGTTGAAATGCATAAGTTGGAATATTTCAGTAGTGTTTTATCGTGGTTTACCTTGTCACAGTTACATTCTCTTGATTTTTCAAAGTTCATTTTGTATTTATTTTGTTGAAATTCAAGAGTTGGATTATTTCAGTAGTGTTGTTGTGGTTTAACTTGTGACACTTACATTCTCTTAATTTTTCAAAGTTAATTTTGGAATTTTTTTTTCGTTGAAATGCAAGACTGGGAATATTTCAGTAGTGTTTTGTCGTGGTTTACCATGCCACAGTTACATTCTATTAGTTTTTAAAAGATCATTTTGAATTTCTTTCGTTGAAATGCAAGAGTTGGAATATTTCAGTTGTGTTTTGATGTGGTTTACCTTGTCACATTTACTTTCTCTTGATTTTTCAAAGTTTATTTTGAATTTCTTTCGTTGAAATGCAAGAGTTGGAATAATTCAGTAGAGTTTTGTTGTGGTTTACCCTGTCACAGTTACATACTCTTGATTTTTCAAAGTTCATTTGAATTTTTTTCGTTGAAATGCAAGATTTGGAATATTTCAGTAGTGTTTTGTTGTGGTTTACCTTCTCACAGTTACATTCTCTTGATTTTTCAAAGTTAATTTTGAATTTCTTTCATTGAAATGCAAGAGTTGGAATATTTCAGTAATGTTTTGTCGTGTTTTATCTTGTCACAGTTACATTCTCTTGATTTTTCAAAGTTAATTTTGAATTTTTTTCTTTGAAAAGAATGAGTGTGAGTATTTCAGTAGTGTTTTGTCGTGGTTTACATTGCCACAGTTACATTCTCTTGATTTTTCAAAGTTCATTTTGGATTTCTTTCGTTGAAATGCAAGAGTTGGAATATTTCAGTAGTGTTTTATCATGGTTTACCTTGTCACAGTTACATTCTCTTAATTTTTCAAAGTTCATTTTGAATTTCTTCCATTGAAATGCAAGAGTTGGAATATTTCAGTAGTGTTATGTCATGGTTTTCCTTGTCACAGTTACATTCTCTTGATTTTTCAAAGTTCATTTTGAATTTCGTTCATTGAAATGCAAGAGTTGGATTATTTCAGTAGTGTTTCGTCGTGGTTTACCATGTCACAGTTACATTCTCTTGATTTTTCAAAGTTCATTTTCGATTTCTTTCGTTGAAATGCAAGAGTTGGAATATTTCACTAGTGTTTTGTCATGGTTTTCCTTGTCAAAGTTAAATTTTCTTAATTTTTCAAAGTTCATTTTGAATTTCTATCGTTGAAATGCAAGAGTTGGAATATTTCAGTAGTGTTTTGTCGTGGTTTACCTTGTCAGAGTTACATTATCTTGATTTTTCGAAGTTAGTTTAGAATTCCTTTCATTGAAATTCAAGAGTTGGAATATTTCAGTAGTCTTTTCTCGTGGTTTATCTTGTCACACTTACATTTTCTTGATTTTTCAAAGTTCATTTTGAATTTCTTTCCTTGAAATGCAAGAGTTGGAATATTTCAGTAGTGTTTTGTCGTGGTTTACATTGTCACAGTTACATTCTCTTGATTTTTCAAAGTTCATTTTGAATTTCTTTCGTTGAAATGCATGAGTTGGAATATTTCAGTAGTGGTTTGTTGTGGTTTACCGTGTCACAGTTACATTCTCTTGATTTTTCAAAGTTCATTTTGAATTTCTTTCATTGGAATGCAAGAGTTGGATTATTTCAGTAGTGTTTTGTCGTGGTTTACCATATCACAGTTACATACTTTTGATTTTTCAAAGATCATTTTCGATTCCTTTCGTTCAAATGCAAGAGTTGGAATATATCAGTAGTGTTTTGTCATGGTTTACCTTGTCACAGTTACATTCTCTTAATTTTTCAAAGTTCATTTTGTATTTATATCGTTGAATTGCACGAATTGGAATATTTCAGTAGTGTTTTGTCGTGCTTTACATTGTCACAGTTACATTCTCTTGATTTTTCAAAGTTCATTTTTTGGATTTCTTTAATTGAATTTCAAGAGTTTGATTATTTCAGTAATGTTCTTTGGTGGTTTACCTTGTCAGTGTTAAATTATCTTAATTTTTCAAAGCTAATTTTTGAATTTCTTTAATTGAAATGCACGAGTTGGATTATTTCAGTAGTGTTTTGTCATGGTTTACCTTGTCACACTTACATTTTCTTGATTTTTCAAAGTTCATTTTGAATTTCTTTCCTTGAAATGCAAGAGTTGGAATATTTCAGTAGTGTTTTGTCGTGGTTTACTTTGTCACAGTTACATTTTCTTGATTTTTCAAAGATCATTGTGTATTTCTTTCGTTGAAATGCAAGAGTTGGAATATTTCAGTAGTGTTTTGTCGTGGTTTACCTTGTTACAGTTACATTCTCTTGATTTTTCAAAGTTCATTTTGGATTTCTTTCATTGAAATGCAAGAGTTGGAATATTTCAGTAGTGTTTCCTCGTGGTTTACCTTGTCACACTTACATTCTCTTGATTTTTCAAAGATCATTTTGAATTTCTTTCGTTGAAATGCAAGTTGGAATATTTCAGTAGTGTTTTGATGTGGTTTACCTAGTCACAGTTACATTCTCTTGATTTTTCAAAGTTCATTTTGGATTTCTTTCGTTGAAATGTAAGAGTTGGAATATTTCAGTAGTGTTTTGTTGTGGTTTACCTTGTCACTGTTACATTCTCATGATTTTTAAAGTTCATTTTGAAAATCTTTCGTTGAAATGTAAGAGTTGGAAATATTTCAATAGTGTTTTGTCGTTGTTTACCTTGTCACTGTTACATTCTCTTGATTTTTCAAAGTTCATTTTGAATTTCTTTTGTTGAAATGCAAGAGTTGGAATATTTCAGTATTGTTCTGTCGTGGTTTACCTTGTCACACTTACATTCTCTTGATTTTTCAAAGATCATTTTGAATTTCTTTCGTTGAAATGCAAGTTGGAATATTTCAGTAGTGTTTTGATGTGGTTTACCTAGTCACAGTTACATTCTCTTGATTTTTCAAAGTTCATTTTGGATTTCTTTCATTGAAATGTAAGAGTTGGAATATTTCAGTAGTGTTTTGTTTTGCTTTACCTTGTCACTGTTACATTCTCTTGATTTTTAAAGTTCATTTTGAAAATATTTCGTTGAAATGTAAGAGTTGGAAATATTTCAATAGTGTTTTGTCGTTGTTTACCTTGTCACTGTTACATTCCCTTGATTTTTCAAAGTTCATTTCGAATTTCATTCATTGAAATGCAAGAGTTGGAATATTTCAGTAGAGTTTTGTTATGGTCTACCTAGTTACTGTTACATTCTCTTGATTTTTAAAAGTTTATTGTGGATTTCTTTCATTGAAATATAAGAGTTGGAATGGTTTAATAATGTTTTGTCATTGTTTACCTTACAAGAGTTACATTCACGTGATTTTTCAAAGTTCATATTGGATTTCTTTCGGTGAAATGCAAGAGTTGGAATATTTCACTAATGTTTTGTATCTGGGTTGGTTTTTTACAAGTCCAAGATTTTGTCTTTGTTGGTTTGAATGTCTAAAGTCCATGTGTTTATCTGTTTCTATGTCTGAATCTATTTGTTTACATGTCTGGGTTGATGTTTGGTTAGGTTAGGTTAGCTAAGTTAGGTTAGGTTAGCTAAGTTAGGTTAGGTTAGCTAGTAAACATTTCTCCATTATTAAGTTAGGTTTGGTTAGGTTAACTTATCATGAGCGCTCATGATAAGCTAATCTAACCTAACTAAAGCATGGTACAAAGTCGACATGGGGGGATTTTCCGGCGAGTATGGTTAGGTTGGGCTAAATCAAGTTAGGTTAGGTTAGGTTAGCCTAAGTACGCGCGTGTACGTAGGCTAACCTAACCTAACCTAGCTTGATCCAGCCTAGCCTAACCTAACCATACTCGCCAGAAAATCCCCCCATGTCGACTTTGTACCATGCTTTAGTTAGGTTAATTTAGCTTATCATGAGTGCTCATGATAAGCTGACCTAACCTAAACTAACTTAAACATGGAGAAATGTTTAATATCTAAACTAACCTAACTTAGCTAACCTAACCTAAATTAGCTAACCTAACCTAACCTAACCAAACATCAACCCAGACATGTAAACAGATAGATTCAGACATAGAAACAGATAAAGACATGCACTTTAGACATTCAAACCAACAAAGACAAATTCTTGTACTTGTAAAATACTGAAATATTCCAACTCTTGCATTTCAATGAAAGAAATCCAAAATGATCTTTGAAAAATCAAGAGAATGTAACAGTGACAAGGTAAACCACGACAAAACACCACCGAAATATTCCAACTCTTGCATTTCAATGAATGAAATTCAAAATGAACTTTGAAAAATCAAGAGAATGTAACAGTGACAAGGTAAACCACGATGAAACACTATTGAAATATTTCCAACTCTTACATTTCAACGAAAGATTTTCAAAATGAACTTTGAAAAATCAAGAGAATGTAACAGTGACAAGGTAAACCACAACAAAACACTACTGAAATATTCCAACTCGTGCATTTCAACGATAGAAATCCAAAATAAACTTTGAAAAATCAAGAGAATGTAACTATGACTAGGTAAACCACATCAAAACACTACTGAAATATTTCAACTCTTGCATTTCAACGAAAGAAATTCAAAATGATCTTTGAAAAATAAAGAGAATGTAAGTGTGACAGGGTAAACCACGACAAAACACTACATAAATATTCCAACTCTTGCATTTAAATGAAAGAAATCGACACTGAACTTTGAAAAATCAAGAGAATGTAACTGTGACAAGGTAAACCATAACAAAACACAACTGAAATAAACCAACTCTGGCATTTCAACGAAAAAAATTCAAAAGGAACTTTGAAAAATCAAGAAATTGTAACTGTGACAAGGTAAACCACTACAAAACACTACTGAAATATTCCAACTCTTGCATTTCAACGAAAGAAATCCAAAATGAACTTTGAAAAATATAGAAAATGTAAGTGTGACAAGGTAAACCACAACAAAACACTACTGAAATATTCCAACTCTTGCATTTCAATGAAAGAAATCCATAATGAACTTTGAAAAATCAAGAAAATGTAAGTGTGACAAGGTAAACCACAACAAAACACTACTGAAATATTCCAACTTTTGCATTACAATGAAAGAAATCCATAATGAACTTTGAAAAATCAAGATAATGTAACTGTGACAAAGTAAACCACGACAAAACAGTACTGGAATATTCCAACTCTTGCATTTCAAGGAGAGAAATTCAAAATGAATTTTGAAAAATCAAGAAAATGTAAGTGTGACAAGGTAAACCACAACAAAACACTACTGAAACATTCCAACTCTTTCATTTCAACGATAGAAATTCAAAATGAACTTTGAAAAATTAAGAGAATGTAACTGTGACGAGGTAAACCATGACAAAACACTACTGAAATAATCCAACTCTTGCATTTCAACGAAAGAAGTCGGAAATGAACTTAGAAAAATCAAGAGAATGTAACTGTGAAATGGTAAACCACAACAAAACACTACTGAAATAATCCAACTCTTGCATTTCAATGAAAGAAATTCAAAATGAACTTTGAAAAATCAAGATAATGTAACTGTGAGAAAGTAAACCACGACAAAACACTACTGAAATATTCCAACTCTTTCATTTCAACGAAAGAAATTCAAAATGAACTTTGAAAAATCAAGAGAATGTAACTGTGATAAAGTAAATCACTACAAAACACTACTGAAATATTCCAACTCTTTCATTTCAACGAAATAAATTCAAAATTAACTTTGAAAAATAAAGAGAATGTAACTGTGACAAGGTAAACCACTAAAAAACACTACTGAAGAATTCCAACTCTTGCATTTCAAGGAAAGAAATTCAAAATGAACTTTGAAAAATCAAGAGAATGTAACTGTGACAAAGCAAACCACGACAAAACACTACTGAAATATTCCAACTCTTGCATTTCAAGGAAAGAAATTCAAAATAGACTTTGAAAAATCAAGAAAATGTAAGTGTGACAAGGTAAACCACGACAAAACACTACTGAAATATTCCAACTCTTGCATTTCAATGAAAGAAATTCAAAATGAATTTTGAAAAATCAAGAGAATGTAACTGTGATAAGGTAAACCACAACAAAACACCACTGAAATATTCCAACTCTTGCATTTCAACGATAGAAATTCAAAATGAACTTTGAAAAATTAAGAGAATGTAACTGTGACAAGGCGAACCATGACAAAACACTAATGAAATATTCCAACTCTTTTATTTTAACGAAAGAAATCGAAAATGAACTTTGAAAAATCAAGAGAATGTAACTGTGACATGGTAAACCACGACAAAACACTACTGAAATAATCTAACTCTTGCATTTCAATGAAAGAAATTCAAAATGAACTTTGAAAAATCAAGAAAATGTATCTGTGACAAGGTAAACCACGAAAAAACACTTCTTAAATATACCAACTCTTGCATCTCAAAGAAAGAAATTCAAAATGAACTTTGAAAAACCAAGAGAATGTAACTGTGACAAGGTAAACCATGATAAAACACTACTAAAATATTCCAAATCTTGCATTTCAACGAAAGAAATCCAAAATGAACTTTGAAAAATCAAGAGAATGTAGCTGTGACAAGGTAAACCACGACAAAACACTAATGAAATATTCCGACTCTTTCTTTTCAATGAAAGAAATTCAAAATGATCTTTGAAAAATTAAGAGAGACTAACTATGACTTGGTAAAGCATGACAAAACACTTTTGAAATATTCCGACTCTTACATTTCAACGAAAGAAATCCAAAATGAACTTTGAAAAATTTAAAGAATGTAAGTTTGACAAGGTAAACCACAACAAAAAACTGCTGAAATATTCCAACTCTTGCAGTTCAACGAAAGAAATTCAAAATCAACTTTGAAAAATCAAGAAAATGTAACTGTGACAAGGTAAACCACAACAAAACACTACTGAAATATTCCAACTCTAGCATTTCAACGAACGAAATTCAAAATAAACTTTGAAAAATCAAGAAAATGTAACTGTGACTAGGTAAACCACATCAAAACACTACTGAAATATTCCAACTCTTACATTTCAACGAAAGAAATCCAAAATGAATTTTGAAAAATCAAGAGAATGTAACTGTGACAAGGTAAACCACGACAAAACAGCACTCAAATATTCAAACTCTTGCATTCCAATGAGATAAATTCAAAATGAAATTGGAAAAATAAGGAGAATGTAAGTGTGACAAGGTAAACCAAAACAAAACACTACTGAAATATTCCGACTCTTGCATTTCAATGAAAGAAATCCAAAATCGAATTCTAAAAATCAAGAGAATGTCACTGTGACAAGGTAAACCACGACAAAACACTACTGAAATATTCCAACTCTTGCATTTCAACGAAAGAAATCCAAAATGAACTTTGAAAAATCAAGAGCATGTAACTGTGACAAGGTAAAGCACAAAAAAACACTACTGAAATATTCCAACTCTTACATTTCAATGAAAGAAATCCAAAATGAACTTTGAAAAATCAAGAGAATGTAACTGTGACAAGGTAAACCACAACAAAACACTACTATATATTCCAACTCTTGCATTTCAGTGAAAGAAATCCAAAATGAGCTTTGAAAAATCGAGAGAATGTAACTGTGACAAGGTAAAGCACAACAAAACACTACTGAAATATTCCAACTCTTGCTTTTCAATGAAAGAAATCCAAAATGAACTTTGAAAAATCAAAAGAATGTATCTGTGACATGGTAAACCACGACAAAACACTACTGAAATATTCCAACTCTTGCATTTCAATGAAAGAAATCCAAAATGAAATTTGAAAAATCAAGAGAATGTAACTTTGACAAGGTAAACCACAACAAAACACTACTGAAATATTCCAACTCTTGCATTTCAATGAAAGAAATCCAAAATGAACTTTGAAAAATCGAGAGAATGTAACTGTGACAAGGTAAAGCATAACAAAACACTACTGAAATATTCCAACTCTTGCATTTCAACGAAAGAAATCGAAAATGAACTTTGAAAAAATCAAGAGAATCTAAGTGTGAAATGGTAAACCACTACAAAACACTACTTAAATATTCCAACTCTTGCATTTCAACTAAAGAAATTCAAGATGAACTTTGACAAATCAAAACAATGTATATTCGACAAAGTAAACTAGGGCAAAACAATACTAAAATATTATAACTCTTGCATTTAAGTAACTTTAATCGACAAGTAACTTTGAAAAATCAAGAAAATGCATGTGTGATAAGGTAAAGCACAACCAAACACTACTGAAATATTCTAACTCTTTCATTTCAACGATAGAAATTCAAAATAAGCTTTGAAAAATCAAAAGAATGTAACTGTGACAAGGTAAACCATGACAAAACACTACTGAAATATCCCAACTCTTGCATTTCAATGAAAAAATTCGAAAATGAACTTTGAAAAATCAAGAAAATGTAACTGTGAAATGGTAAACCACGACAAAACACTACTGAAATATTCCAACTCTTGCTTTTCAATGAAAGAAATTCAAAATGAACTTTGAAAAATCAAGAGAATGTGACTGTGACAAGGTGAACGACGACAAAACACTACTGAAATATTCCAACTTTTGCATTTCAATGAAAGAAATCCAGAATTAACTTTGAAAAATCAAAAGAATATAACTGTGACACGGTAAGCCATGACAAAACACTACTGAAATATTCCAACTCTTGCATTTCAATGAAATAAATACAAATTTAACTTTGAAAAATCAAGAGAATGTAACTGAGACAAGGTAAACCATGACAAGACACTACTGAAGTATTCCAACTCCTGCATTTAAATGAAAGAAATCCAGAATGAACTTTGAAAAATCAAGAGAGTGTAACTGTGACAAGCTAAACCACAACAAAACACTACTGAAATATTCCAACTCTTACATTTCAACGAAAGAAGTTCAAAATGAACTTTGAAAAATTATGAGAATGTAACTGTGACAAGGTAAACCATAGCAAAACACTACTGAAATAATCCAACTCTTGCATTTCAATGAAAGAAATTCAAAATGAACTTTGAAAAATCGAGAGAATGTAACTGTGACAAGGTAAACCACAACAAAACACTACTGAAATATTCCTACTCTTGCATTTCAACGAAATAAATTCAAAATGAGCTTTGAAAAATTAAGAGAATGTAACTGCGACAAGGTAAACCATGACAAAACACTACTGAAATTCCAACTCTTGCATTTCAATAAAAGAAATCCAAAATGAACTTTGAAAAATCAATAGAATGTAACTGTGACAAGGTAAACCACGACGAAACACTACTGAAATAATCCAACTCTTACATTTCAATGAAAGAAATTCAAAATGAACTTTCAAAAATCGAGAGAATGTAACTGTGACAAGGTAAACCACGAAAAAACACTACTGAAATATACCAACTCTTGCATTTCAATGAAAGAAATTCAAACTGAACTTTGAAAAATCACGAGAATGTAACTGTGAGAAGGTAAACCACGACAAAACACTACTGAAATATTCCAACTCTTGCATTTCAACGAAATAAATTCAAAATGAACTTGGAAAAATCAAGAGAATGTAACTGTGACAAGGTAAACCACGACAAAACGCTACTGAAATATTCCAACTCTTACATTTCAATGAAAGAAATTCAAAATGAACTTTGAAAAATCAAGAAAATGTAACTGTGACAAGGTAAACCACAACAAAACACAACTGAAATATTCCAACTTGCATTTCAATGAAAGAAATTCAAAAGGAACTTTGAAAAATCAAGAAAATGTAACTGTGACAAGGTAAACCACCATGACAAAACACTACTGAAATATTCCAACTCTTGCATTTCAACGAAAGAAATTCAAAATGAACTTTGAAAAATTAAGAGAATGTAACTGTGACAAGGTAAA
The DNA here is from genome assembly GCF_049724085.1 of Artemia sp. Qi Xiang Cuo. Lineage (NCBI taxonomy): Eukaryota > Metazoa > Arthropoda > Branchiopoda > Anostraca > Artemiidae > Artemia > Artemia sp. Qi Xiang Cuo. The sequence goes on from NC_142803.1 coordinate 45,230,956, forward strand.
CCATGACAAAACACTAATGGTGGGAGGGGGAGTCAAAAGTTGGGGGGATGGGGCCCTTTTGTGTCTCAAAATGCGCAAATTAAAAAGTGTTAAAAAATGGGGGGGGGGCAAAAAAGTTGGGTGGGAGGCCCTGGGGGCTCTTTGGGGACCCCGGGAGCCCTTTGGGGGTCCGGAGGCCTTTGGGGGGCCCGGGGGCTCTTTGGAGGCCCGGGGCCCTTTTGGGGCTCGGGGGCCTTTGGGGGCCGGGGGTTCCTTCGGGGTTGGGGTAGGGGGTCGGGGCCCTTTGGGGTTGGGGTAGAGGACCTCACAACACTGTTCAAATAGAACTCGTGTATTATAACGACCACAGAGTTTCACCCTCAAATCCTTTTCTAAATCATCTTCTAAAATCATCTTTTAAAATGTCTCTAACTGTTTCGCCCAAATCATCTTCTAAAATGTCTCAAAACGGTTTCGCCCAAATAATCCCTAAACGTAATTTCTGCGTGTTCCTTTTGTTTTGGCATCCCTGCGCTGTCACATTTGAAATTCCTAGGAAACCCTTTCCCGCGTTAATCTCTTCATCTCTAAGATCAATATATCTCTTCCCCATCGTCAATGCGCATGTGCAAACTTCGCCCGGAGACAATTCTCCCGGACGAACACCAACAAATCAATTGACCTTGAAAGCGCATGTGCAAACTTCGCCCGGAGACAATTCTCCTGGACGAACACCAACAAATCAATTTCTCGGAAATCCATTTCCCCTAGGGAGTCTATGCCCATATATGGACTCCTTTTCGGAGATACATTCTTTTGATAACCGAATTATGTACTGATCAGAGTACTAGGGTCATCCCTACAAACATTCCGTTTCAAAAATTTTCCAAGCGTAAAACTACCACAAATCACCACACATAAATAAATTAAACCCAAAACAAACAGAAATTACAATAAATAACGGAGTCAGACTGTTCCCCATGCCTTCTCAAAACAGTATATGAATATTAAAGTGACAATACATGGTTATTTGTTTGTTTTAGTAAAGTGCAAATTATGTTCTGGTCTTGAGAAGGCATGGGAGATGTCAGCCCTACTACTGTTAATTGTTGCTCGTTTTGAGTTTGGTTAGGTTATCTATTGTAATTTCTGTTTGTTTTGGGTTTCATTTATTTATTAATGGTGATTTGTGGTAGTTTTACAGTTGGAAGATAAGTAAAACTAACTCGCAGAATTTGACAACGCTTTCGTCCGTAAAAATCTTAATCAGTAAGAATTTCTTGGTTCCCAAAGCCAACTATGCTTTCAAAGGAAAGCTAAACCTTCTTAAACTTTTGGTGCCATATGTTTTTAGCTTAATTTCGATGATTTTTCACCTACATTTTTTTCCCCTTTTTTATTCTTCTTTCTTTTTAATTTGACACCCTCTAATGCCAAAAATTGCAGAACTTCATATGGAAGTCTTTTAAACAAAAATTGAATTGCGTTTTTTTCCCCTAAATTTTCAAGATACTTGGATACTTGATACAAGATACTTGGTGTGTAAATTCCTCTTTTTCACTTTCCTTAGCACTTCTCAACAAAACTAAAAAAAAACACAATTCAAATAAAATTCTCAAATTTAGAAAACCCTATTTTCCTCGGGGGGAGGGATGTTTTCCGAAGGGGGAGTACACGCCTAGAACCCTATATATACCCACCCACACAACTTCAAATCCCGAAATGTACTCCCCATCCACATAATTTATGATCTAGGTCGCCAAATATCTGGTCTCAAATTCGTCATTACGACCCTCAAAATATGTAATTTTCTGTTAAACTGTGACATTTCTGAAAACAATATGCATAATTTCTCCAAAATTCAATAAGTCATTTTGGTGAAAAAAACCGTTTCCAAAGTTTCTCAAAATACAAGAATTAAAAAAATTTAGAGCTGATATTCATCTTTATCTACATGCCTAACAAAAATTAAGGTTAAATCTAATGAAAATATGATGGCAGGTAAAACTTTTAATTAAGAGAGCGAAAAAAATGTTTTTCAGTCCGACGGGATCCGACATAAAGATCACAACTTCACAAGCCTAATTGTCTATAATCTAAGCTGGTGCGCTCGATATCTGATTTTAAATCATTGGTGTACTAATATATACCAATGAAGGGATTTTTCAAAAACGAGTTTTCTCTAAAGTTACCGACATAGATATTTATTACGAGCTTTTTCGCACATTTTGAATTCCTACATGTTGCGTAGGTGGCCACGTTTTTTTTCTTCAATTATTAGTCAAGTTTCGCTAATGTCACATATACCTAACGTTCACGAATTAGCTTAACGTTTAAGGTCAATTGGCAAAAGCAATATAAATAGCCAAATTGGTTTTGATTTTCCAGATCAAATCTTAATACTTCTTGGGTTACGCAGCTACAAATTACCGTTTAGTTGCGTAAAAGCTAATGTCCCATAATTCATATAAAGCCCCGGTCTAACTGAATTCAAAGAACTTTGGTATGTGATTCAAACGGAATTTTGACTTCCGATTTTCTCGCTAAATCTGTCTTTTACGCTTGACTCGCACCGAATAAGACGGAAATTTGCATGCGAATCATGCTACATTTTCTCTTCCAATTTCACGAGCCAGGTATGACGAAATACTTTTAATTAAATATTAAAACTTCTGCGACACTTTCTCAAAATGACAGTAATTTTGTGTTTTTATGCAAGTTCGTGCTCAGTATAGAGCAAGCAGAAGTGACGAGGTTCATATTTTCTTTTTTTGAACTATAAACGTGAAAATATCCTTGAAAATTATGGGCAATTTACTGCAAAATGTTTACATGCACATATAGCACTACACAAAATTTAGTAACACATTTTTGCCACTTGTGTCGCTTAAATGGGTTGAAATATCCCGTGTTCGATTTTTTTTCGCAGATTAACCTTGGCGTTAGATTTTGCAGAAATTCCTAGTTAGTAACAGTGGTGTCAACATACGGAAATGTGGGGGAAGGGGGTAGGGGACAAAATGTGCTTTTGAAAATCTAGCGTGACATTTTTCTTTTAATTTTTAATGAGAATACTAAAAGAGGTATTTTTAAAATCTAGAAGGGGAGGGTTGACAAAAACAACCCCTATGGGAAGCCCCCAAATTGACGCCACCACTCTGTAAACTGGCTTGCACTTTATAAATTTATTTGATAATTAACTTCGTTTTTTTGGCGAAAATTAATTTCGTAACAATGGAAATATGTTTCATTGTTACACAACAGTCGATTTACAAAGAGAAATAATTAGAAATATAAAGCCTATTTTCACCGTCTAAACAAGAAAAATGTGCCAATAACAATCATATTAGCTATTTTGCTCCATGATCTAGTGACGAATTTATACTAACATTTGCTAGTGGAATTATCAAGCAAATTCCTACGCTGCCGGGTAGGGGCGAACTCTGCGATAAATTTCGGGGGGGGGGAGAAGGACTGAGGGTTGGTAGTACTGGTTAAAAAGGATAAATACAATTTTTAGAATATAAGGTGCATTCTTTATTGAAGGTACATTCTTTTGAGCGAGTTTCTATAATCTGTTTTAACATCTTTCAAGGTTGAAAAGAACCGCTCCACAACAACGTTCGAAAATGGAAAGGCCAGAAGGTACTGGACAGTGCCAACTATGCTAGAGAATTTCTGAGTAGAATTTGTTGCTTTTATAGAAGCCACGTGACGCCAAAAATCACAGACATCTGCCACATTTGGAAGATCAAAAAGCAGTAAATTCTGTCATTCTTCTACTATCTTTCTCCCATCTCACGACGGTGAAGTATATCTCTGTAGAATCTTTTCCAGAAGATCAATTGCACCTGTGTCATAAGCCTTCGTAGGGTCTAGGATTTTGTACAACGTAAACATTTCGTCCCCAGATGAGAATCGCTGCTTGATTTGCTTCACCGCCTCCATATATTACTTACGAGCACATTCATAGATGAATTTCATCTGCTTTTGTACTCGGGTTTGACTGCAAGGTTTGAAGAGACTTGTGAGCTGCCATCCCCAAGTACACACCTTCAGCTGGAAGGTATTCACTTGCTTTGTCAGGGTCGAGATATAATGTCGAGGTTTATCTAATGTAGCCAGTCTTACAATGGCGAGGTTGATCTAATGTAGCTAGTCTTCATGAAATTCATTTTCAGTTTTATCAGAAGTATCTCCACCTCTACTTTTATTTTGTGAAACAAAAAATTTTCACTTTGGAAAAGAAGATTAAAATCTGTAAACAGCTCCAGTACACAGAACTGGAAATCAAGTTGAATTCCAAGCAGTAGACTCTTTAGGGCTTGCGATGCCCAGACATTTACCCGAGTTGGATCCTCTGCTGCTACTCCCTGAAAGTAGCTACTAAGCGCATCCCAATTATGCAATAGTCCTTCCACGCACATCCAAAGATAGATTCAGAGACAGCCACCGTGACTGACTTGGGGCAAGCACATTCAGGACTGGGGTGTCCGTAAACTTCTGATGCAATTCAAACTCAGAGCGTCTTTTGGCACTCATGCTGCAGTGATTATATACCGTGCGACACAGATCTTCCAATTGCTTTGGGAACTGTTTGCAAGTATAAGAAGCGACTAAATAAATTGAATGACTGCTGCACTTGACACATATCACAGATGGAAATTTTTCTTTGATTCTGCTCACAACCGTGTTATCACACCCAAACATAGTATTACACGTGTCCGCACAGAATCCAACCCAGTTCTCTGTAGGTATATCTTTATCTTGAAAAACATCGCAAATAAGGTTGAAAATGGTTTCCGCTTTTCCATCACAACACTTAACCATATCAAGGAGGTCCACTTGTGTTCCGAACTCCTTATTGCAAAACAAAACTGCAACATCAAGCTGTTTTTTTGACAGTCACGTCAGTTATTTCATCAATAATGAGAGAAAAAGGCGTCATTCTCAATTGATCACACAAAATTTCATTATAGTGTGGTCCTAAAGCCTCTCTGATCACATTTGTCACATTTACCTTGCCCAGACTGATTTTACTACAGCATCCTTGTGTGACAGACTTTTCATAAAAGGTACAAGAGCTTCTATAAATGACTAAGAAAGATTATCGACAATGCAAGCAGCAAACTTGGCTTTTAGACTTTCTTCTCGGTTTTTGTCTGTGGTAAGGAGATTATCAATTCTTGTGGTAAGCTTCCTCGAAGTCGCTAGTTTATTTATATTTTCACTGTGCTTTGCACTCTTTCCATGTTTTCGGAGTTTGGACCAGCCATAGAACCAGGACTGACTGCAAAAAGAACAGAACGCCTTTTCATCAGAAGATTTGTCCTTAGCAAGCCACTCTTTAAATTCAGGGACTTGCAGCCAGCTGTGCCTAAATTTGCCCTTTTTCCTCTACGCCTTCTGTCACGGGAAGGGCCTTCTTTTCTCTTCCATTCTCTTTCGCTTTTCTTCACCACTAAGATTTTGAATGTCAGTTTCAGAAGATGACGAGGCGTCCGACATGACGGTACTTCCTGCAATTAATACGTTGTAAGCTAATACCGCCGTTTAGTTGGAACTTTTATTCTATACTATGATTGCTTGTTTAAATAAAACTATTCTATATACATTTTTGCTACTTTACTGTAACACATCTTGCATGAAATTATGAAAGATTATTGCTGGAATGAAATAGTAAATCTTGCAATTTTAGTGAGCCCAGACCCAAATTGCTGACTTTTTTGGTGGACTATTTTTTTCACATTTTTCAACCTTTTTAACCTGTGAGTGGCCACAGCAGCTAGCTCTCTTGTGCTTTGTTGACGATCCAAAGCCAAGTTATTTGATCTTTCTTTTCTAAACTTATAAAGGCAAAAAGTCTCACCTTAGACTTCGTAAGATTAGATCCCAAATTGGCAGCAGCGGAAAGACACACCTACACATTTTTTAAAATTTTCGCCTTTCTTAAACTAGTAATTTTCTTTTTCCCTCTCTAGTCAAAAAAAAAAAAAAAAAAAAAAAAAAAAAATCTAGAACAATGAAAAATCGGACAAATATCTGTTTTCTTCTGAAAATCTGACAAAATTCCGAAGTCTGACACGATTATTTTTTTCAACAGAAGCCGAAAATCCGACATAGTGGAAGCACTGTGGAAGCACCCAAACATAGCACCCAAGCATAGTGGAAGCACCCAAACATAGGGATGATACTATAACCTAGAACACTATTTCAAGTTTGGGCGGTAAGTGTCGTGCTGAACATCAATGCGAACTTTCTGGAGCCTCAAGTGGCTAGGTACATTCCCAAAACACTTTAGTTTGGAAATGAAGGCTAAGCCCCTCGCACATAAACTACTTAAAGGGTCCTGCAGGATCCATATGTTCTCTTTTTTTAGTAAGACTCAATTGTGATTTCCTATGGACTTTTCATAATCGGACTTGAACTTGAATTGTTTAGTTATTTGATTTCTCTATGGACTTTTATTGCAAATAGTTTCAGAATCGGGACATCGATTAACACCCTCATTGGGAAGGAGGTTGACTTGGGACTTATTTATTAGTTGTTGTATACGGGCCAGAGCTATATATATCTGCCCTGGATGTGAGAGGCCGTGTGGGAAAGGTGTGACCAATCAGTGCTCGAAAAGTCTTTTATGGTTCCATCCCCCCTGTGCTGGAACCACACCAGTATTACGGCAAGAAAACCCCAACTGGAAATGCAGCTCATGTGTTATGGCTGTTGTAACTGAATACCCTGAGGCTGATACTCCAGCACACTCTGTCGTTAATCTCAACAATGTTTTCCCCACCTTTGGAGAACCCATCCCCTCATAATTGTCCCAATAGTTGTGAGAGTTGCCTCTCAAAAGACAAATTTGATCCTGCAACTTGAAAAAAAAGATTCAAAGCATGGAAGTAAAACTTGAATCTCAAGACCGATCCCTGTCGATGAAAGAGGCTGAAATCGACGCTCTGAACTTAGAACCATTCCAAAAAAGTCGTGACGTTGTCGTGAAAATTGCCCAAGGACTAGGAATTACGGAAAGATGATAAACTAAGAAAGTGTTTCTTTTTTATGACAACTGGCGTATGCAAACACGGTGAACAATGTCCGTTTATTCCCGAAAGCAAAAATGTTACTGGTGAGAATAAACAACCAAATCAACAATAAAATTCTCGCGTGAATGAAGTGTGCAAGTATTTCGAAGGAGGTTTCTGCAACAAAACAGAGAACTGTAAATTCCTACACACATGCCGAAAATACAAACTGAACAAGTGCAAAGCAACAACTTTCAATGTCGATCATGTTGATCTTTGCCCTATAATGGCTTGCGTCAACAAGTTTTGCAGTTTCGCTCATAGTGTTAGTAATTTAAAACGTCGCCTTAATCGTTCAGTGCCTTTTCAGTATTTTGACCGTTTGTTTCTTTTCAATAGTTTTAATCGTGATCTAGTATTCGATTATAGTATTCCAAGTCATAACCAGATTGTTTATTGGAGCAATGCTTCAAGCAATAATCCTAGACCCGAGCCGCTGCCAAAAAACTTGTCGAGACAAGTTTTGGCAAAAAACTTGTCGACAAAAAACTTGTCGAGACAAGGGGGCCAACAGCTGAGCCAAAGAAACCCGTCTTTTCAGCTCCTTTCACCCCAATCGTGCCCACGATAACCTCTTTCAATAGCGACATCGCGTCACTGAATCCCTTGTTTGCGGTCACCACGGGTCAGACGGGATTGGCATATCTCTTCGGTTCCCGTTCGAGCTCTCCCCTTCACTCCGTCCCCCAAACCTTAGATCTATGCTTCCTAAAATATCAGCCTCCCGCATTTCGACAACAAGCCACACCGTCCCACTTAGTAACATATTTTCCCCATTACAAGCAAAGTCCGGGTCACGTACACTACAGAAACAAGTACAAGTCGGCCAATCACAAATGGCGGATTGTTTGGTTTCGGCAATTGGCTCAGGACTGAAAACTGGGACGGCATAATTTCTACGGCTAATACTGATGAAATGGCCACTACTTTTCAAAAAAACTTCTCGGCAAGTACCATTTCTATTTTCCTGAAAAAGTTAACAAACGTTTTTCAGCAGATCATCCATATGTTACAAAAGAAATCAAAGCACTAAGCAGTAAAATGAGACAGTTTTTCGGAAAAAAAAACACAAAGAAGCAACTACCTTGAAGAATAAAATAAGAGGAATGACCCGCCAGGCAGCGGCAATGTATTACCATAAAGAAGTATATCATTTATTGGATTCTAAGCCTGGACAGTGGTGCAAAAGGATATAGCAAATGACGCAGACTGGACTGGATTTTGGCTATGACGAGCCGGACAAAGAAACCGCAGATCGCCTAAACACTCACCTGGCAGCGATTGTTCAGCCACTTCCACCACTAAACTCGGAGGATTTTCCGCATCCATCTCCAGATTTTATGGATTTCCCAATTATCACAGAATCCCAAGTTCACCTCAAATTGATGAAACTGAAGAGGACCAGTATTACACCACTCGATATTCCTGTTGACCTCATTAAGGCTTTTCCTGAATTTGTGAGTGCTCCGTTAACTTTAATATTCAATACAGGCCAGTATACAATGTCAGGCCAGTATACACACAATTGGAAAAGGGGATTTGTAACCCCTATCCCCAAAAAGGAAGCCCCCTGTGATTTTACTGGTGTGCGGCCTATTACGATGACACCTATTTTCAGCAAGATATATGAAAGTTTCATCGCTGGGTGGCTGGAAACTATTATTCTGCATAAAATAGACCCTCAGCAATTTGGTAATATTCCAGAAAGTTCGACAAACCATTTCTTAGTTAGTTTGCTTAATAAGATTTCACAGCATCTAGATAAACTGGAACGCTGGGTCAACCTTATCACGATTGACCTAAAGAAAGCATTCGATTTGATCTGCCATTAAACCCTTTTCCGCAAGCTATTGACAAATTTTTAGTGTTGACGCATATTTGGTAAGAATAATTGCAAATTTTTCTTTCAGGTAGGAGTAAAAAAACTAAGCATTAATCAGCCTATTCTCATCCCCAGCCAGTCTACTGTGGAGTTCCCCAGGGAACAATTTTAGGCCCTCTACTTTTTTTGGTTACGGTAAATGAGTTGGCAAATGAAAAGTCAGATTGCTTTAAGTTCGTTGATGATTTATACATACTGGAGCTGGATGAAAAGTATTTCAAGCGAGGCAGACAGAATAATGGCGAGTTTATCACGCCAATCTGAGGAGGGCAAAGAGATCGTCAATCGTGAAAAAACACTCGTATTAACTTTTTTCTGAGGGTCAACTCATGCCTTGCTTTACAGAATGTTTCAGGTTGCAGCATCATGGATATAAACTCTTAGGAATATATCTCATACATGAGCTGAAGTAGGAAAACACACAGGAAATTATCAAATGGGCAAACCTAAGTATCCATTCTTTAAAACTCCTTTTTCGTCATGGTGTCCCCCCCCCACCTATTGTGTATTTTTCTTGCATTTGTCGGACCGCTGGTAGAATATGCATGTCCCGTTTGGCATTACGGCCTGACTTCAGACCACCTGGAAAGCATCCAATACAGAGCTCTTCCGGTAGTGTCTAAATCTCCCGAAGTCCCTTATTGCTCCCTTTTAAGCATTTTCCCTTACAACTCTTTCGACATGTCGTGATGAATTGTGTTTTAAATTTGGCGTCGGTATTTTGGCAAATCAGCGGCTTCGTGAAATCCCCCCCCCCCCCCCCGAGTATCTTCCTTCGTACCAACTGCTCCCGCGTCAAGTAGCTCAATCGGTACAAAAAATTCAGCCGGTATCAGCACGGCGTACGCGCTATGCCAGTAGTTTTGTTCCCTCGTTTTTTAATACTGGCTCACTCGTCAATAATTCTACATATTTATTTGCTTTAGTTCATTATTCTTTTTATTCGTTTTGTTTTTTTATTTTTTTTTCTTTATTTTGAACTTGCAGTTCCTTTTTTTGCTGTTTTCTACAGATAGCTGGATATTTCAATGTCTTAGGTTTTAGTTTGAAACTGCTTGTGATATTTCGAGTCAACGTATAAATTTGCCTGACGATGGCTATGGTTGTGATTTTTATATGTTTAGTGCCTTATATTTTATTATGACAAGAACTGCCGCTGATCGACATGACCGTCTAAGGCGTTTGATAATAAAATCGTTTAATATGTGTTAACTTTTAGTAGACTGGCCTGGAATCGAGGGGGGGGGGTAAGTTAAACAAAACAATGATGGCTTAGCCACCCTTGTTGACAAAAAATATGATTACGTTCTTGTCTGTCCTTGAATCAGATACAAACTTACCTACGGATTCTTTCACAAATACTTTCTCAATCTTCAATTCAAGCTAAAAAAATCTCTTTGTATATTTTCAAGAAAGGGTTCAATTTTACGGAAACTTGTTGGAGAGAAAGAGGAAATAACAATTATTTGAATTTACCTTCGATAACTCCTTTTTTATATCAAATTTCTTTTTTTAGACTTCCAATTTCCATTGATAAGGCTCGCTCTTCACTTGCAGTTTGTTGTCCTTATCTTTCGGAAAATTCGTTACCACGAACTGTTTGAAAATCAGGGTTGCAACCTAATAAAGAACAAACTCTAGCCCATAGTAACAGGTTAAACCTATTATTTCGGTTAAACCTAATGATTAACTGAATAATCTAAGTTCGTAAAAAAAGAGGTATTTCGAAAAATAGCCTCGAACTCCGTCAAAATCTCGTCAGTCTGAATGAAAACTGCGGCATCGGAATCACCATCTCCAAAAACACCATTTAGGAGGACTTATCTCCAAACGCTATTTCACTGAAAGACCCTAGGTGCACTACCTAGATTCTTGAATTCGTTGACTTCTTCTATTTATATTTTCCCGAGTTTAAGGTCTGCAGCTAGCGAAGTGACAACGCCGTTTGACACTGCCTTGATCTTTCTCACATTGATCTGCAGGTCTGTTTAGAGGCTTTTGAAGCTAGCTCCGTAATATTCCGTTGGATATCTTCTGTGAAATGAGTAGCAAGGGCTATGTCATCGGCAAAGTCGCAGTCATAGAGTTGTCTCCGAGGGTTTAACTGTACTCCATCACAGAAGTTGCAATATCTCAAAACGAAGTCTATGGTTATAGTAAATAAGATTGGGGATAGAAGGCATCCTTGCCTCATACCAGATTCAACAGCAAACAATTCCGCCTGTCAGCAAATTTTTCAATCTGTAGTGCACATAATTGACCTTCGTACAGGGCTTTGATTATCTCTGTAACTTTTTCAGGGATTCATAAAACTAAAAAAATTTACACATTGGTGCACGATGGACTCAATCAAAAGCTTTCAGAAAGTCTATGAAAACCAAGATGATCTGTACTTGTCATTCATTTTATTCTTCAAGCAGTACCCGAAGGCTGAAAGTCGCAACACGATCAATTTGGCCAAACACCATGTTGTTCGTATCTTAGTGCATAATCTACTTGTCTTTGAATTTTATTTAACGTTATTTGGCAGAGAACTTCACTTCCAATTCGATAGCCTTTCTGCCAAATTTAATTAGTTCAGGTGGAAATTCACCATGGCCAGTTGCTCTCCCATTCTTTGAGGACTTACGAGTAATATCCACTTTATCGTAAAGAATTTGACCTGAGTTAAGATTAAACAGTGGCATATCTGTGATGTCAAGGGATTCTTGGAGGTTAGGTTGGTTGAGAACACCAGCGAAATGTTGTCTCCACCGTTCTATCACTTCTTCTTGAATGGTCAGAAGCTGATCATTTACGTCTTCAACAAATTGACAGATGTCTGTTCGGGCGTCTACTATCTTTTTTTATTAACATGTACACAGTTCTACTGTCTCAACAACCTGTAGCTCTTTCGGCTTCTGTGGCCAGGTTCTCGATGTATGCTCTCTTATTCCTCCTTGCAGACTTCTTTACTACTTTACCAGCACTTTTATTTGTATTAGCTTCAAAATTTAAAAGTCTAATGAAAGTCGTAAACCCTTTCAACGCAACTTCGGTAAATCTTTTACCACCACCTTCCAGTTTGTCAGTTCCTATCCGACATATAGTCCAAGGACGGTTTGGTTAAGAATAGTCGGGTACAGAAAATTGTAATTGTTCAAGTAACAATTGCCTGTGTATAAATGAGAATAAAGTAAAAACTAGAATTTCGACATGGCTATTTAATCTTAACTTCAAAAACAAGACAGACGACAAAAAAATGGACTCGATTATTTCATAATAAAAGAACTCTTTCTACCAATACTAAACTTTCAGCCAATACAGGACAGAAAAAAAACGATATTTTCTTTTTTTAGAAAAAGTAAACGTTGGCTGCGGTAATTCATTAGCGTTATGCTTCTTTTTACAGAACTTGGATTTGCGGGCCCCCTCAAAATAGGCAAGTTCTATTGATTAATTAGGTTGATTTTTTCCTACCTCATTTAGATATTTAAAAGTTTTAGTTTTCTTCGTCATTGATTTAATCACTTAGCAAATAAGCATTTTGGTATCAGAATTATTTTTATAGTGCTTTATTTTAACTAGATCTCATTGCCAATCTGAATTTATAGAGGAGACATATCTAATGTACTACAGACATTCGTTTGTCTTTTCTGTGATTATTCAGACACTACAGTTTTGAAGTATTTTGGAAGTTATTAAGATATGAGTTTTATTGATTTATTTTCTTCTATTGTCTTTTCCTTTAGATGATTTAACTTTTTTTCCCGTTGATAAAGCCTCCCGGACGCGGAGTCGAAATATTCAAATTTTTAGTATTTAAAGTTTTTTTTCTTTTGTTCCACTGTTTTATTTAAATCATGCCCTTTTTGTCTCTTTCATTAGTTTATTTTTACCGTATTTTGGATGCTTAAAAAGATACTCTTGTTTAAACAAACCACTAGTCCTTAGTGATAGCAAAAGCAGAAAAAAAAAAAAAAAAAGTTCTTTGCCCTTCCGAAAAACATCTCGGTTTTCCGAAAAATCAACGTGCTAACATTCTTGCATCTACTAACATAAATTTTGACGAAGATTTTTTAGATCCCAATTTTCTGTCGGGGATGTTCGGGTAAAATCCAAACAATTCAGGGACAATTGAAGCAGTAAAGTAACGCCTATTTAATTACTGTCAATTAATTATGTAATGAAAAATAACGCCAAGATAACAATAGATAACAATTAATTAGATACAGATACAGGTACAAGCACAAGACTTGTAACACAATGCATTTTGAATTACCGTAACCGAAGTCAAATGCGCTTGAACTAAAATACAAACCATAACAAAGAAAAATCACAGAGTAAGAAACAAAAATAGAAAGCACAATTAAAAACTTCTCATAATTTGGGCAAGAGATTTAAACCAAGTTTTGCCAGATCGAGAATATCCCAGTTATACGAAGCACCCATAGTTTACCCTAAACGAGAACAGCGCCATTTGGAGGTTGAATTATATGAGCCTATCCCATCCCATTTCTTCATCATCATCAATGATTACAAAATATTTAGAGTAAAATTTTACACTTTATAGAAGATGATGACAAGAAAGTTAAAAATTCATTGAAAAAAGACCGCAATTTTGAGTCTTACAAATAAATGACATGATTCAATGGTTAAAAATGGTTTAACAATTAAAGTTACGTAGAAAGTAACGAGGAAAAAGGGAATTAATAGGAAATGACCCGCATGGCAGCACAAGACGATGATCAACAAGGAAAGTTTTAGACAAAAAAAAAGTTATAATCACGTAAGAAGCCTTACCTACAATTTGTATAAAAAAAATTGAAAAAAATAATAAAAAAAAAAAAAAATTGTTGTCCTGAGAAAAGATAAGGAACTGTTATTTGCAGTGATGAAGCATTATTAAACTGGGTAGACTCATCCCCCTTCGCTGGATGCAGCTTAATTTAGTGCCACTTTTACCTATGTTTATACAAATCAATCATACAATTCGAGTTAACTGACCCCTTCCTCCCCAATTCTGTATCCACCACTGAATGGCCATGATCTCGTCTAGAGTTTATCATAGCCTGTTTCACAAATTCTTATTTTAGATGGCGTTTTCCACAAAAAAGGAATACACAAAATGACATATACCGGAGGAACTTACCAAAATCTAAGCGCATTATTTTTGTAAGGTTGCTCTTGTCGTAAAAATCGCGTTCAATACAAAAAATCATTTTAGCATAATTTTCTATCTTTATAAATTGACTTCTAAATTATTTCATCCTCTTCTGCTTTTTCTTGAAGGTCGTCGTTAATTCCAATTACAAATTAGAATTTGTGGAAAAGTCTATCGGAAAAAACTAATAGTGTTTACAAGATTTGCAAATAACACTGTCTAAGAAACGAGAAGTCAACACTTGTGACAGAATTTCTGAAATTATATGTTTGACCAAAAATAATGGACAATTTCTTTCTCAAGAAATAAATAAACAGCTTTAGGGTATGCTCAATGGGGCATATAGACTGGACTTTTGCATGTAAACTTTACAAAAAAGAAAAGTCCTTCGATGATTTCTAAAAAAAAAGAATATAAATATGTAAAATTACACATTTATTAAAAAATGACGGGCATAGTGTTTATCGAAACCAAACAAATTAAAAGCTTAAATCTTCAGCCCGAATTGGTAGTTGAAATAGACATAAACTTATGCGTCTAACGTTTTAGAGGCTAATGTTTAATTAACAGCTTTTAAATAAGTCTTTATTTAAATTATACTAACAATTTTTAATTTGATTTTCTTAGTTGTTTTTTTTTCTATTTTTTTCTTTTTGATTATGGTTTATACATAAATTTGTTTGATATCTCTATATTTTAAGTTCAACTTTTGACCAATGTTCTTAATTCTCTATTTAGATCTATTCCATCTTGGCTCTCAAGTGCTAAATAGGCATTTATGCTCCTTGAAAGCATCTTAAAAATAAATCGTATTATATTCTTCTACGACTAACAAACCGACCTGACTATAGATCGGCTGTAGTAATTAAAAAGGCGTCACGTGACATACTTTGTAAAACAAAGATTTATTACAACTGTTAGACAAAGCACACTGGTTCGACTCACTTAACAGCATCTGTTTTGCTTCTTAAAATATCTAGTCGAGGGGCGTAGCTCCAGCATTTTTATTGAGGGGGCAAAAAGGTCCATAACCAGAGAGTCAAGGGACATGGGCTATATAATATTTTCTCTCTCTAACTTATTGGTGGGGGGGCGACTGCGCCCCCCACCCTTGCCACCCCTAAACGACGCCACTGATCTAGACATTTTATATTTTTTGAAAACGTCTGCTTTTCTTTGCGGCACATTTCAAGAAAGGGAGACCCCGGCTCAAACCCCATTAGTTTATGAATGTGGCTAGTATCATGTCTCACTTCATTTTCTCACAGTAATAACGGGGAACTGAACCTATTGATATTCAATTTAATCTTGCCATATCTTGTAAGCTTGACGAAAAAAAAAACTTCAAAGATTCAAAGGACAAAAGATATTAAAATTATTCTTATATTTAAGGATATAAAGATCTACTGTTTTTGTTGTTTACAATAATTAGATACAGATACCATTATGTTGGGAAAAAATGTAATGCTAGATGGCAAAGGCCCATAAAGAGACAGCCAGGAAAAAAAATATCCCGTTTGGTTTGCCATTCGATCCTCTATCCTAACACAAAACTCATTTCCGTCACCAATATCGACGGTTAAATCGGAGAAATAACGGTTTTTTTAAGACATGCTTCCCTTTAAATTGTATGCACTGCTTCCATTATCCCTGGATGTTTTTGGAGGGAGGGGCTCAAATTTATCCAAAATAGAATAAAATTCTCTGAAACCTCCCTAGAAATTAACACAAGACTAAAACTAGTGATTAATATTCCGTGCTAACATTCTTGCATCTACTAACATTAATTTTGACGAAGATTTTTTAGATCCCAATTTTCTGTCGGGGATGTTCGGGTAAAATCCAAACAATTCAGGGACAATTGAAGCAGTAAAGTAACGCCTATTTAATTACTGTCAATTAATTATGTAATGAAAAATAACGCCAATTTAATTACCGCAGTCAGCACATCCTGATATAGAAAAAAGGAGTTCTGACTACTAGCTAGGCTAAGAGTTTTAGATTGTCATCTCAAAATTTTGGGCGGACAAATATTTTTCAATTGGATGAGCGTCATAAAATACAAGAAAAAAGGGAAATTTCTGGATAAAGTAAACAAACCAACTGTGACAAAACGCACAAACTAGCAGACCAAATACCGCGACCTTGGGCATGGGTATTCCCCTTCAATCGTATTAACAAACGAGTATTTTTAGGTGTACACGACCCGTTCAAAAGCCAAATCAAACAACTATAAACAGAGTCAAAGAAGATAAATCGCTAGTTTACATTACGAGCTTTAGTGGAGCATCAACGGGGGCCAATATTTCTGTCAGGCGCTGGAAGGAAGGAGGTGTGAGGCAGGGGATTTGAGTTGAAACTAAACGAAGTGAATTGTTAGCCCCCAATTTTTACAAGCTAGAGGGGGATCTTTTAAATCAATATTACAGTGTTTTCGGAGATTAATACTTATTTTTAGGAAAATTCCATAGGACCATACATATCTATTATTTAATCTAATGTTTTAATTTTAAAATCTCACTAATTTTAAACAGGGTAGTTAAAACATGGATTGGGCTTCTGAAAAACTCACAAAAAAATATTGAAGAAATTAGGATAGATCATTGACGTCTGCTTCATCGCTTTATGCTATTGACATCCGCTTGTCTTTATGGGGTGACATAAGGAGAAACTAGTTTTTTAAAGACACTAGTTTTATCATTCATTATTAAAAATTGATTCAGGATAGTTTTAAATCGAAGACTGTCTTAAAAAAAGACAAATGAACTTCTAATTCAAATTAGCCCAATCAAATTTGTAGCCGCATCTAAACATTACAAAAACAAGAAATAAATGGAGCCATTCTTTTTATACCTAAAGTTAAACATACGATAGAATCTAAGCATTATCATCACAATAGGATTAAAAATCTATCGTTTGGTCACAATTAAATTCATTACATAGCCCCTTGAATCAAACCTTTTTTTTTTTTTTACCATGGTCTATTCACTTTCTGTCATCATTCAGCCTCAAATTTCATAGAAAATTCAACCTATATATGTTACAAAAAAAACTATTTCCATGAGGGTTTGAACGAGATTTTTTTTTTTTTTTAATTATTAATAATGCATCGGTTTTTGTCACAATTAAATTCATTCCAGTATCCAGATAATAACAATAATAAGAAGAAAAGAAAGAGATGAATCAAAGCTAATTCATTACTCTGTCTGCTTATTTTCTGTCACCTTTAGCCCTTAAATTAAAAATACAATTAACTCACCCCGTATCAATTACAAGGGAACATTATATTCTTGAGGTTTAGAATGAGAAATTAATACAAACAAAAACAATAAAAAACGATAAATAATGAATCATTTTGTCACTGTTCCAATCATTCCAGTACCCAGATAATACAAAAAAAAAAAAAAAAAAAGAAAAAGAAAAAAAAAAAAAACAAACGAAGCTAATTTATTACCAGTACTATTTATTCACTTTCTGTCGTCACTTAGCCTTAAGTTTGAAAGATCCATTCACTCATCCCATTATATTCTCAGTGACCAATCCGGGCAGTGATTAAACTCTTCTCAAAATCCTATTGGTCAATTTCAAGGACAAAGCAGGATGACAAAACACATACTGACCAATCAAATCACGTCACTCTGTGCACAACAAAAACCGTGCAGAGAAAAAAAATGTAGGAAAATTCACTATATTTATAAATCACTACCGTCTTTTGGAATAGCTTATCAAACGCCTTTCTTATGGAAGGAGGCAAACAAAAACCGAAAAAAGTAGAAAGTCGATAATTTATCTATGTAAACGAAAATGACAATGATTTCATTCCATCTAATTCCTTAATCTGCTGCCGTAAAAATAATAACCTGAAAAACAAATAATTTAATAAAACATAATAATAATAAAATACATAAAAATGGATAAATTTAGCGCTGCCTAAGTAAAGAACGATATTGGCACAATGTACTAATTTTTTTTTGATTTAGACCCGGGCACTTCGTATCGAAGGAGTTATCGTAAAAACTTCGAAAAGGGCTCATTCGATTGGAAATAGAAAGGGCCAATGCACTTTTTAATAGTCAAAAGTGATTGGAGGGCAACTAACCTCCTTCATACACCCACCATTTCCCCTAACATATTCAAATCAAATTCTTTAGATAGACCTTTTGTTCAACGTAGTTGACAAGTCCGGAAATTAGGTCTTTGAGGATGACAACTCCCCCCTCCCAGAGCCCTCAGGGCAAGGGTTGTAATTTATGCCCTGGGGGCATTTAAGGTTTATATAGAAAAGGTGATCGTAGAGACTTCAAAAAGGGCCCATTCGATTGGAAGTTGAAAGAGCTAATGCCCTTTTTAATAGCCGAAAGTGATTGGAGGGCAACTAACCTCCCTCTCACGCCCACCCTTTCCCCAAACACATCTAATCGAAATTTTGAGAAAGCCATTTTGTTCTACGTAGTTGAAAGGTCCGAATATTATGTCTTTGATGATGACAAACGCCCCACAGCCCTCAGGACAAAGGTTATAAGTTATACCCTGGGGACATATAAGGTTTTTTACAGAAAGCATTGTCGTAGAAACTTCAGAAAGGGTTCATTCAATTGGGAATTGAGAGGGCTAGTGCCTTATTAATGGTCAAAAGCGATCGGAGCGCAAATAACCCCCCTCCACATACACACGTCGTATTGTCCCGAAATGCATCCAATAGAAATTTAAAGATAGCCATTCTATTCAGAATAGTCTAAATATCATATAACAAGGCTTCTGGGGTTGAAACAAACCCAAAGATTAGGGGCAAGGGTCGTAAGTTATGCCCAAAGGGTATTTAAGGTTGTTATGGAAGGGATGGTTGTTTAAGTTTAGAAGAGGATCATTTGGTGGAAAATTGGAAGTTCTAGTTCCTTTTTAAGCGTCGAAAGTGATAGTGAACATTTAGCCCCTCCCTCCCCCTCCTACAACACCTCCTTTCACCAAACGCATCAGATTGAAATTATGAGATAGCGATTTTTTTCAAAATAGTCAAAAGAACATATAATAATGCCTTTAGGGATGACACAAGCCCCCAGCACCCTGGGGATAGAGTTGCAGGTTGTTTTAATAAGAGCATATAAGGTTTTTATGGAATGGGTGGTCGTAAAAACCTCAGCTGGGGCTTATTTATTTTGAAAGTGGAAGTTATAGTGCCCTTCTTTAAGAGTCAAAGTGAAATGAGAGCGAATAGTCCCCCCCCCCCTCCACGCTCATCATTTGCCTCAACACCTTCAATCAAAATTTGGAGATAAAAATTTTATTCATCGTAGTTGAAGGTTTTGGAAATTATGTATGTGAGGAAGACACCCCCCCCCCTACAGCTCTCGGGAAAAGGGTTGTAAGTTATGCCCTTGGGGCATATAAGGTTCTTATAAAAAGGGTGGTCGCATATGCATTGGAGGGGACTCATTGGATGAAAAAAGCAGTTTCTGATTATATTTAGTTGTTTTATTTGAACTGAATTGCACTAGAATCATAAGCTCTAGTGCCCCTTTTTAAAAGTCAAAGCGATCAGAGCGTAGCTACCCCCCCCCCCCCCACACACACACACACAAAAACGTCGTGTTTTCCTGAGATATATCCAATGGATATTTTGAGACAGTCCTTTTATTCAAAATAACTAAAAATATCATATAACACGGTTTTTGAGGTTAATACAAACCACCATGTTAAGAAGACTATGTCACTAAGGTTAGGAATAAGTGAAGATGAAAAGATAACGTTGGGTAATAAAAAGATTGATCAAGTGGGCAGCTTCACTTACCTTGGTATTATTATTAGTAAAGATGGTGGGAGCAGTGAAGATGTCAGAAGTAGAATAGCCAAGGCTCAGGGTGTTTTTTTACAATTAAAAAAGTTTGGAAGAATAGGAAGATAAGTCTGCAAACCAAGATTAGAGTATTAGAAGCTAAAGCGATGACAGTAGTCAAATATGGCTCTGAAGCATAGGCGCTTCGAGAAGCGGATGAAGATGTGCTAGATGTTTTCCAGAGAAATTGCTTAAGGATTGTTCTGGGTACCCGACCGACTGACCGTATTTCAAACAATAGGCTGTACGAAAAATGTGGTTACCGCTCTCTAGGGCTATTATGAAATTATTTGAAAAAAACTACGTTTTCTAAAGAGTTAAAGAGGCTGAGTTACAAGGTCGAACCTAAAAACGTACAGGGATTAGGAGGCAAAGTTGGGGGGCTGCCGCCCCCAAACCCCCGCTTTCGCAGCCTTTAAATAAAAAAAAAAGTTTCTAACAACTCTTTTTTTTTAACAATAAAAACTTTAGTGTAAAGAGTAAAGTGTTGAGGAGGGGACAGCCCCTTTAATATACTGAGTAATTTCTGTTCGTTTTAAGATTTAATGTCGCTCCTTGCTTTCAGTTTAAAATACTTTTTTTTTATTTAAAGGTTGCAAAAGCGGGGGGTTTTGGGGGCGGCAGCCCCCCAACCTTGCCTCCTAATCCCTGTACGTTTTAAGGTTCGACCTTGTAACTCAGCCTCTTTAACTCTTTGGAAAACGTAGTTTTTTTCAAATTATTTCTGCACGTTTTTGTACAGTTTATTACTTATTATTGCTTGACTAACTGTTGGGTGATGGTGTCAGGATTAAATGTTGGGGGGCTGCCACCCCCCCAAACCCCCCGCTCTTGAACATTCTTGTCTTAAGGCTTTTACTTCCTGAATACTCAAATCACGTCGTACAGGGTGCCTCCTAATCCCTGTACGTTTTAAGGTTCGAACTTGTGACTCAGCCTCTTTAACAGCCCCCCAACTGTGCCTCCTAATCCCTGTACGTTTTCAGGGTCAACCTTGTAACTCAGCCTATTTAACTCTTTAGAAAACGTAATTTTTTTCAAATAATTTAAAAAAGAAACTGAGTTTCTTTTTTAAAGTTTAAATTCAGTATATAAAAAATTTGCTCTGACGGTGAATCGAACCCGAGTTTTCCGCCTGACAGTCTGGAGTATCAACCGGTGGACTAAAGAGACACAATTGTAATTGTTTTTTAGTAAATGGAATCTATTTTCGACGCAAGCAAATTCCCACAAAACTTGATATTTGGTTTTTGGAAAACAGGGAAGGAGTGATCAGATTGAGCTGAAATTTCAAGGATAAGCTCCCAGGCCCCAGGAAAGCTTATCCTCTAAACTTCAGCCCGATCAGACAACGTTAAAGGGGGGTTGTGGTGGGAAAAATTAACATGGGCTATTATAGGAAAACGAGGTTTTTCGTAAATGTAAATTCGGGGGATAATTTTTTCGGTCTGAAAATATCAAAAGACCCTAACAGGTCGAATTCTGCTTCGAAGAAGTCCTCATTCATCCGGATCAGTTGCCAACTCTGGTCTATAGGCGTGAATAAGAAAAAAAAAGAAATGATGATGAATTTTAAGTGGCTATATTTTGTTTTTTGAAAACAGGGAAAGAGTATTCGGCTTGAGCTGAAATTTCGAGAATAAGCTCCCGAGCCCTAGGAAAGCTTAGCCTCTAAATTTAAACCCAATCGGACAACGTTAACGGGGGGCTGTGGTGGGAGGGTCGAAATTTCCGGCCCAGTTTACCCCATGAAGATAAAGTCGGAGGAGAATGAAATTTTGCAAGTTTCTTAGTTTGAGCTTGGGCTACAAAATGCGATCACCGCCGTCTCTCTGCGACCTCTAGGACCTGAAATCGCTTAACATTGTGGTGGGTCGCCTCTTTATAGAGGCACAAGTGTGCCTCCTTGATAAAGGTTGAGATGGCTAGGACACGTTGTGTGGACGAAGGATGACAGATTGCCGAAGATTTTCCTTTTCGGCCAACCGTCTAGGGCTAAACGGACAGCAGGTCGTCCTCGTCTGGGGTGGGAGGACGTCATAAAGAAGGATTTAAAGGAAATGGGAACTTCGTGGGAGGGTGTAAAAAGGGAGGCTTTGAATAGATTGGGATGGAGGAGGAGCGTGCGTAGCTGTGTTGGTCACAGGCGGTTTGGTGCTGCGGTGAGTTGTTATTTGTAGTAGTTACATCTAATGGAAGGTGGAGTAGTCATCTTGACTTAATGGAGAGAAGAGGACTTAGGGCGATACGGAGTGTGTTAAGAAGTAGTTTAATAAAGATAGGCCTAATTGATATTAAATTAATGAAGAGGATTTTCGATAGTACGATAAGACAAGTATTTAGTTATGGGTGTGAAATTTGGGGTTTGAAAGGGGGCTAAGTTAGAGAGGTTCCAGTTAAGTTTTTTTAGGAGATTGATAGGGCTAAGTGATAAGTTTAATGGGTTGTTTTAAGGGGTGATTTGGAGTTGAGGAATGAAAGAGTTATAAGGCTAGTTGGTATCATTAGGTATTGGGAAAAATTATTATCCCTCCCAGAGAAGAGGATACTAAAAGCAGCTTACCAAGAATCTTTGAGAGATAGGAGGAAAGGTTCTTGGGCTAGCCAAGTAAAACATATTTTGAGAAGTTGTGGAGAAGGTAGGCTGGGGGAAGGGGGGAAAGGTTTAGTGGTAGAAAGGGGGGCGGTAGCAAAAAAATTTACGTTTGTTTTAGGGAATCAGGAGATCCAGAAATGGCATTGTAATATATCCTCGTCACCTTCTCTATCTCTGTATGCTAGTATTAAGGACCTATGGGGAGAGGAAGTGTATTTTAATGCGGGGCTTAGTAGGGAGGAATTAAAGTGGGTAATATCGGTCAGGGGAAATTTTGTAGCATTCGGAGACAGGAGAAAATATTTGAGGATGGTAGTTGTATGCCTGGTAGATTATTTGATTCTATTTTTGTTCATTTTTAGTTTAATGGAGTTCTTTACGTTTTTTTTAAACTTATTTTGTGGAAAAAGTCTTTTAAATTAATTATTTAAAAAGAATAATATAATACTAAAAAAATTAAAACATAATAATAAAATATAAAAATAATAATAACAACCTTAATAAGATAATATTGTTTTTGGAAAAAAAGAAAAGAACAATGAGACAAAGAATTTATTTTAATCGACAATATCTTACTTTTTCGTTGGGATAACGGAATTACTAGACCCTAAATTGAAATTTAAATTCCTTATGAAACCTATACGTATATCATTAGTCATTTAATGATTTGATTTGTTATTATTTAATTATCATTATCCGTTATCATTAGTTAATCATTATCATTTTAACCATCGTAATTATTAAATAATTTTCATTAGATTTCATTGGTTTTCACACTCGTAATATCATTTCTATTATCATTAAACAGCATTTAATTAATCCTATTAATAATTACTTAACTTTCATTTTATAACTAATAAATATAAATATATTATAAGTACCTACTGAGTCACTTCTCAGTAGGGGTCTCCCCCAGGCTACTCAGCGCGTCCTGAGGTGATGGATAGGGGAACGCCCTACAGATATGCAGGGTACGTCCTGTGAAGTGAGGCGCGGACCAAGGGGGGACCCAGTCTCTGAGAGCGTTAAAACATAGCTGGAGCACCCTCATCTGGGAGGAGATGGGTCCATAATTCGGAAGGAGTAGGAGGAAGACCCCTCTGATGTGAACTGGGCAGGGCCCATCGGCGCATGGATACGTCCCGTCAGTCAGAATCCTTACCCCAGCACTGGGTTAAATTGCTGGTGTTGCAGGACGCCGAAAAGGTGCACTATCGGTAGTAAATACAGTCGGCCCCTGCTAGGGAAGAGAAGAGCGGCTTACCGCTGTTCCGAAGCCAGTCAAGAAACCCATTCTTTACTTTTATTGATGAATATGAATAAGAGATCAAATATGAGAACCAGTGCTACCGTGTTCGGGGCAACCGACGACTCGATGACCGTGAATCACGCGAATATATCTATGTTGACAACTCCACCCCTGGAGGCCATTGTTTCTCCAAAAATATCTATGTCAATAGGTACCCTAAACACTAGAACCCTCGCTAAACAAGGAAAAATGGACCTACTCCTAAGAGAGATAAAATGGTACAGCTGGGATGTTATTGCTCTAGCTGAAACCCATCTTCCAGTCACTGGTGAAGAGAAACACGGAGATGTCACCCTTCTACTCTTGGGTTGTAAAGATGGCAAAAATTAACAAGGTGTATGTTTCCTACTGTTTAATAAGGCCAGAAAATCCCTAATCACTATCACCCCCCTCTCGGAAAGGCTCACCATGATCCGCTTGAAAGGTTCGCCTACCAACCTCACAATTATCCAAGTATACGCTCCGGATTCCAGAAGAGACGACGAAGAGTCTGAAAACTTCTATTTTCAGCTTCAAAGTCTAGTTGATTCTGTCCCTAAAAAAGACATAATCCTTTTCATTGGCGACTTCAAAGCCATCGCTGGAAACAACTAAACAGGACACGAAGATGTAATGAACAAATTTGGCCATGGACAAATGAAGAGAAGAGGAGAACGCCTTATGGAATTCTGCAGAGACAGTGATTTAGTCATTACAAACACACTGTTCAAGCAGAGACATTGTCTGTACTACATCCTGGACCTCACCGGATGGAAAAACTTAATAGACTACATCCTCGTGTCTAGGCGTTGGAAAACGTCCGTCCTAAACACCGGTACGCTAGCTGGTGGCAACTTTGACATCGTCCACTCGCTTGTCATGTCTAGGTTCAAAAGCAGATTTAAGCCAGCATCAAAGGTATCTGAGAAAACCCCCAAATACCGAGTGGATCTCCTGAAAGACTAGAACACACGTATGACTCACATCACGACTCTACCCGAAAAAATTTCGGAGCTCACGTCGAGCTCTCCCCCTATCCTGTTCAAGGAAGATACGGACAACCTGGTGACTAACAGCACAAACATCATAAGTAATGTCGCTCATTCTACAATGGATACCCAAAAAAATAATCGAAAACCTTGGAAAACAGACGAGATCATCTCTCTCTGGGACGAAAAGGGCCAACTCACGAACAAGCAATACAGGAAGAGTAGAGACTAATACAAGCAACTCAAACGGGATGTGGAGAAGGTCATCCGACGTGCTCACCGCACTTTCATTGAAGAAAAATGCGATCAATGTGAATCAGCCCTCAAGAAAGGAGACCCCCACTTCATGTATAAAAGAGCGCGGGAATTAGCTAATAAGAAGGACATCAAGATGTGTTCCCTTCTTGACGAACAAGGAAACGAAATACAATCCACAGATGGAATCCGCTTTCGATGGAAAAACTGTTTTAAAAATAAACTGAACTTAGTCATAAATCCAGACCCAACAATTCTCGACAGCTTCCCCGTAACATCTACAGACCCATATTCGCTCTGAAATAGAAGCAGCTATCAGAGACCTGAAAACAAACAAAGCAGCCCGAACTCCCCCTGGTGCGAAGCGACGATAGTCCCCCTACATACAAAAGGCTCTAAAGCTGACTGCGACAATTCTCGACAGGTTCCCCGTAACCTCTACAGACCAAAGTCTTCCTCATTTTCGCTCTGAAACAGAAGCAGCTATCAAGAGACCTGAAACCAAACAAAGCAGCCTGAACTCCTGAAAATAGACTGTGAACCACTCCTTGACCTTTACCACAACATTGCCACAGCTGCTTGGGAAAAAGGTCACTTCCTTTCACCCTGGTGCGAAGAGACGATAGTCCCCCTACATACAAAAGGCTCTAAAGCTGACTGCGACAATTCTCGACAGCTTTCCCGTAACCTCTACAGACCAAAGTCTTCCCCATTTTCGCTCTGAAACAGAAGCAGCTATCAGAGACCTGAAACCAAACAAAGCAGCCTGAACTCCTGAAAATAGACTGTGAACCACTCCTTGACCTTTACCACAAAATTTCCACAGCTGCTTGGGGAAAAGGTCACTTCTCCTCACCCTGATGCGAAGCGATGATAGTCCCCCTATATAAGAAAGGCTCTAAAGCTGTCTGCTACAACTACCGCCCAATAAGTCTTACTAGCCAAGCCGCAAAAATCCTCACAAGAGTCATGCTCGGGCGTATACGAGCCATTTCTTCAATGGCCATTTCTGAATACCAAGCCGGCTTCTGACCTAATAGATCAACAATTGATCATATATTCTCTGCCCGGCAGATCACGAAAAAGAACAGCGAACTTGGCCGCAACATCTACCACCTTTTCATAGACTTTAAACAAACTTTCGATCTCATATGGAGAGTGTATGGCACAAGTATTCCTTTGTGGCATTGATTCGATCAAATCCCCATCGAAATTAACGCCCTGACGAAGTTCACACGAACCTTAAAAAAAAAAAAAAAAATTAGGCGTTGCAAATAATGTCAATAACCAAAAACTAAAACAGTTTCGGCAATTTAAATTTTCTATTCGATTTATTTAACTATTGAGAAAGTGTTTTTGCAGCACAGCCTTTCCATCTAGAATCACATTAGTGCGCTTTTACGAAAACACACTTTTCTGCCCCCATGCTCACAAAAATTCGATTTATTATGAGAGGAAATCCCTGAACATTTCCGCTTTCTATGTAACCTCATATTTTATGTCCTAAGGCTATCAAATATTTTTGTCAAATATAGTTTGTCAGCTGATACAGATGCCGTCAAATTCTTGACTCGCCAGAGTGATCCAAGGATTAACATTAAGATTTAATATTAAGACATTTGATATATGAAATTTGCAACCCTAACGGCAAGTTCACACACCAATTCAGCAGTCTCTCCCCTGACAAAGCGTCCGAGTACAATAATAGAATATAGGGCACCAAAACAACGTTTCAATGGCTTTTTTTTTAATATTGCGGCACTGGGAATCGAACCCCAGGCCTCGTATTGTCAAGCAGAGTACCGATTCATTATGCTGACACAGTGTAAAATGTGCATAAGGCAACTATGATTCAATTTTGAGTATTACAGCCATATGTTAGCCACCTGAAAAATGAAGCCGTATTTTAAATACTTCTTGCAAATTAAACATGTTATCTTTTCTTTGCTAAGGAGTAAAATAAGAGTGATGACGATTTCAGGCACAAATATCTTGCTCCTAAGTAAGAGCAACCTTGAAACTTACAGCATATCTAATTTTATTCTATTCTGTTTAAAGATACTTCTATTGATCTTTGTACCAACTAATTTTATTATGCAGGGTTGTTTAAAAGAAGGTGGTCACTATGTGAAACAGATATATATGCCTAGGTGCCAGATATGGGTAAATAGGGGAGAAACACCTCTACATCAATTACACTTGGTCGAGTCAGCCAGTCGTACAAAACGCACCAAAATGTCGTGGGGGGGGGGATACAAAGACTACAAAACGCAACAAAGATTTATTTACATGAATTTTTTTTTTACATGTTTACGAGTCGGACAGATTCCAGGACAGATTAGAAAAAGAAATCTTACCTTTGCTCTTGGAGCGTGGACTGAATGTCGGTTATACGAACTAGGGAACGGGACATTTTCAATTCACATGATACTTTTGTACAATGAAGATTACCTAAACTCTGCATTTCGTCGTTTGTCCTCTGAGCCTAAATTATATCATGCGATTAAAATATAAAATTGCAATATTACAACGGTATCGTATTTAAAATATTTAATAATAATCAATAACAAATAGTAATAATTCACCACATTAAAAAAAAAGAAGCAAATTAAGTTACTCTTGTGCCTCGCCAGCTAGATTCCCCGTGATTTTGTAAGAACATTATGTTAACAAATATTGCTAAGAATCAAAACGCTCTTTTTTGCAAAAAAAAATAAAAAAAAAATATATATTTTTTTAAGCCCCTCCTTTCACCAAAAAAAAACATTTATTACTAAGCGCTAAGTTCTTTCACTTGAAGTTTTTAACCTAGGTTCCTTAATGTTATTTTTGCTTGAATATTAAAAAAGCACGTGTCCTCTCCTCTCTCCCCTCACCTTCCCCAATAAAACTTCAGACACTATTCCGCGAAAACTGGGATAATTCACAAACTGCGATTACATTTTCGAATTCAGCGCATTACAAGTAAAATAAACTTTCTTGGACCCAAAAACGGGTTAAAACGCATAATTAGGAACAAAAAGTTCGAATTACTCAAGCCCTATAAAAATAGAAATTACAAAAGCTCGAGTTATAAAGGAACTTGCTCAGCTTATGTTAAGTTCAGCTTGGCTAGAAACACTACGATTTTTTATTTGAGCATCAAACACATACTAAATCCTGGCAAATGACCCTTAATCATACACTTAACATACATAACAATATTGAAATGGCATCTCCTTAAGTAACTCGCTCTAATATCTAGTTAACAGGCTTTGAGATAGTGATGAAACAGCTTACTGAAGTTCATAGTTTACAGTTTAGAGTTCATAGTTAAATAAGCTCCAATATGGTATACGGAGCAGACTTTGAGCATAAGAGTATACGGATATTGGGTATCGGTATTGGGGTATTGAGTTATCGGTACACAGAGCAGACTTTGGGGAGGCTTATTTAGCTTCAGTGGATATCATGTGATTAAGAATGGACCCAAAATTTACCTGTCGTTCTAAGCCTTCTGCTGGCCATCCAGACACATGGCCTAGTAATCCTGGCTTAAAATGATTAGCTAAAGATGGGGTTAACGTTGCAGTCTGGGATATTTGAGGCTGAATTTGCCGCATACTTGGCCCAATAGAAGACAAGCTAGGGGCTGACTGGCTTATCGAATCTGAAACTACACTGGATGCTGCAATGCAAAAATAAATAAACTGAGTGAAGGCTTAAAGACTAATAACTTGAGACACTAACGCCGTTTCCACACAAAAGGACATGTTTTTGAGATAAGCAACATAATTCATACGAAATGTTATACTTTCTGCTGCGTAATTGTATCTTGCTAGGTGCATGACAAATATTGATACACAAAACGGAGCAATAAGAGCAGTGAAAACAAATGAATTAAAAAACAAATATTGGCAACAGTTAGTGCATAATTAATTTATACAACTACTAATACTAACAACTTACTGCAGCACAAAGCCGCCTGGGGCCAACACAGCTACATACGCTCCTCCTCCATTCCAATCTATTCAAAGCATCCGTCATTAAACCTTTCTAGAAAGGTTTAATTACCATTAAATTCTTCCTTACGACATCCTCCCACCCCATTCGGGGACAACATGCTTTTATTTTGGCCCAAGATGGTTGGCCGACCAGAACGATCTTGGGCAATCTGTCCTTCTTCATCCGCAAAACGCGTCCCAATCATCTCAGCCTTTCTCTTATTATAGCCCTAGAAAGCAGAATTCAACCATTTTTGTAAAACTTATTGTTTGAGATACGGTCAGTCCGTCGGATACCCAATACAATCCGTTGGCAATTTCTATGGAAAACATCTAGCAAATCCTCCTCCGTCTTTCGGAGCACCCACACTTTAAACCATACTTAACCAATGTCTTCACTGTAGCTTCCAACATTCAAATCTTAGTTCGCAGACTTATCTTCCTATTCTTCCAAACATTTTTCAATTGTGAAATAACACCCTAGGCCTTGGCTATTCTACTTTTAACATATTCACTGCTCCCACCGTTTTTACAAATGATACTACTAAGGTAAGTGAAATAAAGTAGAGCGTAAACATTTCTTTCGCTTGTCATGTTTAGGTTCAAAAGCAGATTTAAGCCAGCATCAAAGGTATTTGAGAAAACCCCGAAATACCGAGTAGATCTCCTGAAAGACTAGAACACACGTATGACTCACATCACGACTCTACCCGAAAAAAATTTCGGAGCTCACGTCGAGCTCTCCCCCTATCCTGTTCAAGGAAGATACCGACAACCTGGTGACTAACAACACAAACATTAGTAAACCTGAACCTGAACTCGTAAAACCTCTAAAAGTTCATTCGTTTTACTTTTACTTTCATCTAGGATGCTTAAATCCTCAGCATAATACAAGTCCAGGAAAATCTTTTTTCCCCATTTGATTCCCTATTCTCTCATTGCCCTTTCCTGTGCTCCTTAGGCAAAAGTCTATCAAAATGATCCATATAAAGGGGGATTGAACACCACCCTGCTTAACTCCTGATTTAATACGAAACCAGCAGCTTACCTCATTTCCTACCTTAACTGCAGCTGTCTTATTCTCGTACATAGCACTAATCACTTTAATGTATTTGTCTGGTATACCATACAAGGATAAGACCTTCGCTACACCTCCTCTATCAGCTGAATCAATCACTTGCACATATCTATATAACTAAGGACTAAAGAGGTTTGATGACTCACGCAATTCACAATTATTAATCTGAAAGCAAAGAACCAGTCAATATATCCTCTCCGCTTCCTAAAACCAGTCCGTTCTTCTCTTAAAACTTAATCTGCACCATCTCTAAGTCTAAAAAGTACCATCAGATTCTTACAGAGGGGTTTAATTAAAGCTTTCTAAAGATCACTAGGTGCTTCCCCTTTTTCAAAAATCATATTCATAATCATCATCAGTTTATATCTAACTTCATAGCCACCTTATGCTAATAGAAAAAGGGTCCAATCACTTCTGCCTTTCGCTTAGCCTCATATTTTCATTGTTTAATATTGTTGTACAGTTTGCCGTGAGCAGTCTGTAGATTGATTAGAACACTCTTGCGTTCATGACACCCTGACACCCCTTTGACGAACCAGCATGACCCCTGGGTAAGAATAGCAAATAAAATTCAACGAAAGATTCAAGGACACAAAAAAACTATAATTCTAAAGGGTTGGGTAGACATAGCATCCTTCAAACTATTACGGGTCGTTTTTACCAATAATGTTCCACCTAAAACTATATAAATATATTTAAAATAGAAGCAAAACCGACACAGAGAAAATTAAAAACGCAGTTGGATCGAAATCCAAACAAAGCAGTAGAAGGACAACTGCTATTTTTACAGGCATATACAAGCCCTGAAATGGTGTAGCCATAGAGCACTGAAATATATTTTTGTAATTTGTGGAATGTTTTTGTTTACGCAATGTGAATTAATTAGAATCGAATGTTTCATTTTATATTGCCATGGCTCTATGGCTTTAAGAGCAATAAAAGTTGTTATTATTATTATTAAAAGTTATGTTTTATTTGAAAACCCCCGAAAAGCCTTTGCCAGTTATCTTTAAGCCACAATCCTCATTCCGGACCCAAGTTAGCCTAGTCTCGCCGAAGTTTTTTCTCGAGTTCCAGCAGAACTGAAATACGACTCTTACTTTTCTTTCTGACGAATCAGCCGAAAAAAAAACACCTTTTGAGGCACCCCCTATTTTCTAGATACCTTAGACCTAGATGAAATTTTAGGGCTAGATTGAAAAGTACTATGAAGCCAAAAGGTTCGTTTGCAGCCCTGAAGTTTTAAAACTTTTGGGTTCGTAGCATGTTGGTCGAAAATTTTAGTAGGAACATTTCTGTATATGTGTGAACATACCAAGATCCTTGACACTTCGTTTCTGTACAATCCATCTAGAACTCGTTTCCCATTGGCAGTCATATGAGTAATAAGTTTCCTTTGGGACCCTTTTTTAGAAAAACGTAACGCTGTTTAGTTTCATGTGCTGCTCTTATATCATCTCCTTGGATATGGAAATTGTCCTGTAACTGCTCAGCATCATTACGCAAGGGGAATTAGTATTTCAGATTTTACAGTTGTAAGTTCTAACCTCATAAAGGTGAATACTCCACAGTGAGGTAATATCTACAAACTCTCTGGTGAAAGGAAAAATCCCATGGTGTCAGCTTACAATAAAAGGGACCGTATAAATTTTCACAAACACACTGGATACATTTTTAAAACAGAAAAATATATCCGAATTGAAAAGTTACATTTTCCATCATTGAATATTAGAATTCGATAAATGGCTATACGATTGCAATGTCTATCTCCTTCAGAAAAATCTTTCCAATCTTTCCGTGCATTTGACGATTTAAGTCTCCGATTTGTCAGTTTTTGCTTTTAAGTAAAAATGACTTTCTAATAATAAACGGTCCGAAATAACAACACAACAAACTAAGGGATCCTCCCAGAGGCGATTTTAAGGGGCGGACAGAGGAGGCACTTAAACCGGGCGCAGAATTATAGGGGCGCAAAATTTCAAATAAATAATCTAATGGTTATAATCATTATGTAATTGATTTTTTTACTAAAATAAATTAGAGCGCTGTTGGCGGTAAGTATAGGGAAATTGAATCCGAAATTTTCATTTTTCAGTATCTCCATCGCAATTCCTTCAAAATAAAAGTAAGTAACAATAAAAGTAAAATATTGCGATGACTTAGATCCCATTCAGTTGTTCCACGAACTCAAAGAAACGAAAAAAATAATTCAACACCGACACTTTTCCTTGAAGAAACCTATAGATGTGTTAGAATTAATAATACAATACAGATATAAAGGGGCATTGCCAAGGTAAGATTTGCCTATCAAATATTATTAGTAATTGCAGTGTCGGTGGCCAGTAATGAGCGGTCGTTTAGCACATTTAAATTAGTTTTAACATACCTCGCATCAACTATGGGCCAGGAGCGACTAAATGATTTAGTGTTAATGAGCATAGTATGCGAAGAAGTAGAAGCAATCTAGTTTGCCGTTCAAACTAGACACCTGCGTCGAATAGAAGGCTTCCAATGGTATAAAAAGTTGCGCAACACTGAGATCCTGACGACCTTCAAGATGGCAAATCTCTCTACTGAAGCAGAAACCCGTTCCATGAGATGGTACGACCACCTACTCCTCCCCCCACCAAGCACCCCTGCAGTATCACAGACTCGGAAAATGACTGGCGACGTCCTAGAGGGAAACCGCGCACAAGGTGGACTGATGTACTAAACAAACGACTCCTCAGCCGCAAAATCAACCCTAACGAGGCCCCATCACTAGCCCGGGACAGGACCATCTGGGCAAGACTGACGGCACTGTCAACCAGTTCCCTCTACGCTGGCGACCCTGCTGAGCAAGAGCGTTAAGTCAAGAAAGTCAACTGGGACGAGATAATTAATAATTTTGCAGAGGCTAAAGCACGAAAAGTCAAATGTAAAAAATATATTTTTTTTTAATAAATGAAAATTTTGTTAGTAAATGAGTTTTCTTAAAATTTGACTTAAAAATTTTTGGGAGACAGGAGGGAGAAGGGGGGCTAGTCAAGATTTTGCCCCGGGCGCAAGAGGAGCCAGAACCGCCACTGGCTCCTCCGTAGCAGCTTTGTGGACGGTATATATATATAGAACTATTAAGGAAGAAAGGATTTTATGGCGAAACATAATACTATAGTAGTTGCAACAATATAGTGGAACAGAGGAAATAGTTCTTCGTCACCTTTTGAAGTATTTGATGCAAATAAAGAGCTTACCTTTACGATGGTCACTATCGTGGGACTCAGAATGAGTTGGGGTGGGAGGACCATTACTCAAGGCGTCAACATCAGAAGATACCGCACCCTGTGCTGCTAATAAAGCCGCGTGTAACGTTTTCAATGCTTCTTGTTGAGTGAATTCTGTCTGTTCCAGAGATTTTAAGGCTGTCACGCTCAGATCCTTGGTTGACTAAAAAATAAAATTTAAAAAAAATAATAAATCCATGTTTACCTTTATAGTGTTTTGCTTACGTATGTGCAAACCTGACTAACCTTTACGGGCGAACTAAGAGAAATCTCATGGGACTGGAAGGATTTTTCAAATATTCGTTTGAAGGTCATCCTCTAGACGGAGTTAAGAGGGAGAAGGGGGTGATTTTCAACAAAACTTTACTTTAATATCGCTGGACAAAAATACCGTGGTTAGCCGAAAAAACGGATATAATTCCCTTTCTAGGTTTTACAACCAAGGACTATCAATTATTTAGACTTCCACATTAATCAGTAGAAAAATCATCTCTTACTCAGAAATGAACTATAAGTACAAACAAAATAAAGTGAAATGAAACACACAGCATCAAGTCACAGATTTTTTAACTTAATTCCATACGCAGTACCCCAGCTTGCGTTATATCCAATGCAGAGGATTTTGAGTTCGAAAATATTTAGAGATTACTTGCAGTTGAGCAGATAGGGTATATGAAACTGACAAAAGAGGTTACTCAAATCCATATCTGAGAGAAAAAATAGTAGCGCAGACTATTCTGCCCCGCAAGATCTCAAAGATAATCACATAAAAAAACTAAACATAGTTATATCAGCCATATCAATTTTGGTTTTCCTTATTTATTTTGCTTTACACTGGACCAAAGATAAAAGAACCAATTTGGTAAAAAAAAAAAAGGCTAACAGGTATATTTGTGTTCATTCTTTTTTACTAGCCTATGTTCTACATATCAACCTAAAATAAAAGAAGTTCAGATGATAAATATTTAAGTATAGAGAAACCTTTAGATTCTTTTTAGTGGATTTACTAAAATAACAATTTCAAAAATGTCTTGTTTGGCGATGTCACTGTCTTTTGAAATTCTGCAAACCGAATATACAAAGTTTTTTGAGGAACGACTAAACACGACTAAACAT
The DNA here is from genome assembly GCF_049724085.1 of Artemia sp. Qi Xiang Cuo. Classification (NCBI taxonomy): domain Eukaryota; kingdom Metazoa; phylum Arthropoda; class Branchiopoda; order Anostraca; family Artemiidae; genus Artemia; species Artemia sp. Qi Xiang Cuo. The sequence goes on from NC_142803.1 coordinate 45,265,443, forward strand.
GTTTTGCATGATTAAATCAACGTTTTAAAAATCAAAACACGGCACAGAAATAAAAATTAGTTATACATGCTTCATAGTTCAAGGGTAATGACTGTCACAGTATTCGTGATCTTTCTTAGTCCAAATTTGGACCTGGCGACCTTATGACTAATTCAGGATGCTCTAAAGGATACCATTCTTTCGCATTTTTTCTCCCTTTAAAATCATCATTCTTCAAGGTTGCAACAATAGCTACAATCAAGTAAAGAGCGACCCAGGACCCATAGTAACTGGAAATACAAAAACGCTGTTTCAATAGAAATTGTCTAGTACAAAATAATTCAGATTCGATGCCGATCAGGAAAAAAAAGCAATTGTGAAAAAAACAAAAACAATTGTACTTAGTAAAAAGCAATTATGAAAAAATATTTTGAGAATTTTACGGCCAAGATGGCAATGCCATCTGTTTAATTTGTATTCTCTACAAGAAAAATGTTAGCCACCACTGTCCTAAAGTTACTACTAATAACCAATACACTACTACTACTACTACTACTATGACGACTACTACTTGTACAACCGAAGTTAAAGGCATTACAGCGAAACTTTCAGGGAATGTCGAGAGGATAGTGAACAAAATTGAAACACACTATGTGGATGTAGGTTATTGCAAGGCCTTAAAAGCTCTGTCTCAGGAAAAGCTTAGAGCATTAAATTAAAACTTTCAGTGCAAGATAAGGGGTATGTTGAACCAACGAAAAGGTAATATATGTGTGCAAACTCTACTACTTCTACCACTACTACTAACACTGTTATTAAGGCTAAGTGTATTAAGAAGACATTTTCAGATAATGTTAGGAGGTATGTTAAATTGAATTGAAACATGCTATATGTATTCAGGCTGTCAAATGGTCGTATCAGCAGTATATAAAGAACAGCAAAGAGTGTTAGTTTGAAACTTTTAGAGCATGCTGAGGGGTATGTTCAGCTAATAGAAAAACACTATGTGCATATTGCTACAACTACTTCTGCTAGTAGCACTACTACTGCTATTAGTAATAATACTACTAAGGCTTATGGAACTTTCAGGGAGCATTAAGGGGGATGTTCGGCTAAATCAAAATATAATGTAAGTGCACCCAGGTTGTCAAAATAGCATAGATACAACTTTCTGGGACCGGTATTAACTTTTATCTTTCAGGAAAACTTGAGGATGTATAAAAACTAATTAAACAATACCATTGGTGTCCAGATTTTCAAAAGGGTGTGTTATATTGTTGAAATTTTTTTCCCAATGAAAAAGACTATGTAAAAAAAAAAAACAGAGATAAATCTCTAATCTTTTTCCACGAAACCACGAAATAACTTTTTCAAAGAAAAGTACAGGGCTACATTAAACCAAAATGAGCATACATTAAGTCAAATAATTTTCCAAGCATAAAACTAACAAAAAATAGATAAAAGAAACCCAAAACGAACAGAAGCTAAGATGAGTGGGGCTGACGCCCCCCCATGTCTTCTGAAGACCAGAACATAATTTTCGCTACAATAGAAGAGGATAATTTTGGAGCAATTATATGTTTATATTTTTAATAAATATTTAAATATATCAAAATGATCTTCAAGAAGATTACATGAAGAACTTGATATAAAAGAATACTAAAAATTTGAAGTTGAAAAATTGGATGGAAATAAACCTGAAGAGGGTAAGAAGGTATTCTTTGAGACCCCAAAGTAATCCCAGCCGTCTGAGATGACAACTTAGACAATCCACTTGACGCCAGATTATCATGGATTTCCAGCCTTGGTCGTTTTTCAGATGTCTCTGATGTTGGTGTACTGTCACCTGGGGACATTTCCATTTCAACAGTACTATGATCTGAAATAAAAAGAACAATATACAAATTGAAGCGTCTTAATAATTGACAATCAGAAGTATATAATAATAATACAAAAAAGAAGAGGCGAACAAATTAGTCGCTAGAAAACCAAGTATTTAGTCCTATAAAAAGCATGTAATCTGCAACAGAAGGAATTACAAGAATAACCTTGTTTTTATATCTTATTTTTCTATCTGTATTTATAGAGGAAACATCCAACATGGAGACTTTGGGAAGAGATATTTTGAAAAAAAAAAAAAATCAAGACACAGTATTCAATTTCATACTTTGATTTCTAAAATTTTTTGTAGCACAATTTAAAATGTTCCAGGTAATTTTATTGCATAGTTTGGAAGGTAGCTGGCGTTTACTCCCCCAGAAAATAAACCCCGCGGAAAGTACCCCCCCCCCCCCGTGTAAAATAAGGCTTTCCAAATTTGAGAATTTTATTTGAGTTTTATTTCCGTAGGGGGAAGGAATTTTGGTACTTCTGTATTATGCGCCACTCACTCAAGTTTACACTGTGTAAAACTCGATAACAAACCGGTTTCTTCGAACGAGGCATGTGGAAATTTTTTTAACTAACTAACTAACTAAAAAAAAAAAAAAAAAAAAAAAAAAAAAAAAAAAAAAAAAAAAGTATTTAGTAAATGTGATGTTTTATTAAGTGTTTTTTCCAAGTGTTAAGTGTTTTTTTTTTCAATGCCCGCTTTTCCAAGTATTAAGTACTATTATTAGATTAATGTAGCGTTTCATTTAAGTGTTTTATGATGATCACTCTGATCAAAGTTTATGTTATTTGTGCCTTTCATTTATGTTATTTTACTATGTTCATGGCCATATACTTGGCTTTAGAATACACTTCTCTATCTATCTATCTAATATGCAGAATAACTGTACCAAACACAATTTGCATGTAGACCCGCTATATTTTACCCCCCCCCCCCTAATTTGCAAATCTATAGCCCAAACTTATTTATAAAGTAACGAAGGAACGAACAAAAAAACCGGTGTGTTCACGAATTTTACACAGCGTAAACTTGAGTGAGTGGCGCATAATACACGAGTACCAAAATTCCACCCCCGTACGGAAATTAAAAAAATAAATAAAACCCAAATAAAATTCTCAAATTTGGAAAGCCTTATTTTCCACGGGGAGATATTCCGGGGGCGGGAGTATTGTCTGGGGGGGGGGTGGTAAACGCACAATATCTCCAAATATTGCTAATTATTTGCAGTATTTTTCTATCTCTACACCCAAAACCGCAATTAAATTAACTATTGAACTATAGTGCTACAGCTATCAAATAGACATAATCAAATAGACATACAAGACAAACACCTTTTCTTTCTTTTTTTTGAATAGCGGGCCAGAGAATTCAATTTTATCCGTCTTTTCTACTACTAAAACAATTTTAAAGATCAAAACAACTAATGTTTAAAATAGCTAAAAATAAATATTAAATTGTAAGATAATACTAATAGTTGTAAAAATCTTTTAGTGTCAGAAAAGACGAAACTGGCAAATCCTCGCCTACTCGGGCCGCTAAATATTCAGTATCCTTACGTTTTTTTTAACAGTAAGATTCAAAGTGTCTTCAATTAATCGATGGTATACTGCAAGCCTAAGCATTTAGATAGTTGCTAGCTGTATGGGTAGCAAGCCCGGAAAAGATACCTGAATGATTCAGAGACAACGTTGCTCCACAAAGGATGGCTAATGACCTTATACTTATCATCAGAAAAGATGCCTTATACGTGAGATAGAGAAATATCAGACAATATACTTATCATGAGAAATCACAATTAGAGCCTGTACCTTGGCACCCTTACTAAAACCAGGCAGCACTTAATACTAGTAGCTAAAATACTTTAATTTGCTGTCAATATCAAAGAGCAAAAGAAACTGATAAGAAAAAAATCTTTGTCAATGGGTCTCATTAGCACTGATAACTAGTTTGCACTGATAACATGTGATAATGCACTGATTAGCACTGTTATCTGAAACTCATAATGCAGTGTTGCCAAACAGAAAAGGGAAAATTCAAAGCATAGTTAATTTTAACTATTAAAATCTCGATGCAAATTAAAATTCTAAGTATATTTAGATGCAACCTGAAATTTACCGAGAACAGACAAGCTCATTTGTTTACTAACTCCTATACTACATATAACTTATAATAATCATTTAAATTATATATATTATAATCATTTACATACTATATAAAATATAACTATTATTAATATTACAGCTAATAAAAGATCTAAGGCCAAAACGACCTAACATTACAAAACAAAGAAGAAAATTTTTAAAACAAGAACGGGTCTATGGCCAGTAGGAAGAAAAAGGAGAATAATTAAACGAAATTTTAGCAAAATACGAATATCGTAGTTCGTTTTGTTGAAATATAATGTCCCCAGATGACAGTACGCCACTACACCAGCATCAGAGACATCTGAAACACGAAAAAAAAATATCAAAAAGGCACTTACAGCGTGCAGAAGAAAGATTTCGGAACGAAACTAAATGAAAAAAGAGGAAACTCTGCAATCAAAGAAGAATAAAAGGAAAACAACCACACCAATTATGTCATGGAATAGCATTGTATATACTTGGTTTGATCGATTTCTTCATAATCTTCTTTGACTTTAAATTGTCCTCCTTTTTTATGTAGTTTCGTTTTAAACTTTTTCTTCTCCACGCTTAAGACACCTTGTTTGGTAAATCCAAAACGTTCGTGCAATTATTCTCGTTTTTCTTTTATCTAGCCATAGACCCGTTCTTATTTTAAATTATTTTTTTTCTTTGTTTAATATTAAATCTAGGGCTAGGTTAAAGTCTAAAAATATCTTCGTTCTTTGGGTAGAAATATTTAGTGAAGTTTAGACTCAACGCACATTTTCAACCTTTTGCATGCAGACCAACTATCCATATAGCGCAGGTACCCAACTCGTGATTATCACCCGGCCCTTCTCGTATTCCCTCCCTCCAGATTTCTCCAGGTACCCATTCGGAGCTGGGTTGGCTCTGACTGAACTTGCAGAGTCAAACCACTGACCCCCATCTCAAACCTAGTAATCAGCAACATCAGGACTCGATAACCTCCCCCGAAAAACAAATGATCACAAGTCCAGGGTTCCAACCACTCGGTTAGGGCGGCAGAATGTAGAGAAAATGTATTTAAAAAATTAATTTATATTAAATAAAAATAAAAATAACAAAAGAATAAAAAAATGAAGTGAAGCTAATATGGAATATTTTAGCTGATGTGTCTATAATTGTTATATGATTTTTGCTGACTAACTCTAAATAGTGCTGGTTGTTTTGCCTTAGTGACGAAATTGGTGTCCACTCCATACCCTTTCGCCAAGTTGTTTGAGTTTTATATTCTTTGTTGAACATTCATAAGGGATTTATAGAGCTATGGGCGAACGCCTTGACAAAAAAAAGAGAATAAGGCTAAAGGACAAACCGATTATCGATGCTATTGAGCTTATTAATTCAAATTCCTACAAGTATCAAACATAATCAGGATTCCAATTCGTCTGGGATTTTGCAAAAATCCTAGTTTTCAGTAACATAATGTTAACCTTTTTGCTTGCTAATAAAACAGAAATTAATAACCATTTTTCTTCCTTTTTTTTCTTCAGTTGATTTAGGCTTCAAAAAAGAAAAAACTTTTTCATTATGTTTATAACCATTAAATTGAAATTAGCACAACATGAGCTTGTATTAAATCATTAGTTGAACCACATTACATTGGCACTAAAAAAAAAGTCAAGAGCACAGCCCAAACCGGTGGTTTGGGATCTCCGTTTCAACCGGGGATCTCCGTTTCATAGCTCCTGTTCACCTTCTCAAAGATTCCTCCAGACACTCATTTACAGCTGGACCGACTCTGGATGAGCTTACAGAGCCAGGTCTCTTACCCCTACCCCAAAACACATTGGTCCTTAATGAAATTTGGAGGAGGGGGCAATTGCCCCCCAATAATGTGGCTAAAAAATTATCATATATGTCATGTCCCTTGAATATCCAGTTATGGACCCCTCGTCCCTCCCCCCCAATAAATCTGCTGAGATGTGCCCCTGCCGGCAAGTGTCCTTCCTCCAGAATCTCTAAACGAGCCAAATTTACTTTCTGTGACAGTAAGTAACCTTTCAACTAAAACTTCACGTATTTCTAACTTAGCCAATAGATAGTATTTCCCCTGGAATAATAAAAAAAAAAAATAATAGTAATAGCCTACAAGTAAATACAGATCTTTTCTCCAATTATATTATTCTACGTGTATAAAAGAAAAGTGTTCTTATTTTTAACAGGTAGTGCTGTAGTATCATTTTATATGTTTTAAATTACAAGTCAAACAGTTCTTCAAAAAATAAACTAAATTTTTAGGAAATAGTTGCCTACTTGTTCTATACTGATGAGTTTGATAATTCTAATTAAATAAACTTTAGAATGTTTGATTTCTTTCCCTTTCTTTCGTATATAAAGTTATAATTACTAAAGACCGATACAACTCAAAATAAAAGCATGACCAAAAAAGAAAACTAAAGTTATTTCTTAGTGTAAGTTACCTAGTTAATAGCAACAGTTTTTAGATGACGTCATTTTCTGACATTAGCAAACTCAAGAAATCGGATCCAAGGGCTATAAGTTATACATACATGACGTCATTTTCGTGACGTCACATACACGGCTATAAATATCGCTACAACACCACCCGAGTTCCCAGTATCAAAATCATTTTGTTGTAGGATACATCAAACACAATCAAATTAGCTTAGTAAATTATGCAAGCAGAAATGTCAGGACAGTCGAATCAGTTTCTACAAATAATAGGAGCTTCCAATCCCAAGTCTTCTGATATATTGCAAACTGCCATTGATCTATGTATCTTGGGAGACAATGCAGAGGAATTTAAACCCGCTGAATGTGATGATGAAGATTTATTCAGAGGTCAGTTCAAGTGGCAAGTGGAAAGTGACCGAGTGGAAGGTGAAGTTGATGAAGTGGAAAGTGAAGATGAGGATTTAGATGTAAACAGCATGTTTGATCAAGTGGAAGGTGATACGTTTCAAGTGGAAAGTTGTCAGCTCAAGGGGCAAGTGGAAAGTGATCAAATGGAAGATGATGAAGAAGATATATTCAGACATCTAAACAGCATGTTTGATCAAGTGAAAGGCAGTGGAGTTGAAATGAAGTCAACGAAATGTGATGAAGAATCACTAGAATATCTAGCAAACGAGGATGATCTTAATGGCTTGGAAGATAGTGCAGAAGAGTTGAAACCCCCAAAAGATGATAGATATTTGCTAAAAGATCTAATCAGCATCTACGACCTTGGTAACTGCGAAAGCAATGGAGACAAATTGAAGCCACCAAAAGCAGAAAATGGAGATCAATGTGGTGGTGAATTTGATAGTTTGCACAAAAACAAAGATACGATGGCTCAGGGAACATATCGAAAAAGGAAATTGCCATCAAAACACATCGAAGACCAAGTTTACGATTTTTTCTCAAATAATGAAAGCGGACTTCAGCAACTAAATAAAAAAAAGAAGAAGGCTACAGCTCCACAGGAAAAGAGCCGAAAAAGAAAGTCAAATAGCTACCAGAATAATAAAGAAGAGAAACCCTTACTAGACAAAAAATCCATGAGCGCACAACGTTCTAAGATGTCCAGAATCAATAAATCGATTGACAGGAGACTTTTAAAGGAAAATATTAGTACCATTAAACAGGAAATTGCAGCATTAGAAAAAGAGATAATTTATTATAAGCTTCCCTTTTCTAGTCATGTAGTGACGCAGCAGGATGGATCTTTCATAGTTAATAAGGGACACGAAACTCAAACCCAGCTGCAGCAACCCAGTGCAGAGCTTGAATCCTGGTTCCAGTGACGAGATTATGCAAAAAAGTTTGCATAAGAATCTAAACAAGCCGGGAAAGAGAAATGTCCCATTAAGTGATTTTAATTTTAGATCTATTTTTATTCCTATCGCTGGAATAGAAATAAAATAGTTTGTTTATTTTAAACTTTTCTCATTTTTTTTGTTTTTTTTGAGGTCTTAAAGTTGCCCTAGGAGCTACGTATCATTTAATTTAACAAACACTGGATAGTTTACAAAAACATTGGGAGGTTAGGTTATATTTGAAAATGACCCGAGAGCTAGTTTTTACGACAGTTTCCAAGAAATTCCATTTGGCTGTTGGACTAAAGGCCAGAGCGCAATACAAGCTAGGATTAAACCCAATAAAAACTAGGAAAGTAATGTGTTTCAAATAAAAAGGGTTTTTTCCCTTTATATCCCCATTTTCCTTGCCTTTAGTCTGCGACTTCTCTAATCACTGACGTCTTCGCTTGGGGCCGGCGTTTCCCCTGTGGAAAATTTCAACCGAAAAATATCCCCCTCTCCGTGGATAGTTCCCATATACGAAAAATTGAGCATCCACGGAGAAAGTACAAAATAGGTACCTCAAAATGCCAATCAGATGTCCTAAGGGGTAACAAAAGGACCGTATATCAAAAACAGTTCCAGGACAGGGGCTGGTGGGTCTCCAATCACTATCGACTATAAAAAAAAAGCACTAGAACTCTCAATGTCCAATCGAAAGAGCATTCTTCGAAGTTTCTAGGACCGTAAGGGGGAGGCTGGGGATGAGGAAGGGGCAGCCCCTCTTCTATACGAAATAAATTCTGCTCATTTTGAGGTTTAATGCTACTCTTTACTTTCATAATAACAGCGTAGACAAGAAATATTCCCGGAAAACAAAAGAGATTATATATCAATTTCTACATCCACCCCTCCCCCTTTCTTAGAACTAATTCTGTATTCATCCGAAGGTTCAATGAGAGTTAGAATGTTTTCTTATTAAAATGCATACTTTGAGGCATCTGCTCCCCTCCCTAACCACGAAACAATCAGAGAACCCTACCATAGAGGTTTCAAGCCTTCAGCTATAAATATTTGGAATTGTGTATTTTTTGCCAAAGAAAGATCATAAATATGTGCTTTTTTTATATTTCCCCCAGGGATGATAGTTTCGAATCAATGGTCCTTGAAGATCGGGAGAGGGTTCATTGAAACAAAACTAAAAGTTTAACAGCCCTTATAAGTGACCACACCTAATGGAGGGCCCCGCGCTCCTTACCCTGGCCCTTTCCCCCCCACCGAAATCCCCAGTCACTTTGGAGATTCCAATTTGATTAATAATAACAGAAATGCTCAACAAATACATCTCTAGGTATGAAATAACCCCCCCTCAGTCCAGAGGGCAAAGGCTGTAAATATTGCAATTTATCCATTGTTTACAGATAGCATTTGTTATTATTTTAATGCTTTATTTAGCTAAAGTGATTTGCTTCACAACACAGCGATGTTTTATTCGGTAGGTGAATTTTGTTATTGTGTTTGTTTTTTTTTTTTTTTTTTTTTTGGGGGGGGGGGTTAAGAGACAGAAGCGAATCCGTCGTTTAATATTCGGATAAAAAATATTTAGACAGACAAAGATAATCATACCTGAGAAAAAGAAACCCTTAAATTATTCATAAGGAGGGGGGCATCGATTATTTATATACCCCTTCAATTATTTATCAGGAGGAGTGCATTAGATTTTGAAATAACAAAATCTAATTAAAAGGGCATCGTTTCCTGGGATTTCAAGGTGGATTCCTCGAACCAACCTTTTTTAGGGATATCCTACCTGGACACTAGTAGGGGGCATTCTTCATAATGATAAATTATATACCACAGTAGGAAATTTTATCAAGCCTAACATAAATAAAATTAATTAAATGAATCTTAAAATAAATTAAAAAAAAAACAAGTTTTTTTTAACTGACAGGAAGGAGCGACATTAGAACTTAAAGCTAACAGAAATTATTACATATATAATCGCGGCTGTTCCCTCCACACCGCCACACTCTTTACGATAAAGTTTTACTTTTTTACACAACTATACTTTTTGAAAAAATAAAAAATTGCGCGTAAAGAGGGAGGCGTTGACGCGGGGACAGCCCCTTTCATATACTTAATAATTTATTTTTTTTTTAAGTTTTAATGTCGCTCCTAACTTTCAGTTAGAAAAAATATATTTTTTTTTAATATTTAATTTCTGAATATTTTTCAGCTAATAAATATTCGAATTTGGCTCACCGTACATGAAAAATTAAAACTAAACTTGACTATTAATTTTGGAAGATTTTTTCCGTATATGAAGGGTTGCCCCTTCTCAATACCTTGCTCTTTACGTTAAAGCTGTTAGGACTTTTAGGAAAAAGCACTTTTAGGGGTTAGCACTTTTAGTTAAACGGCTCCCGTGTTTCAATAGACACTCTTAAAAATTTGGGACAAACAGTCAAATTTTAGCTCAAAGAGAAAGATATTGGGGGGGGGGGAACCCTTCATATATGTAATAATTTCTGTCCGTTTTTCAAATAATGCCAGTAAATATTGCTCCCCCTATTGTACATAGCCACCTCCCTCGCGGTACCAACGCCTCGGGGTACCTTTCACCCACCGTAACGGGCCCACCCCCCCCCCGTCAAATTCCCTCCAGACACATCCATCCTCGCTGAGAATCTCCCTCCCTGTAAAATTGCTGGCGGAAGATTCGGTCTGAAAATTTTCCTTACCATTATTTCATATGAATAAGACTTTAATCTCTAATCGGTTTCTTCATCACTCTAGAAATGCCCCCTTCGTTGGAAATTATTTGCCAGAAACCAAAACACGCGGAAAAAAACGGAAAAGTTCCATCCTCGCAGAAAATCTCCCTCCCTGTAAAATTGCTTGCGGACGATTCAGTCTGAAAAATTTTCCTTACCGTTATTTCATTTGAATTAATTAAAAAAACTTTTCCACAAAATGAGTTTTTCAAAGAAAATTAAAGAACTCCATTAAACAAAAAATGAGCAAAACTAAAACCAAATAATCTACCAAGAGTGAAACTACCGCAAATCAGCATTGATAAATAAAAGAAACCCGAAACGAACAGAAATTACAATAAATAACCGAATCGAACTCAAAACAAGCAGAAATTAACATGAGTTGGGCACAAAACCCCTATGCCTTCCCAAGGCCAGAACAAAATTTGCACTTTACTGAAAAAATACAAATGAATGTGCATTGTCAGTTTAATATATATATACTGATTTTTAGTAATCAAAATATTAATATTATTTGATTTATTAAATCTATAAAAGTAAAAACATTTATATTTTTTCGGTAAAAGACCTAATTTCCAGAACTTTCAACTACGTTGAACAAAATGGATATCTCAAAATTTTGATTGGATGTGTTTGGGAAAATGGTGGGCGTGACAGGGGCGTTAGTCGCTATCCAATAACTTTCAACTATTAAAAAAGGCACTAGCCCTTTCAATTTCCCATTGAATGAGCCCTTTTGAAGTTTCTACGACAACGCTTTCAATAAACACTTTATATGCCCCCAGGGCATAACTTACAACTCCTACCCTGAGGGCTGTGGAGGGAGGGGTTGTCATCCTTAGAAACCTAATTTCCAAAACTTTTAACTACGTTGAATAAAATGGCTATCTAAAAATTTTGATTGGATGTGTTTTGGGAAAAGGTGGAGAGACGGGGGTTAGTTGCCCTCAAATCACTTTTGAATATTAAAAATGGTACTAGTCCTTTGAATTTCAAATCGAATGAGCCTTTTTCAAGTTTCTACGACAAAGATTCCAATAAAAACCTTATATGCCCCCAGGGCTTAACTTATAATCCTTGCCCTGAGGGTTGTGGGTGAGTGTCCTCCTTAAAAATATGTTTTCTATCTGGAAATCAACTATCCTGAACAAAATGGCTATCTAAAAATTTTTCTTGGATGTGTTAGGGGGAATGATGGGTGTGGGGAGGGGCTAGTTTCCCTCCAATCACTTTCGACTATTAAAGCCTGTTTTGAAGTTTCTACGACAACACCTATAAAAACCTTATATGCCGCCAGGGCATAACTTAAAACCCTTGCCCTGAGGGTTGTGGGGGAGTGTCCTCCTCAAAAACAAAATTTATATGTGGAAATCAACTACGCTGAACAAAATGGCCGTCTCAAAATTTTGATTGGATGTGTTTGGGGGAATGATGGACGTGGGGGAGGGGGCTAGTTGCCCTCCAATCACTTTCGACTATTAAAAAGGGTAGTAGCGCTTTGAATTTCCAATCGAATGAGCCTGTTTTGAAGTTTCTACGGCAACGCCTTCTATAAAAACCTCAGATGCCCCCAGGGCATAACTTAAAACCCTTGCCCTGAGGGTTGTGGGGGAGTTTCCTCCTCAAAAACATATTTTTTATCTGGAAATCAACTATGCTGAACGAAATGTCTATCTAAAAATTTTGATTGGATGTGTTTCAGGGAATGATAGGCATTTGGAGGGGGGGCTAGTTGCCCTCCAATCACTTTTGACTATTAAAAAGGGTACTAACCCTTTGAATTTCCATGAGCCTGTTTTGAAGTTTCTACGACAACACCTTCTATAAAAACCTTATATGCCCCTAGGGTATAACTTAAAACCCTTGCCCTGAGGGTTGCGGGGGAGTGTCCTTCTCGAAAACATATTTTCTATCCGGAAATCAAGTACGCTGAACAAAATGGCTATCTCAAATTTTTTATTGGATATGTTTGGGGGAATGATGGGCGTGGAGGGGGGGGGCTAGGTGCCCTCTAAAAACTTTCAACTATTAAAAATGGCACTAGCTCTTTTAATATCCAATTGAATGACCCTTGTTTGTAGTTACTACGACAGAACGTTTTATAAAAATCTTATATGCCCCCAGGGCACAGCTTAAAACCCTTTCCCCGTCGGAGTAGGGGGAGTTACTTCCTCAAAAATATAGTTTCTATCTGGAAATCAAGTACGCTGAACAAAATGGCTATCTCAAAATTTTGACTGGACGTGTTTGGGGGAATGATGGGCGTGGGAGGGAGCTAGTTGCCCTCCAATCACTTTCAACTATTAAAAAGGGCACTAGCCACTCAATTTCCAATCGAATGAGCCCTTTTCGAAGTTTCTACGACAACTCCTTCGATACGAAGTGCCAGGGTGGAGAAAAACACATTGTGCCCACATCGTTCTTTACTTAGGCAGCACAAGCGCGCTGCCTATGATAAGACTTTAATCTCTAATCAGTTTCTTCATCACGTTAGAAATGCCCCCTTCGGTGGAAATTATTTCCCAGAAATCAAAACACGCGGAAAAAAGACTGGATAATTTCCCCGGATCATCTCCACATGAAAAATTTGGCAAAGAGAATGTAAAACAATTAAAAAAGAGTTTCGCATAGTAGTTCTGTCAAATCTCCCTAGTGTAGCATTTCCACTGGAATATTCACCTCCTAGAAATTTCTCTCCCAAAGGAAGATTCTCCCTACAGAAATCCACCTCAAGCACCACCCCCCCCTAAGAAAATGTCTTTATACTTCCCAATAACAAGCACTATCCATGAACGATGGGCAAATTTCACGATTTACAGGCGTGTCCCCGCGGACTGTAGTCGGCGATCTAACCTCTAAAGAAATAATTATTTGATCTTTTAACTATCAATTTTAAATTATAGGAAGGGAATAGAAAAGAGAAACTAGCGAGAACCCGCCTCTTATTCTTATTTTTGTTTTTGCGTTGCCAAGAATCCCCAAGTTACTGTTTAAACACCGGCAAATCGACAACCTCTTTTTGAATTTCTGAGCACAAAAGCTGGCTGTATGCCAGCCAAGAGGCCCGAGAGCAGACCTTTTCGGCTAGAAATGAATACGCCAAGTCCTAGTCTCTCTATTTCTTCAATCTCTCTATACAATAGGAGCCTCTCTCATTCCTTAGCCGCATTGTGATAGGTCTATCTCGCCATATTAACGCAGTCAGGGAAAAGCTCAAGCTTCCATAGTCGAGTAAGAGCCGGGAGAAAAATATTGTTTACAGCCATCTAGCCTCATTAAAAAGCACACAATTTTCCAAAAAGATGGACTCAAACAAAAATACGACATTTTATTTGGTCATAGGACCATGGTTACAAAAGGTTACTTAAACCTCATTATCAATTTTTTTTGAAAAAAAAAATCCCCCATGACAGAAAACGGACCAGGTGACGTCATTAAAATCTATAACTAAATTATCTTTTATCCGATTAAAGGTTTTATCCGTCATTTTTGATTGTGGCCAACAAAGATGACGTCATCAAGCGCTGCGGAGGTTTCGCAAGAGGGCGGGACCTAGCGAGGAGCATATAACACAGAGAACAGGCCGGCATATTTTAGTTTATTTTTAGAAACGTTTGATTAAGCAAAATAAGTGATAAGACAAATATGGATATAAGTTATGAACATCAAATATTTAGTTCTGTCGACACAGATTGTGAAAACTTTGTCTCTAACAGAGATTGGCATGCAGGGAGCGAAACAACATTAGCTGCAAGCGAACCAAACATACTAGACATTCTATGTGATAATTTAGAATTAGACAACGAATTCAGTCAATTTCAGTGTCTAAAAATTCAGATAGAAACTAGACTACAAAGCCAGACGAACACAGGAAAAATAGAAATGGGTAGTTTTATGAATGAAAAATACAGCAATAATTCATATTCAAAGTCTCAACAGATTTCATCAATAGCTTTTCTACCAGAACAAGGTTTCCAATTTCCTTTGAAAGCTTGCCAAGATTCCAACACGATCGGCAATTTGGCCTACCCATCCCAAAGTCAGGCTAATATCAACAACCCTGTCAGTTTCAATAAAAAAGAGAATAACAAAGTTGAACTACAAAATCAGGCAAACACATGGAGAGCTGAAATAGAAAACTTCAGGAATGACAATTACAACACTGATCCACTTCAAAATACCAAAGGAGCTTCCTGTGTGGTCTCGGTACCTATGTACGATATCAGCTTTTCCATAGAGGGTTACCAGGATGCAAATCCACAAGCAAGAGCAAAGGACAGCGAATATAAAGGCAAGAAAAACGCTGTCGAGAGATCTAAAAATCCCCTCCGATATGCTGGAAAGAATCGTTCAAGTTTTCCCCAAGAACATGTGAAAAGACTCAAAGAAATACATACAGAAGCCGCCCGAGCTTACAGGAAAAGAAAAAGAATCCAGGACCAAGAATTTGAAGCAAAGTTAGAATTATTGAAAAAGATTGCTCTTGGAGAGATTTCTTTGGAAGATTTTAAAGACCTCATTAGACTTAGAGAAAACTTCCCCTTAAGTGGAATATGAGCCAATGTTTCAAATGATCAAAATTATAAGTTTCAATCTTATTTTTAAATTTTGGCTATTCTTACTTAAATAAATTATTTTCTTTTATAATGTTTTAACTTACGTTTTTGAACCTGGCCCGAGTGAGCCTAAATTAGAGACGAAGCAAATAATTTGGATGATCTGGCACCCTCCTGCATAACCAAGATAGGTTAGACATAATATATGAATAATCACTCTAGACAAGCACAGGAACGAATTGAGAACCTTAAACATTGATATGAGAATTAAAAATTACTGTACTAATGACATAAAAGTTTTCCCGAGTAGAACTAGCAAAATTCATACCAAGCTACAAGTTAATATATTAAATTTTGAATTTCAATTTAAGGTCTAAATCTATTTCGGTCCAACCTAAATTTTCAGAAGTTTTTCCTTTTTCGGTATATAGAATATAGAATATAATTTGTACTTTATGGTAAAAAAAAATTCAACTGAATTTACTGAAAAAAATATGCATTGTCAGTTTGATATACATATGCTGATATTTATTCCTTAAAATCTTAATTAATTTTTGATTTCTTACATAAATAAAAGTGAAAACATTTAAAAGAGTTTTTTCATTAAAGTACAAATTTATATTCTAGCTTTCAGAAAGCATAGGGTTTAGAGCCCTACTCAGATTAATTTCTGCTCGTTTTGAGTTTGACTTATTTTAATTTCTGTTAATTTTGGGTTTCATTTAGTTATTGATACTGATTTGTGGTAGTTGTATGCTCGGTAGATTATTTGATTCTATTTTTGTTCATGTTTGGTGTAATGGAGTTCTTTACTTTTTTTGAAAAACTTATTCTGCGAAAAAAAATTTTGTGATTAATTTCTTTTCGTTTGATATTGACAAACTATTTTACAGGGAGAAAATCTGAGCCTCTTCTGAAGTTAAACAACCATCCCTTCCATAAAAACCTTAAATACCCCATGGGCATAACTTACAACCTTTGCCCCTAATCTGTGGGATTTGTTTCAACCCCGAAAGCCTTGTTATATGATATTTAGACTATTTTGAATAGAATGTCTATCCCAAAATTTCTATTAGACGCATTTCGGGACAATACGACGTGTGTGTAGGGGAAGGGGATAGCTGCCCTGTGATCACTTTCACTCATAAAAAGAGCACTAGAGCGTCTGATCAATCCAATGAGCCCCCTTCGAAGTTTATATGACCACACTTTCTATAAAACCCTGTATGTCCCAAGGGCATAACTTATAACCCTTGCCCTGAAGGCTGGGGGGATTTGTTATCCTTAATGACATAATTTCTGGACTTTTCTGATTGGTGAAATGATGGACGTTGGGGGGGGGGGATTCTCCCTCCGATTACTGTCGACTATTAAAAAGGGCAATAGCCCTCTCAATAAAAAAGGTAGTAGTCCTCTCAGTTTCCAATCAAAAGAGCCCTTTTTGAAGTTTTTACGACAATACTTTCTATAAGACATTATATGCCCCCAGGGCATAACACAACCTTAGCTCTAAGGGCTGTGGGGGGTTCTAATACTCAAAAACATAATTTCCAACCCTTCAACTACGTTCAACCTACAACCACTTACAAAAAAACAATGTTGATCGGAAATGTTTGGGGAAATGATGGGCGTGGGGGGGGGAGGGCATTTGCCCTCCAATTGCTTTTGACTATTAATAAGGGTACTAGCCCTCTCAATTCCCAATTGAATGAGTCCTTTTTGAAGTTTCTACGACAACGCTGGTTTCTAAGACCTAATTTCCAGAACTTTAAACTACGTTGAACAAAAATGGCCATCTCAAAATTTTGATTGGATGTGTTTGGGGAAATGGTGGGCGTGAGAGGGGGGTTAGTTGCCCTTCAATCAGTTTCAACTATCCTATTAAAAAGGGCACTAGCCCTTTCAATTTCCATTTGAATGAGCCTTTTTTGAAGTTTCTACGACAAAATTTTCTATAAAAAAAAACCTTATATGCCCCCAGGGCATAACTTAAAACCATTGCCTTGAAGACTGTGGGGGGGGGGGGGGTTGTCATCCTCAAATACCTAATTTCCAGAACTTTAATCTACGTTGAACAAAATGGCTATCTCAAAATTTGATTGGATGTGTTTGGGGAAATAATGGTCGTGAGAGGGGGGGGGCCTAGTTGCCCTCCAATCACTTTCAACTATTAAAAAAGGCACTAGCCCTTTCAATTTCCAATCGAATGAGCCCTTTTTGAAGTCTCTAGGAAAACACTTTCTATAAAAAACTTAGGGGTTTAAGGGGGGGGGGTCATCCTCAAAGACATAATTTCCAAAACTTTCAATTATGTTGAAGAAAATGCGTATCTAAAATTTTTAATTGGATGTGTTGGGGGAAAAGGTGGACGCGAGAAGGGGGATATTTGCTCTCCAATCACTTTTGACTATTGAAAAGGACACTAGCCCTTTGAGTCTCCAACCAAATGAGCTTTTTTGAAGTTTCTACGACAACACTTTCTGTAAAAACCTTATATGTCCCCCGGTCATAACTTACAACCCTTGTCCTGAGGGCTATGAGGGTGTTATCATCTTCAAAGACCTAATTTTCCAGAACTTTTATCTACGTTGAACAAAATGTATATCTCAAAATTTTGATTGCATGTGTTTGGGGAAATGGTGGGCGTGAGAGGGGGGTTAGTTGCCCTCCAATTACTTTCAACTATTGAAAAGGGCACTAGCCCTTTCAATTTCTAATCGAGTGAGCCTTTTTTGAAGTTTTTGCGACAGCACTTTCTATAAAAAAAACTTATATGCCAGAGGGCATAACTTACAACCCTTGCTCTAAGGACTGTAGGGGGAGTTTCATCCTCAAAGACATAACTTCCCGATCACTCACCTACGTTGAACAAAATGTATATTTCAAAATTTTGATTGGATGTGTTTGGGAAAATGGTGGGCGTAAGGGGATTGGTAGGTTTGTCATCCTCTAAGACATAATTTCCAGAATTTTCAACTACGTTGGACAAAATGCCTATCTCAAAATTTTGATTGGATGTGTATGGGGAAATGGTGGGCGTGAGAGGGCGGTTAGTTGCTCCCCAATCAATTTAGACTATTAAAAAGGGCCCTAGCCATTCCAATTTCCAATCGAATGAGTCCTTTTCGAAGTTTCTATGACAGCTCCTTCGATACGAAGTGCCCTGTTCTAGAAAAATAAGTAAATAAACAATACATTGTGCAAACATCGTGTTTTACTTAGGCAGCGCTATTGCGCTGCCGATGATTTAAAGTTTTAATGTAGCTCCTTACTTTCAGTTGAAAAAACTTGTTTTTTTATTTAGTCTTGTTAAAAGATAAGTGTTTTTTGCATCATCAAGCATGTAATCATTTATTTAAAATTTTTATAATTCAAAAAACTATATTTTTTGATTATAGAAGGCATTATATAACAATTTTCTATCAAATGAGCTATTAAACATCTCTCACATGTTTTCAGCGATAATTAAAACAAGAATTGGCTGCAATCGTCTTTTACAAGGTTGCAGATAACATTGCAACCACGACTTTGTATGCGAAAATACAGCTTTTTGTACGAATTATATAAAATATTTATGCTACTATGGGCTGGAGTTCGGTCTTTATTATGAATAGTTCAATTACAATAGGCTATAGTTCGTTCTTTAATATAAATTGCCGGAGTTCCTTCTTTTCAAAAGTAAATTCATTAATATGGGCTAGAGTTCGTCCTTCACCACCTTCACTAGAAAATTTATATATATAAAAATTTATATATATATATAATAATTTATATAAAATTTATATATATATATATATTATATATATAATTATAAAATTATAAATTATTATAAAATTTATATACATATAAATTTATATTTATATTTATATAAATTTATATATGTATGGCACCATGCCCCAGATAAGCAACACTTCAAAAGTTGCTTGTATTATCTTATTTTTATTTATTTATTATCCATTGAAACTTACATAGCTATATCCATATGAAACTTACGAAACTTACATTTATAATGAACTATATCGATCCATTATGTATGTCTTATATTATCTTGTCGAAAGATAAGCGCATATAAATATTGCATTCACTTAATACTTCATATATGGTTACTACATACGATTATGACGTCATCAAGATTGGCCATAAAAATGCAGTTTTTAGTGGAAAAATTAATTTTGTTTAAAATTATTTAAGCACAAATGACACTATATCTCGTAATTTCCTTTAAAATGAGCCATTGAACAACTCTCTACGATATTCCAGTGCCAAACTATCTAAGGAAAAGAAAAAAAAAGGAAAAAAGATGCTGTTTAGGCAGAATACTTTAGTAGCTGCCACTTTGCTTGATTTCAAAGCCAATATATTTTCCTTATTGTTCAAGCCCAGGAAAAATAAGTTTTCTATAGAAAGGTTTCGAAGAATGCGGTTCTAATGGTGTATTTTTTGTTTTGATCTGAGTCTAGTGTTAGGAGTTATGGGTTATTATATTTCTTAACATTGGACGTGATCGTCTCTTACTAGGTTGCCAGCTACCGCTGCAACCCAAAAAACCATGATACCGATGATACTTACAAAATCCCCATTTACAATAAAATCTTATATGAAATCACTTGAGACCATTTCAAACAGGAAAAAGCCTAAGGCTTTTTATTCTTAGAAATATTAAGAGACGAACCTCAGACAGTCAAGCAGCTAACTAAGTTCAATGTATGCAAAGGTTTGTTATTCCAATGATCGTATTTTAATGTAATTACAAACAGGAAAAAGCCTACGGCTTTTTATTTTTTTAAATAGTAAGAGACGAGCCTCAAAGAATCAGGCAGCTAATTAAGTCAAATATATGCAATGGATTGTTCTTCTAATGATCGTCTTTTAATACAATTTTTTAATCACAAAAGCACGTATTTTCCAGCGTCCAGCTATCTCAGTAGAAAAAAAACAAAACAGAATGCAGTTTTTAGTAGAAAAATAGTTTCTGTTTTAAAAATATTTTTAATCGCAAATGGCACTAGATTTTGCAATTTCCTTCATAATGAGCCATTGAACAACTCTATTTACTTCTTGTTTTGATCTGACTCTAGTTTTATCGGATTAACGCATTTATTATCATTCCTTTATATGTAACTTATTTTTGATATGTCTCCGATGGTACAATGGTAAAGATACGTGCTTGTTACTAGTGGTTGGGATAGCTGGCATTCATCAAGATTGGCCATAAAATGCAGTTTTTAGCGGAAAAATTGATTATATTTTCAAAAAAAAAATTTTTTTTAATTACAAAAGGTTTTAAAACTCCATCAATTTTCTTTAAAATGAGCCATTGAACAACACTCTACGATGTTCCAGTGCCAAGCTATCTGGGGAAATAAAGAAAAAAAGATGCCGTTTAGGCGAAATGCTGCAGTAGCTGCCACTTTTCTTGGTTTTCTATATGTCTCTTGCTGTTCAAGCCAAGGGATCGAAAGTTTCATGTACAGAGTTTCGGACAAGGCGATTTTAATGGTGTACATTCTGTTTTGATCTGACTCTATTTTTAGGAGTTATGGGTAATTATATTTCTTAACATTGGGCGTGATCGTCCCTTACTAGAGTGCTAGCTACCGCTGCAACCCGGTCACTATTAAATACAGCTATAACCATGATAAGTTCGTTCTTTACTGTAATTATGACGTCATTGATAAATCTTTAACATGAAATATGCAGTTTCCGTAAAAAATTGATTCTATTTTAAAAATAATTTTTTTTAATTAAAAAAGGTTTTTAACCCCATTAATTTACTTTAAAATGAGCCATTGAACAACTCTCTACGATGTTCAAGTGCCAAGCTATCTGTGGAAAAGAAAAAAAAAGAAAAAAAAGAAAAAAAAGATACTGTTTAGGCAGAATGCTGTAGTAGCTGCCACTTTTCTTTATTTTCAAGCCAACATATTTCCCTTCCTGTTCAAGCCAAGAGACAGAAAGTTCCCTATATAGGGGTTTCTGACAAGGCGGTTCTAAAGGTGTACTTTTTGTTTTGATCAGACTCTATTTTTAGGAGTTATGGGTTGTTATGTTCCTTAACATTGGACGCGATCGTCTCTTACAAGGTTGCTAGCTACCGCTGCAACCCGGAAAGTCTAAACAAAACTTCTATTAATAACTATTACATTAGATATTCTTGACTGACAGCAATCCTTCATGTAATGGAAAATAAGAAAAAAAGAAGAAAGATGCCGCAAATGAAGAATATCGTGGTTGCAGCCAATTTTCTGGATTTTCAAGCTAATATATTATCCTTGTTGTTCAAGTCAAGGGAGGTAAGTTTCCTTTATAGGGGTTTCGGACAAGGCGGTTCTAATAGTGCATTTCGTTTTTTATCTGATTCTAGTTTTAGGGGTTATGGGCTATTTCATTTTTACTATGGGGTGTGATCCTCTCTTACTAGGTAGCCAGCTACCACTGCAACCCGAATATATGCCTAATTACAAACAGAAAAAGCCTAAAGCTTTTTCTTCTTTGGAATAGTAAGAGACGAACCTCAAAGAATCAGGCAGCTAACTAAGTCCAATGTATGCACTGGTTTGTTCTTCTAATGATCGTCTTTTAATGTAATCGTTCTTTACTATAATTTAATGTAACTTCTTATGTATGATCTCCTAATGATCGTCTTTTAACATAATCTAATTGATTACAAACAGGAAAAAGCCTACGGCTTTTTCTTCTTTGAAATAGTAAGAGACTAGCCTCAAACAATCAAGTAGCTAACTAAATCAAATGTATGTATTGGGTTTTTATTCCAATGACCGTCTTTTAGTGGAAAATTTTAATATATTGACCTTAAAAATAATAACTGTACTAGCCTATACTATAGTTAAGTGGCCTATAAAATTTAGTATAGGAAAGAGGTCGTTCTTTATTATAATTTATTTCTTAACATTAGACGTGATCGTCTCTTACTAGGTTGCTAGCTACCGCTGCAACCCTGATATGGGCGAGAGATCGTTCTTTAGTGTAATGTTATTCAAGCCAAAGGGCGGTAAGTTTCCTTTATAGAGGTTTCGGACAAGGTGGTTCTATAGGTGTACTTTTTGTTTTGATCTGACTCTTTTTTTAGGAGTTGGGGGGTTTTATATTTCTTAACATTGGAGGTGATCGTCTCTTACTAGGTTGCTAGCTACCGCTGCAACCCTGATATGGGCGAGAGATCGTTCTTTACTGTAATGCGTATACAAGTTAGTATAAGGAAGAGTTTGATCTTTATTATATAAATTGGAACCTTTTCTCTTTTCTTTTAAAACATTCAGAAGAGAACTTAAACTTTTCTTCACTTCTTTGAGAAAATATAGAATTAAAGCAGAACCTTTTCTCTTCTTGGAGGAAAAATTCGGAATCAAAGTATCTACGGTAAAATTTAAAACAGAGCTTTAAATTTTTCATCTCTTTGAGAAAAACCAGAACTGATCTGTAACTTATTTCTTTTTCATTGAGAAAATTCTGAAGAGAACTTGAACTTTTCTTCACTTCATTGAGAAATTTAAAATTAAAGCAAAATTTTTTATTTTCATTGAAAATATACACAATCATAGTATAACTTTTCCTATCTTCTATGGAACTTTTTAGAACATAACTTTAAATTTTTTATGCCTTTTGAGAAATTAAGAACTGACTAGGAAGCTTTTTTCATTTTCTTTGGTAAAATTCAGAATTGAGTTAACTATTTCTCTTCTTTATGAAAATTCGGAATTAAAATTAAGAAAATTTAGAATTAAAATGAAACTTTTTATCTTCATGGAAAATATTAACAATCATAGTATAACTTTTCCTATCTTCTATGGAAAAATTTAGAACAGAACATTAAAATTTTTATGTCTTTGAGAAATTAAGAACTGAAGAGGAAGCTTATTTCATTTTCTTTGGTAAATTTCAGAATTGTGCAAAATTTTTCTCTTCTTTAAGAAAATTCAGAAGAGAAATCAGAAGAGTGTAGCTCCTTATCGTCATTTCAAATCTCGGTTGTTTTATTTTAATGTAAATTTGTGTAGTACTGTTTTTTAAACTTGCATGTAGCTTGCTTTGATTTAACCATTATTTAATCATTAGCTGAATGTTTTTTTTTTTTTTTGTAAATAACAATTCTTTAGAATAAAATTGGGGAACGCAAATTTAGAAATATCATACAAGCTACATTCTCTATACCTGAGAGAGCCAAGCCAAAACACTGAAAAACGAAACATCAAATCTTGCATTTGAAATGGTACCAGATTTATATTTAATATTATGACCAGTTATACCCAAATAAAGCTGATTCAATGAAGAAATGCTTTCGCCGTGCCACCAATAACCTGACGACAGAGCGGGCAGGTTGCTAAGGCAGAAGTACAGCTGGAACAAGATGCAAGATGGCCGCATGGCAAAAATATGACTTCGATTCACTTGTCCAGACATACTTTACACTTATATAGCTCTTCAATTGTTTCTTCAAACTCGTCTACATCCATTGCTTCTTCAAGACTTCTTCTTGGAGAGACGACATTTACTATGACAGGAGGCTCACCAGGTGGAATCTCATTTGGCTCTGGAGCAGGAGCCCCATACCACGCTGGAGAGATGTCCTCACCAACTTCGGCATTGGAACGAAAATCGGCTGAAACGGCTGATTCTTCTGGGAGCTGATACCAACTGGTGGGTTCTGAAGCTTCTGGCTCTTGGAGTGCCGATGATCCAAATTCCTGGTCAATTTCCGAGACATCGTGAATTCTTATTCTTGGCAAATTCGTTTCTGTTCCACTAGGAGGAACACTAGGAATTCTAAATTCATCGCGGATTCTTATTCCTGGCAAATTCGTTTCTGTTCCACTTGATGAGGGAACAGAGGATGAAATCTCGATTGGCTGATCGGGTATTTCAAGGGAAGCAATAATCAACGCATCAACCGCCATAAATCCTTGGCCTGTTCTCTTCAACTTATTCAAAATAGCTTGTCTTACTTTGGTAGCTTCTACAACTTCCATTGTCATCTTGGCCACGGATCCTTCAATTTATTTCTTCAGTTTTTCTTCCAGCCTTCTTTCACTTTCAGTGTTTTTGGCCTCTGCTTTCCTTTTAAGTAACTCTTTGACTTCATTAATAAATTCATCTCCCTTTGACAGAATTAAAAATACACAGTCACTAAACCACCTTGCATGTTCAACCCAGGGATCATCTGTTTCCTCCCAGTTGCACAAACCTATATCACAATGAAAACATTTCACCTTATCTGACTCTCCCAGATAGAAAAATCCTGCTTCGGCAAGTTTGCGAGGATCCATCCGCTCATGGTAATGCCAATTAGCAAAAGTTTGTAACCTAGCTTCAAAAGTTGTTTTATCAGGGTGCTCAGGGCCTCGATGGGCATTAATTCTGAGGTTGGCCAGTGAATTGAGATGACTGTGAACTGATGTGACCAGTGGCTTTGAATTGATGCTAGGAAGGGCTGTACCACCACTTCGGACAGAAAGATTATCAACTGCTAGTTGCCGGTGTCTCGATCTATTATATCGCTCAAAAATATCATAGCCTCCGGGTACAGCAGGAGGTAAACGTATAAGTGGGGCTTCGGAGCCATTTGTAGCTTCAGCTGGAATGTTTCCAACATCACATCCCCGCACAAAGGGGCATATTTCAAAGTGTCTTCTATGTTCTTCCATAGGCACATCTCCCTCCTCCCAATGTCCAACCACCCCTGCACAAAAAGCACACTGAACCTGGTCACCATGGCCGACAAAAAAGAATCCAGCTTTAGCTAATTCTCTGGTGTCAATAAAATCCTTCGTCCACCTTCCATTAAATGTCATTAGTCTAACATCCTCTCGTTTAAGAGCTCGACGTTCTTCTGGTGACAATAAAGGGCGGGAGGAACCATTAGACAAAAATGGACAATCCGGGCTTAAGTTTAAGTGTCTAGCAATAGCTAGATCGTTACAATTCCAGTCACTAATTCTTTTTTTGCAGGCAAAACACTCCACGTCAGTACCTGTGCCTGTGTAATAAAAACCGGCACGTGCTATTCTTCCTGCAGACAGTGGCGTAGACGAGGGCCAACAACGAAAAGTGTTTATTCTTTGTTCCAAGTTTTCAAAACGCATTGGTTGAATGTTTGAATGCTAGCTGAATGTTTAAGTCACGTATCAAGTACCAAGAACCTAACAAAAAATTCAACTAATTTTAAAATTTTTAGGTATTTATCTTGTCTAAATTAAAAGATTAAAACTATTGCTCAGATACCATAAGTATTTTTGCAGTTTATAACTTTACCGATTCTGAACTGAAAACGAAAATAAAATAACTATTTTTTAAATTTCTACGTCAAGTCACTCATTACGTCATATATGGTTATTTAATAATATTTTATATTACTATATTTTATATTTCATGATTACAAAATGTAATTAGAGGTCGTTCTTTATTGTAATTTTTCTTTTCAAGATACTATCTCTTTTTTTTTTTGTAGTACTGTTTTTTTAACTTGCGTGTAGCTTGCTTTGATCTAACCATTATGTATTCATGAATGAGACCATTTACAGTTTTGACGTTTCTTATATATTAATTATGACGTCACGGCGAAATGATTTTATTTCTTGACGTCAAGGCGTAATGGTATTATTTCATGACGTCTTCAGAAACAACAATATAATTTCGTGTTTTTCTATTCACGTCATAGCTCTAATATAAAACTATGATGACATTCATTATTTATCTAGTAGGGTTTCAGACAAGGTAGTTCTAATGATGTACTTTTGTTTTGATCCAAGGGACAGAACGTTTACTATACAGGGGTTTCGGACAAGGCGGTTCTAATGGTGTACTTTTTGTTTTGATCTGACTCCTTTGGTAGGAACTATGGGTTTTTATATTTCTTAACATTGGACGTGATCGTCTCTTACTAGGTTGCTAGCTACCGCTGCAACCCGGATGCCTATATAAGTTATTATAGGCAAGAGTTCGTTCTTTATTATAAAAACTGGAAAACTTTTTGTTTGGCTGTCTCAATTTTTGCATGTCTATAATCTTCATCATTGTGATAACACATCTTGCTGTTTTCTTTTGCTCTCTCAATTATTACTTCGCGATACGCCTGGTCGGTTGAATACCTTTGTTTTGCTCTCTCAATTATTACTTTTCGATACACCTGGTCGGTTGAATACCTTTGCTTTTTTATTTTCAAGTTACTATCTCTGTTGTTTGTGTAGTACTCTTTCTTCAACTTGCATATAGCCTGCTTTGATCTAACCATTATTCTAATCAAGAATGAGAGAATTTTCAGTTTTGACTTTCCTTATATACTAATTATGACGTCACTCTATTCACGTCATAGCTCTAATATAAAACTATGATGACGTTCATTATTTATCTAGTAGGGTTTCAGACAAGGTATTTCTAATGATGTACTTTTGTTTTGATCTGACTCTATTTTTAGGAGTTTTGGGTTTTTATATTTCTTAGCATTGGACTGATCGTCTATTACTAGGTTGCTAGCTACTGCTGCAACCCAAATTCACATATATATTTATTTATGAGAGGCAGCCTGGCCGAGTGGTCCAAGGCACTGGTGTTAGCCACCAGTCTCTTCAGAGGCGTGGGTTCAATTCTTACCGCTGGTATACGATTATGTTTGAAAGACTGCAGTGTGAAAAGACATCAAAATGCAGTTTTTGGAGTGGTCCAAGGCACTCGTGTTACCCACCAGTCTCTTCGGAGGCGTGGGTTCAAATCTTACCGCTGGTATACGATTATGTTTGAAAGACTGCAGTGTGAAAAGACATCAAAAATGCAGTTTTTGGTGGAAAAATTTATTCTCTTTTAGAAATAATTAATTTTAGTTACTATAGATTTTTAACCCAATTAATTTCCTTTAAAATGAGCTATTGAACAACCCTCTACGATGTTCCAGTGCCAAGCTATCTCTGGATACAAAAAAAGAAAAAAAGAAAAAAAGAAAAAAATATCCCGTTTGTGGAGAATAACGTGGTTCAAGTCAATTTTCTTGATTTTCAAGACAATATATTTCCCTTGCTGTTCAAGCCAAGGGACAGAAAGTTTCCTATACAGGGGTTTCAGACAAGGCGGTTCTAATGGTGTACTTTTTGTTTTGATCTGACTCCTTTGTTAGGAACTATGGGCTTTTATATTTCTTAACATTGGACGTGATCGTCTCTTACTAGGTTGCTAGCTACCGCTGCAACCCGGATTGCTAGCTACCGCTGCAACCCGGATTGTCCTTTACTTAGTTTCAGCTTAAATTCGATGATCGAGACTTTATGCACTAACTTACATCCAAAGACTATGACGTCATTGATCAATATTGTAAATAGAAAATTCAGTTTTTCGTAAAAAATAATTAATTAAAAAAATAAGTACAAATAGCGCTAGATCTAGAGATTTCCTTTAAAATGAGCCATTGAACAACTCTCTACGATGTTCCAGTGCCAAGCTATCTGTGGAAAAGAAAGAAAGAAAAAAAATATCCCGTTTGTGGAGAATAACGTGGTTAACGTCAATTTTCTTGATTTTCAAGCCAATATATTTTCTTTGTTATTCAAGCAAAAGGGCGGTAAGTTTCCATTATAGGGGTTTCGGACAAGGCGGTTCTAATTTTGTACTTTCTGTTTTGATCTGACTCTTTTTTTAGGAGTTAAGGGTTTTTATATTTCTTAACATTGGACGTGATCGTCTCTTACTAGGTTGCTAGCTACCGCTGCAACCCGGGTGACATTGCCAAGTAACCTGCTGCCCAATTTTTGGTTTTGAATGTTTACTCAGATTGTTATAGGTGACTTCAGCCATCATAATTTCCTTGTCAGATCTAGTTTTAGAGCATTTTTCAATAGTTGTCTCGTACTTTTCAGGACAGTTTGTTCTACTACACAGAGAATTGTTTGCCAAATATTCAGAATAGCTAAAAGAACTGTTTAAAACACATTTAGAAATTCTTTTTTCTTGAGTCGGTGTTCCATGAATTTGTTCTAAATCATTAGTCTTACAAACACATTTACTAATAACCCTAACAGGCTCGTTTTCGCCATAATTGAAAAACATTGCTTTTCCTTCGCTGTTGATAGGTATGCTTGTATATATATTTTTATTGCTGCTACATAAACTGCAATTGCTCCTTCCAAAATTAATATACGAATTTTCTAAGAAGTACGCCTCCGTATATTCACTGTGTTGTCGAACATTTTCCATTGCATCTATAAACTGTTCCGCAGTTGCCAATCCATACCTTGGAAGCTTTTCGTTAAACTGACAACATTTCTTTTGGATATTGCTATGAAGCTTTGCCAAAGCATTTCTAGCCGACTTTTCAACAGCATCCGCTCTTTCAAAAAGAATTTTAATCTGTAATTTTGAATACTTTTCGTGATCCCGATAAAACATGCGTAAAATGTTTCTCAATTTACAAAGATCAGCCTGCATTTTTGCCATCTTCTTGTATTTCTGAATGTAATTTTTCCCTTTGTCCTTATGCGATCTTCGGTACAACCTCGCAGAGAATTTAATTTTTTCATTATAGCTTTTGTCACCCCAGTATCTACCCATTATTCTGGTACCAACTTTTTTCTTATGTTTGTTTCGGTAATCTATATCGTTATCATACCGTTCCTTGCTCTTTTGTTTGGCTGTCTCAATTTTCTCTTCTCGATACCCCTGATCCGTAACATACCTCTGTTTTCCTCTGTCATATTTCATTTTCTTAAATTCTGGATCACAAGACATTTTAGTAGCAATCCTTACGCGTTCCCGAGCTTTATTGCGTTCGGTGGCATTTTTATCTCTTTTAAATAAACTTTTCTTATATTTCAGGACGTTAGCTTTATTTTTTGTGTAGTAAAGTTTTTTATCAGTATAAATTTCGATTGCTCTATTTTGATATTGTTTTTGGTTATTCTTTCTTTTTTTCCTTTCAAGTGAGACAATATTTTTTCAAGGTTTAAAATTATTAAGTACACAATACCCCGTGTCGAGTATCTAAAACCTAGCATAAAAAAAAACTAATTTTTAAATTTTCAGGTATTTATCTTGTTTGAATTACAAAATTAGTAATTTTTGCAGTTTACATAATAAGTTTAGCGATTCTGGACAGAAAACTAAAATAATTGCAATTATAAGACAATAATATGGAGATACGTACTTTACGGGTTACAAACCAAAAAAAGTTTGGTTCCAGGATACAATAATAACTTTGAACTGAGATGAAAAAAAAATTTTCTTCCATGAGAAAAAAAGTAAAACTAATTATAAAATTTTCATGTATTTTTGTTGTTTAAATTAAGAACTTACTATTACTGATTAGGCATCATAAATATTTTTGCAGTTTACATAATAATTTTAGCAATTAAGCCAAAAAAGAAAATTTTGGTTCCAAGAGTTTCGGTTACTATTGAGACAAGTAGCTATTATTACTATAGAGTTCATTACCATGAACTGTTTGATTGCTTCAAAATTCAAATATCTTTGAAAAGACTGCACTATGAAAATACATCAAAAATGCAATTTTTTTGACAAAATTGATTCTACTTTAAAAAGTATTTTATTTTTAATTACAAAAGGCACTAGATGTTGCAATTGCCTTTAAAATGAGCTATTATACAGCTCTCTATGATTTTCCAGTGCCCAGGTAGCTGAGCAGGAAAATCAAGCGGAAAGAAAAAAATATCCCGTTTGTGGAGAATAACGTGGTAAAAGTCAATTTTCTTGATTTTCAAGCCAATGTATTTTCTTTGTTATTCAAGCCAAAGGGCGGTACGTTTCCTTTATAGAGGATTCGGACAAGGCGGTTCTAATGGTGTACTTTTTGTTTTGATCTGACTCTTTTTTTAGGAGTTGGGGGGTTTTATATTTCTTAACATTGGAGGTGATCGTCTCTTACTAGGTTGCTAGCTACCGCTGCAACCCGGATAACCGAAGAGACCACCAGTCTCTTCGGAGGCGCGGGTTCAAATCCCACCGCTGGTATACGATTATGACGTCATAGATCAATCTTTAATATGAAATATGAAGTTTTTGATGGAAAAATTTATTCTCTTTTAGAAATAATTTATTTTAGTTACTATAGGTTTTTAACCCAATTAATTTCCTTTAGGATGAGCTATTAAACAACCCTCTACGATGTTCCAGTGCCAAGCTATCTCTGGATACAAAAGAAAAGAGAAAAAAATATCCCGTTTGGGGAGAATAACGTGGTTAAAGTCAATTTTCTTGATTTTCCAGCCAATATATTTCCCTTGCTGTTCAAGCCAAGGGACAGAAAGTTTACTATAGAGGGGTTTCAGACAAGGCGGTTCTAATGGTGTACTTTTTGTTTTGATCTGACTCCTTTGTTAGGAACTATAGGTTTTTATATTTCTTAACATTGGACGTGATCGTCTCTAACTAGGTTGCTAGCTACCGCTGCAACCCGGGTCTCTTACTAGGTTGCTAGCTACCGCTGCAACCCGGAAAAACCTATATAGATTAAGTGGTATAACAACAAGGATGACGTTAGTTACAACTTGGGTTTCGTTTTATGCTATATCATTACAAACAGGAAAAAGCCTACGGCTTTTTCTTCTTTGAAATAGTAAGAGACGAACTAAGTCCAAAAGAAGAGTAAGTAAGTCCAATGTATACAGTGGTATGTTATTCCAATGATCGTCTTTTAATGTAATATGCAAGTTAGTATAGGGAAGAGTTCGATCTTTATTATAAATCTCTTACTAGGTTGCTAGCTACCGCTGCAACCCGGATATTCAGTTACTATGGACTACAGTTCGGTCTTTAATGTAAATCAGAAACCACAACATAATATCGTGTTTTTCTATTCACGTCATAGCTCTAATATAAAACTATGACGACATTCATTATTTATCTAGTAAGGTTTCAGACAAGACAAGGCGTGGGTTCAAATCTTACCGCTGGTATAAAATTATGTTTGAAAGACTGCAGTGTGAAAAGACATAAAAAAAGCAGTTTTTGGTGGAAAAATTTATCCTGTTTTAAAATAATTTATTTTAGTTACTATAGATTTTTAACCCAATTAATTTCCTTTAAAATGAGCTATTGAACAATCCTCTACGATGTTCCAGTGCCAAGCTATCTGTGGAAAAGAAGAAAAAAGAAAGAAAAATATCCTGTTTAGGCATAATGTTGTAGTAGCTGCTACTTTTCTTGATTTTCAAGCCAATATATTTCCCTGGCTGTTCAATCCAAGGGACTGAAAGTTTCCTATACAGGGGTTTCGGACAAGGTGGTTCTAATGGTGTACTTTTTGTTTTGATCTGACTCCTTTGTTAGGAACTATGGGTTTTTATATTTCTTAACATTGGACGTGATCGTCTCTTACTAGGTTGCTAGATACCGCTGCAACCCGGATGCGTATGCAAGTTAGTATAGGGAAGAGTTTGATCTTTATTATATATTATACAGCTCTCTATGATTTTCCAATGCCCAGCTAGCTCAGGAGGAAAAAAAAGCGGAAAGAAAGAAAGATGCCGTTTGTGGAGAATATCGTGGTTAAAGTAAATTTTTTTTATTTTCAAGCCAATATATTTTCTCTGTTATTCAAGCCAAAGGACGGTAAGTTTGCTATATAGAAGTTTTGGACAAGGTAGTTCTAATAGTGTACTTCTTGTTTTGATCTGAATGTTTTTTCAGGAGTTATGGGTTACTTTAGTTTTTACTATGGGGCGTGATTGTCTCTTACTAGGTTGCTAGCTACCGCTGCAACCCGGATATTCAGTTACTATGGACTACAGTTCGGTCTTTAATGTAAATCAGAAACCACAACATAATATCGTGTTTTTCTATTCACGTCATAGCTCTAATATAAAACTATGACGACATTCATTATTTATCTAGTAAGGTTTCAGACAAGACAAGGCGTGGGTTCAAATTTTACTGCTGGTATAGGATTATATTTGAAAGACTTCAGTGTGAAAAGACATCAAAAATGCAGTTTCTGGTAGAAAAATTTATCCTGTTTTAAAATAATTTATTTAGTCACTATAGATTTTTAACCCAATTAATTTCCTTTAAAATGAGCTATTGAACAACCCTCTACGATTTTCCAGTGCCAAGCTATCTGTGGAAAACAAGAAAAAAGAAAAAATATCCCGTTTAGGCAGAATGTTGTAGTAGCTGCCACTTTTCTTGATTTTCAAGCCAATATATTTCCCTTGCTGTTCAAGCCAAGGGACTGAAAGTTTCCTATACAGGGGTTTCGGACAAGGCGGTTCTAATGGTGTACTTTTTGTTTTGATCTGACTCCTTTTTTAGGAACTATGGGTTTTTATATTTCTTAACATTGGACGTGATCGTCTCTTACTAGGTTGCTAGCTACCGCTGCAACCCGGATGTAAAACTAGCAAAACATTTTTTAAGCCTGATGAAGATTTAACTAATGTGTCAAAAGTAAGGTTGCAAGTAAACGATTTTGTTTTGGCCTTATTATAATTGGTATGGTGAAATAATAATATGCATATGGCTCTTAAATCATACTTATTTATGGTTCCATATGGTCTAGTGGCTAGGATAGTTAACTTTCACTTAACAGGCTCGGGTTCGATTCCCGGTGTGGGAAAATTTTTAACTCTATAATCTTCGAACATTTGAACCTTATATAATTTATAATGATGTATAATATAAATACTGCAATCTTAACTATAGTGAAGTTGCGTATGCAAGTTAGTATAGGGAAGAGTTCGATCTTTATTATACCTGAGTTCGTTTTTTAACTATAAATACAAACAGGAAATAGCCTACGGCATTTTCTTCTTTTAAATAGTAAGAGACGAAACTCAAACAATCAAGTAGCTAACTAAGTCCAATGTATGGAATGGTTTGTTATTTCAGTGATCATCTTTTAATGTAAATTTACTAACATATACTATAATTAAGTGGCCAATAAAATTTAGTATAGGCAAGAGGTCGTTCTTTATTATAACTTCTCGATACGCCTGGTCGGTTGAATACCTTTGCTTTTCTCTTTTCAAGATACTATCTCTGTTGTCTGTGTAGTACTGTTTTTTTTAACTTGCGTGCAGCTTGCTTTGATCTAACCATTATCTAATTAACGAATGAGACCATTTACATCTTTGTCGTTCTTAAGTAGTAATAATTTCCTTTAGGATGAGCCATTGAACAACCCTCTACGATGTTCCAGTGCCAAGCTATCTCTGGAAACAAAAGAAAGAAAGAAAAAATATCCCGTTTGGGGAGAATAACGTGGTTAAAGTCAATTTTCTTCATTTTAAAGCCAATATATTTCCCTTGCTGTTCAAGCCAAGGGACAGACAGTTTCCTATACAGGGGTTTCGGACAAGGTGGTTCTAAAGGTGTACTTTTTGTTTTGATCTGACTCCTTTTTTAGGAACTATGGGTTTTTTTATTTCTTAACATTGGATGTGATCGTCTCTTACTAGGTTGCTAGCTACCGCTTCAACTCGGATAGTAAAAAATGTTGTTATGAAAGTAATATGATTTTATAAAAACTACAGGTAACTCAGTAAAGAAGGTACAATTTTCTGCAAAATTAATTACTTTTGTAATTAAAAATAAAATACTTTAAAAAGTATTTTATTTTTAATTACAAAAGTGACTAGATGTTGCAATTTCCTTTAAAATGAGCTGTTATACAGCTCTCTATGATTTTCCAGTGCCCAGCTAGGTGAGGAGAAAAAAAAAGCGGAAAGAAAAAAATATCCCGTTTGTGGAGAATAACGTGGTTAAAGTCAATTTTCTTGATTTTCATCTTTACTGTATCTTTACTGTATACAAACAGGAAAAAGCCTACTGCTTTTTCTTCTTTGAAATATTAAGAGACAAACCTCAAACGATCAAGTAGCTAACTAAGTCCAATGTATGCAATAATTTTTATTCCAATGATCGTATTTTAATGTATAATATATTAAAAATTTCAGTTAGCATTGGCTTGAGCTCGTTCTTTATTGTAACAATAATTAAATATCTTTGAAAAGACTGCAGCATGAAAAGACATCAAAAATGCATTTTTTAGTGAAACAAATAACTTATAAATAATTCATTTTAGTTACAAAAGATTTTTAACCCAATTAATTTCCTTTAAAATGAGCCATTGAACAACTCTCTACGATGTTCCAGTGCCAAGCTATCTGTGGAAAAGAAGAAAAAAGAAAAAAAGAAAAAAAAATATGCCGTTTAGTCAGAATATTGTAGTAGCTGCAACTTTTCTTGATTTTCAAGCCAATATATTTCCCTTGCTGTTTAAGCCAAATAACAGAAAGTTTACTATACAGGGTAACTAAGGGCAAGAGTTCGTTCTTTATTATAATAACCGAAGAGACCACCAGTCTCTTCGGAGGCGCGGGTTCAAATCCCACTGCTGGTATATGATTATGACGTCATTGATCAATCTTTAATATGAAATATGAAGTTTTTGGTGGAAAAATTTATTCTCTTTTAGAAATAATTTATTTTAGTTACTATAGATTTTTAACCCAATTAATTTCCTTTAGGATGAGCTATTGAACAACCCTCTACGATGTTCCAGTGCCAAGCTATCTCTGGATACAAAAGAAAAGAGAAAAAAATATCCCGTTTGGGGAGAATAACGTGGTTAAAGTCTTGATTTTCTTGATTTTCCAGCCAATATATTTCCCTTGCTGTTCAAGCCAAGGGACAGAAAGTTTACTATAGAGGGGTTTCAGACAAGGCGGTTCTAATGGTGTACTTTTTGTTTTGATCTGACTCCTTTGTTAGGAACTATAGGTTTTTATATTTCTTAACATTGGACGTGATCGTCTCTAACTAGGTTGCTAGCTACCGCTGCAACCCGGATTAACATAAAATGCATTAATAAAATAATTAATATATTCTATATGGTCTAGTGGTTAGAATAGCTGGAAATTTTTACCTATGATAATTTCTTAAGGAAAATTCATTATCTATATAATGATTCCTTGTAATACTTCAGTTACCTTAGACTACAGTTCCTTCTGTAATGTAATTAAAAAAAATTCATCCAATATAATGAACTATATTGTTCTTTTATGTAAGTAATTCTTGGTCTGATCTGATCTGTTCTCGGTCTGATTTGATCTGTTCTATGTTTGATGTGAAATTACAAACAGGAAAAAGCCTATGGCTTTTCTCAATTGGAGCAAGAGACGACCTGGCTACAACCTACGATTATGTCGTCATTCATCAATCTTTAACATGAAATATGCAGTTTTTCGTAAAAAATTGATTCTATTTTAAAAATAATTTGTTTTAATTACATAAAGCTTTTAACCCCAGTAATTCCCTTTAAAATGAGCCATTGAACATTTCTCTAGGATGTTCCATTGCCATGCTATCTGTAAAAAAAAAAAAAAAAAAAAAAAAAAAAAAAAAATGCTGTTTAGGCAGAATGCTGTAGTTCCTGCAACTTTTCTTGATTTTCAAGCCTTCAAGCCAATATATTTCCCTTGCTGTTCAAGCCAAGGGACAGAAAGTTTCCTTCATAGGGGTTTCTGACAAGGTGGTTCTAATGGTGTATTTTTGGTTTTGATCTGACTCTATTTTCAGGAGTTCTGGGTTATTATATTTCTTAACATTGGACGCGATCGTCTCTTACTAGGTTGCTAGCTACCGCTGTCACCCGGATTATAATGAACTATATCGATCCATTATATATGTCTTATATTATCTTGTCGATAGATAAGCGTGTATAAATATAGCATTCACTTTTAGTTCATATATGGTTATTACCTATGATTATAACGTCATTCATCAAGATTGGCCATAAAAATGCAGTTTTTAGTGGAAAAATTGATTTTATTTAAAATAAACTAAAAAATATATTACAAATTGCACATCTAATAATTTCCTTTAAAATGAGCCATTGAACAACTCTCTACGATGTTCCAGTGCCATGCTATTTATGGAGAAAAAAAAATGCCGTTTAGGCAGAATCCTGTAGTAGCTACCACTTTTCTTGATTTTCAAGCCAATTTATTTCCCGTGTTGATCAAGCCAAGGGAAAGTAAGTTTCTTATATAGGGGTTTCGGAAAAGGCGGTTCTAATGGTGTACTTTTTGTTTTGATTTGGGTCTATTTTTAGGAGTTAGGCGTTATTATATTTCTCAACATTGGACGTGATCGTCTCTTACTAGGTTGCTAGCTGCCACTGCAACCCGGACCAGACTCTGATGATCACAATAAAAAAAAAACTGATTTCCATGATAAAAAGAGTAACAACGTGTTACGTAAATTAATTATACATAAAAAACAAAACAGTCTCAGATTAGAAACCCCGAAGAATGACCACCTTTATTAAGGAGAACTAAAACAAATTTGACAAAAAATGTCCGACTTTTTGTCACATAGCTGCTAATAATAGAAATAAATTTTGATAAATAGGCAGCAAGATACTCTAAAAACATTTGAAATTACATTTGAACTGACTAATCGAAACCGAATTCCATGGAGTTTTGTCCTGTGAGTATTTCAAAATCTTAATTTCAGATACTCTTTTGGAGTTACATGCAAAACATATTGAATTAGGTACTTTGCTTTTGTCTGGAATTTTGTTTTTCTTAACCCCACAAAATGATTTCACTTTCCAGATATTGAGATGGCTGAAATTTGAGCTCGATTAAGCGACGTTAACCCGTGCCGCTCGTCACTCAAAGTTTGAAACAATCCAAACTTTTGGCCAGAAAGCTGACGTATGGAGCCATAACTCCAAAATGGTAAATAGTAAAAACACACTTAATATCTAAAAAAAAAGCCAACATTGTTCTTGAAACTGTATATTCTATACATAATTGTTGTAATTTTAAAGAAAACAGAGTTTTAACAGCCTTTAGTCTGAATAACGTGACCTAGTGCCTTTAGGAGCCAGTTTAGGGTATTCTAAGAATTTTACAGGTTTTTTCGTAATCAGTCTCGGAATTACATCTTTTTTTATTAAAAAGTATTTTGAACCTCAATTTTCAAACATAATATGTCTCTTGCTCAAATTCGATCTTTTATTCTACGGAGATTATCTGACTAGTTTACCAAATAAAGTTCCGTTTGGCAGGCATAAATATTAAACAGTAGCGAAAATTTTGTTCAGAAATGAATGACATCACAGCGGGTGCTTTGGTAAGTTACTAACACGTCAAGGAAATAGCTTCAGTTGTTAATGGCATTCAATCAGATCATAGTGAAGGCAGAGTAATGAAGGAAAGTGTGCAACTGATATGTCTCAAAAACTTCTAACGAAGAGTATATGATTTATGCTGTGAACTGATCTTAATCTCTTCGACTCTGAAATGGCATCCACATTAGGTGTACAAAGCCGGACCAAGGATAAAATATTTCTTGTGGGCTATCCCATTCACCACATCAACGGTTGTAAACTACCCTCAAATCGTCAAGTTTTGTGTTTTATTTTATAATTTACGTGCTGTGAAATTAACTTTAAGAGAATCAGCAAAACTTGTCATACGAGAACTGAAACAGTTCGTTGACAAATTAGATGATGTCTTTGATATTGCTCAACAAGATACCTTAGCTCTGATGAAATCGGAAGAAGATAAGGCGTTTCTCGCGAAATAGAGGCAGAAGGGCTGCTCAAGTTCCATGACAGGAGTGGATCTCAAGTTGTTTCGAGCTAAAGAAATCAAGGCGCAAAAGGAACTTGCAAAAGTGAACCGACAAATCCAAGAAGAAACTTTTGATATTGGTAAGTTTGTTTTATTACTATTAGTCTAAAAAATAGATACTAGATATTTTTAAATAGTACCCCTTTTTCCCGAAAATCTTCAAAAAGACCTTCAATATCATTCAATTCAATAAAATTCAATATCAATTCAAAATTCAATAAAATCTTAG
Source organism: Artemia sp. Qi Xiang Cuo (assembly GCF_049724085.1). Classification (NCBI taxonomy): domain Eukaryota; kingdom Metazoa; phylum Arthropoda; class Branchiopoda; order Anostraca; family Artemiidae; genus Artemia; species Artemia sp. Qi Xiang Cuo. The sequence goes on from NC_142803.1 coordinate 45,303,360, forward strand.
AACACTTCAATAAGACCAAAAGAAAACATCGGAAACGATCAAGAACAAATTTAAACAGTTCGTTGAAAAGCTGGATGATCTCTTTGATATTGCTCAACAAGATGCCTTGGCTCTGATGAAGCCAAAAGAAGATAAGGCGTTTCTCGTGAAACAGAGGCAGAGAAATAGCTTCCCGTCATCATATCTTGGAAATTCTGTTAAGAGGCGTATTTGATACAAAAATAGGATCAACTGCTGGGCCTCATTCAGACATTTTTAAGAGATTCCTCACTGTTTGACCCAAGGCAGACAAAAAAAAATACAACACAGGTATCAGTGACAATCTAGTATAGAAGAAGCTAACTCAAGAACTAATTTCAAATGTTGCTGCTCAATTCGAAACCAAATTAACTGAGAACCATCTCAGAGATGACTATAAGGGGTTATTGCATTTGGCTCTGGTATTTATGGGATCCCTAGGCGGTAATGTTATGGGTTTTAAAATTCCAGGAGCCATTCACCACACTAGGTGGATGGCAAAGGCTATTTACTGCTTTAAAATGTTCATTTTCGCCGTCAGTTTAAGATGTCTGAAGAAGAAGAAAGTTTTGTACGTGCCATATCTGTTTTTCTAGTAAAAAATTTATTATGAAACTTGGTTTAATTCTCCAAAAGCTCATCTTGCACCAAAGCAAGATTTAGGTATTTTGCATACTCTATTAGACTATAAAGAATATGACAACGGAATTGCATAAATAGGCCTGACTAAATTTTTGAACCATTTGTGCTATTTGAATGCAGAGTTGGTGGGATTATCTATTTTTGATCCCACCATTACAAACGACGAAAAGTTGTTAATGGCTAATAAATTGCTCTGTAGCACCGATGAACCATCAGAGCACACTAGGGTTGTAAACCCAAAAGTCAGGAAAGAAAAATTAAAACAGGTAGTTGATGGAGGATTGGTCAGTTTACTTTCCAAAGAAAAATTTACATTCTTTGACCGATTTAATATAAAAATAGATTTCCTAAGACAGCATCCAAACACCAGGCCTCAGAGTAATGGCTTCCAAGAAGGATTGAAAATTGTCAAAACATTAAAAATAGCTAACGATATGGCTGAGCATGGTGTTAAATTAATAAACAACATTAACAACCTTCTGACAAAAGATGAAGACCAAAAGTATCATTTCCGCCAAGTTTTAAACAAGTGCTGAGTGTTAAATCCTAATGTTTCAAAAACTACTTTAACAAAAGCTCTAGAATAGATTAAATAACATTGTAAAATGACGTAAAATTATCAATCATTTTTTTGCCTGTTTTGTGTATATTATATACCTGACTTTTGTGTTTTAAAATAAAAAATGTCATTAGACTTATCAGTATTTTTTTTATTATATTTCTGCTTTAAACTAAAAAATATACCAAAAAAGCAAAATTTATCACTTAATAACAAAATACACAAAGTGCGCTCCTAGTGGTACCAGGTTACGTTTTTGGGGATAAATACTGTTGTGACTCGGTTTGGCTTAAAAAAAAAACAAAAAACAATTATGTATAGAATATGAATTTTGAAGAACAATATTGGCTTTCTTTTGAGATATTAAGCGGGTTGTTATTATTTACTGTTCTGGAGTTATGGCTCGATATGTCAGCCTTTTGGCCAAAAATTTGAATTTTTTCAAACTTTGAGCGCCGTCGGCACGAGTTAACATCATTTAATCGAACTCAAATTTTGACTATCTCAATATCTGGAAAGGGGAATCGTTTTGTGGGGTTAAGACAAACCAAAATCCGAAATTTTTTTCCCCCTCTATGAGATCCGGTCACCCTAGGCCACACGGTATTGCAGCAATTGACGCAGTTGGTTGTTTGAAGTAGGATTGATCTTCTCTTAAACTTGCTAGCTTCTGCCCATTTCACCTCAAGTTTTATTTTCAATCGAACCAATTTAGGCATAGCAACAAAAACTAAGTAGGATATCCAAGAAAAAAAAATTTTACTTCAGAAATAAGGTGACCTGATTCTGCATATTTCAAAATACACAAATATAAACACTTGCACAGAATGGGGGGGAGGATATCCTGACTATTTCACCCTCCTAGTAAAATGCAAATTGTGACTCAAAATGCAATATTTCTTATTTCCTACCCCTCACCCCAAAAAAACTGATCCTCCCAGGAGAAATAATTCCATCCTCCTTCAGCATCAGGTATCTGTATTGCTCCTACCCCATAAAACCCCGTGGCACAATCATGTATTGTCAAATTTTTACCACATTGTATAAGACGATGGTGCGCCCTGTTGTTGAATATTGCTCATCTGTGTGGTATCCGACTAGAAAATCTGATTCACTGTTGATTGAAAAGGTGCAAAGACGAGCGTCCAAATTTGTCCCCTATTTGAAATACCTACCTTATGAGCGGAGATTGAGTAGCCTGAGCTTACCATCTCTGCAATTCAGAAGAGATAGATTGGACTTTGTTAACCTTTTCCGTATCATAAAGGGCATTGGCCATGAGCCTTGTGAAGATTTCTTTGAGTTTGGTCATCATCCATCTGCACGGCAAAACTCTTTAAAGCTGTACCAGCCATGGGAATCAAGTAAAGTCGGACCGAGTTCCTTTGTAAATTGTTCAGTAAAATCATGGAACACGTTGCCTGACTGAGTAGTTCTGGTGAATGATGTTGCGGCTTTCAAAACAGCATTAATTGAGACCTCATTTTATGAAAGGCAATACCTAGGACCATGAAGTGTATTTGTTGTAGGGTATCTTTGTTTTTGTTTTCTTGTTTTATTAGGAAGTTTAGAGTTTTTTTTTTCGTTGTTTATAAGTGTCGCTCATGGTATATAATTTGTGCTATATGAGACAAGCCTATGGCTTACTCCGTTTCGATTAATAATAATTTTATATGCCCCATCAACTTGTAAAATGAAATAAAAATAAACCTACCTGAAGAGGATCTTTTAATGCCATTACTTTTGGAGCCAGGCGTTCCCGAATGATTGGAATGTCTATCTGTCTGAACTGAAATAAAAGAATATATAATTAGATATATTTCAAAGAATATACATGTCAAAACAAATAACGTTATACATAATACTTAATAATGCAAGATTTGTTCTCTTTTGAACTTAATTAACTGACCAAATATAGAAAATAGACTACCCTAGTCAACTCAGCAAAAAAAAAAAAATAGAAATAATAATAAAAACTGACCAACAGAAAATGTACAACTGAAATAGTCCTTTTTGACAATATGTTCCTTAATTGATTGGATTAATATGTTCTCATAGAAGTATAGTCATTAATTTAAGATCATTTAATTTGGCTACATTTTCCATTGAAGACTACAAGGCGACGGTTATTCATCTCTTTTTTTTGGAGGGGGAAAGGGGCTCTCCTGGAAAAAATTGGTGACCCAATCTGGTTTGTTCCTTGAAATAAAAAACAAATCACTTATAAATGACAAAATTACTAACAATTAAGAGGCATTAAGGACTATGTTCTTTGTGTAGGTGTTTCCTAAGAAAGTTTTCTGCAGTCTGACAGTTTGAATGCTTCTACGTAAGACGAAATTTTTGCTATCATTTATAAGCTGAGATTTGGCTTTATCTACCAAGCAAATAAAATTTTCAAATCCTCATCAATTTTTTTTTCCAAACTGAATAATATGATGAAGATTGGTTGGAAATAGTTGAAAAGCAAGTATACAACATTCTCTAAGAAAAACTCCACATAATACTATTATTATAACTAATATACATACAGTAATATATTCACTGTTTTATCCAAACAGGGGGATGTCTTATTATTTGGCACACAGTCTGGCAAAGCAGAGGATCGGAGGCTGGAGTTTCGTGAGCGAGGATCCGCCCAAAAATGACACCCAGAAAATATTGTATTGACCCTCTGCTACATATAAGGTGATATAGATTGGAGGCCTAGAAGGAAAAATTAATGGGAAATTGCGAATCGATGAATGATGTTGAAATCACAGACCTATTATCCCTGGAAGGCATGAGTGAAAAGTCTGATGTAAAACTTAACAGTGATGCATCTGGGTTGATGCTTGCAAAGACATAACCTCACAGCCACAGAACCTAGGAGCTGGGGCTGCACAGACCCAAGAACTGTCAGTAATGGGTGTCAAAATCATGCCTGAAGGGAGGCAATCCCACTGGACATATGAAGCGCTAAACATAGTCCAACCCTCGAAGAGCAATCTGAGGTGAGAGAAAGAAAGTCCTCTTCCTAGAATTGTTCTGGGAATCAAGTGCCACTTGTTGCTGATGACTGGCAAGTGATGGGTGTGCCTCCTTATTTTTTTAATGGACGATAGCTGCCTCCTTAAGCTGGTCTGAATATTACAGCTAGGGCTCTCCAGAAGAAGGGGGAAAACAATGGTTGAAACAACTGAGGAAGACAAGTTTACAAGGGGAATAAAGTGAGATAGATATGTCCTACCTCAATATAGCATGCACACGGGGCACCAATAGTCCAGCAGACTAGGCTTGACTATAGGGGGAATGTCCTTAAAAACAGAGTCATGGCAAAAAAAGAGAAAAAGCCTAAGTTAACGGACCAAAAAAGGAGCTTCGCCGAGTCTGATTGAACTCATCCCAATTAGGGTGACAAGCAGTGTTGACAAAAACTTCCAAGAAAAAAAACATCCATAACATGATACATGTTCTGGACAGCAAAACCTTAGGCAAAATTGACTTTTGTCTTGACATCTTCTCCTCAAGCGAGGGGACTCAATCAAGGTCCAATGTGGAGATTAAAAAAAGAAAAACAGCCTCAAGCAGAGCCTTAGACCGTTGCTAAACAAGTTACAGGGAAGATCAAAATAGCCAAACTACATGTACAAAACAAGGTAAGCATTGCTCCAAGAACCTATGTTTAGCATTCCAAAAACCATGACACTTGGAAGTTATCCAATTACTATTCTAGGTATCTGTTAACCATTGCGGTTTAAAGTATAATTGGTTTTGAACATGTGGTATTTAGTTTGGTGTATATGCCTCACAATAAAGGAACAATGCAAATAGAAGTAAGTGAACTGGTGAAATTTTTGAACTGGTGGAGTAATTAGTTGTACCGACTGGCTGGTCGTTTTTACCAGTTTTTTTAATCAACCAAGGTCAGTACCATCAACTGCAAATTGTCAACGCCAAACTGTAAACAATCAGAGCCTTACAAGCGAGTAAGTGAAAACGCCCCAGATTATAAAGGAGGACAAGTTCAATAAAGCTGTGGATGACTTCAACCTTTTAAAAGACCTGGGACTGATAGAGTATATCCAATCATGCTCCAAAGATATTGGGAAAACATACAAACCCCATTGGGTCTACTAAGGAGCCTCATTTCAGGCTATGTTCCCAAGATATGGCTAAAAGGAGGAGGTGTTTTTACACCTGAGCCAGGGAAAAATATTTATTCGAATCCCAAATCGTAAAGGCTGATCATGCTAACATGCTTTCAACTGAAAGTGGTAGATACATTGATTAGTGATGGAGGGACAAAAATTTTATTCCTAAAACCAAATGAGTTTTAAAACCGTATACTCTATGGAGATATGTGTAGTCCTATACAAATGTGGCGCATATAGCAGGCTCTTAAAACTAAGCAGTATGCTTTAAGTATGCTTTTGAACATAGAAGGGGCATTAGACAATGCAACTTTTGAATCTATGGAAAAATCCATAGTAGAAGGGAAAATAAATAAATCTCCACAGAAATAGAATCCCGACATGATTGAAAACCGACAAGTAGTGGTCAAGGTAAAGGGAGTAAAAAAGTCAAAGACTGTTCTAAAGGGTTATATAAGATGTTTTATTAGCCAAAATGTCAATTGCTAGTACATGTATGACACGTGTATAGTCAAATCAATGCTCTCAAGGAGGAGAAGGTGTAACTTAGAACTTGGGTGGACAAAGAATTTCTGCTTTTCATAAGAATCATCTTCGATCTGTGGATGCATGTGGGTTTGGCCATGGCTTTACTTAAATGTTCCTTAACAGGAAAGAAGTTTCTTGATATAAAATTTTAAGCTTAATAAATCAGAATAACATATTGAGCACTAAAGAGCCAAGAGATGAGCCATGATACAGGCCTACACTTATCCATTAAAAAAACAGGAGGTTTTAATCATACCTCTAGCTCTATCTTTGCTTTTATCAGGATTCCTTTGTCTTTCCTGCCTATCCACCTCTTTCTTCTCCCATTCTAGCCATTCTCTTGGTTTCTCCCACTGGGATACTTCTGTTTTGGCATTATAAAAGTATTTCTTTCCTGAGCTAGATATATGTTCAGTCCAGTCTCCAATTCTCATCTAGAATTTTTCAACAATCAAAATCTTGGTCAAATATAAACTGCCACTATCTAAAAGAAGAGAAATCAGTCAATAATTTTTAAGGATAATTTGTTTGTTCATGTGTGCAAACAACCAAAATATGTTTTGAAACACAGATACAATGATTTTTTTTCCTTCCTTTTGAGGAAACACCCTGGCACAAAAACACACACAGCATGAACAAGGTGACTTCCAGGGATCATCCAAATCCTAAAAATATTGCTGACAGCAGTGAACCGAAGGGAATTACTTAGAAGAGTTTTGAGGTACTTTTTAAAATCTGAAAAATAGATTTCACTTTCTAAACTTAGTCTCATTTCTCGTTTGATGCATCTTGTGTTAAAACTAGTACCAGATAACCCAAATTCATTCAACAGCTTCATCTATACAACTTCATTCAAATAGCCTTGCATATTCACCAGTGTGACTGTTTCCAGCAGTACTTTTCTTTTCTTGAGCCTATTTGGTTGTAACATTGTTTCAGCTTGGTCTGACTCTTAAGGGGTTGGGGGAAGGGGAGGGGGTCAAGCAATTTCTCTGAGGAGAGCTAAAATTGTAAAAAAAAAAAAAGTACGATTCTAGATTGCTACATTTAATATTTCCAAAAGGAGGTCTCTAGAGTTTAATCTCAGCCAGGAAAGGGGGTTTCCTCCCTCCCACTACGTGCAGACATGTGTTATAGTATACTGGTAATACCTTTAACCTTTGTCAATTTTAACTAAAATTTATTCAAGGTTACCAAGCAATAATAATTCAATAAATTTCATGGTTGAATAAACTAGTGAGAAAATAGCAAAATACTACTTTGATTGAATGTATTTTGTTTTGACTGTTTAAGTGAGTGTAATTAATCAAATTGCTTCAAACTGCCTCAGAAATGGCCCATCCATGCACCCCAATCATTGTTTTTGTTGTATCCAGTGACACAGAATTCGTTTTTCAAATTTTTTAATCTTTTGGATTCGCAAACTTTTTAGTTGCATTTAGCAAAGGTAGTGAACCAAACACCTGCCTTAAGTCTTAGGCTGGAATTTAGTTATAAATATTTGAATTAAAATTGTCATGAGCATTTTAAATTTGAGTGAATTAATATTATTCTGGATTTGAGGACTGCTAACATTGTGATATGGCAAGCAAACGGAAATATATTAGCCCAGTAAAGGGTATGGACAAGTGTGCAGCATGCGAAGATAATCTGAATGTAAGCTCTAATGCTATGCATCGTGATGCATGCGAGCAATGGTTGTGCTCAGATTGTCTTGATCATTCAGAACCTGAATATATCATCAAACAGTTCGTGGTAACGAACTCCAATTAAGGAGTGACCTGGCTCAATAGTAACCGAAACTACAAAACGAAATTTTGATACCAATAGATACATTACAAGAATCGGATTTTTATGCTGATTTCAAATATGTAAGTTTTATCAAGTTTGGTCATACCCATCAAAAGTTACAAGCCTGAGGATAATAGTCTAATTTTCGAAAAAAAAGGGGAACCCCCCTAAAAGTCATAGAATCTTAATGAAAATCCCATCAGATTTAGCTTATCAAAGAACCCTACTGTAGTGGTTTCAAGCTTCTGTCTGCAAACTGAAATTTTGTATTGTTTACTAGAAGAAAAATCAAGAATGTGTGTTTATTTGTTTTTTTGTTGTTTTTTTTTTTCTTCCCAGGGGTGATTGTACTGACCCAGTGGTCCTGGAATATCGCTAGAGGATTCATTCGAACGGAAATTAAAAGTTCTAGCGCCCATTTTAAGTGATAAAAAAAATTATAGGGCAACTAGGTCCCCTCCCACGCTTATTTTTTCCGAACGTCACCTTATCAAAACTTTGAGATAGCCATTTTGTTCAGTATTGTCGAAAAACCTAATAACAATATCTTTAGGTGTAAAATTACCCCCCACAGTCCGGGGGAAGGTCTTACCCCCGGGGGAAGGTCTGCAAGAGAAGAATAGAAGATTAAATTTAGTGGTCTTTGGAGTTACTACCCAAACTGATGATGGCCAGTTTGTCCGTGAATACTTAGCTGGTAATTACAAGCTACCAAGTGTATCTCAAATCTCCGCCATCTAGTGAATCCAATTGCTTCTAGAAACTCAAACCCTTTACAGCCACCACCAGTTATGTTCTCTGTTCCTACCTTCAAGACTAAGAAATTGATTCTCCAGAAATCATTTAAGACAAAAGGGAAAGTACAATTCAGCAATGGTGCATTAAAAAGTGACCATGAAGAAAGACAGAAATTGTATGAAGAACTGTACAGAAGACAAGCAGGTGGTGAAATTAATTTAAAGATTATAGGCAACAAGCCTGTCCCAAAAAAACTCTCAACAACCTGCGGTCTCCCCAGGGTTGCGGGTACTGGAGATGTAGAGAAAATTGCTGCTTGCCAAAACCATGTAAATAGTACTGTTTAGAGAGATTATACTGTAAACATGTCAAATGTAAGACCTACACTTACAACAGATGATGATGAGTCATTTGCTAGTACCATGTCAAGTGTATGTAGCAGAAAATCTTCAAATAGTTCTTCTTTCCAATCTTGTAAGTCAGAGCTAAGTGGTATTAATGATGGCTATATTGAGCATAAATATGAACTGCTATAGCTAGACAGTAATGCAGATTGCATCGCCACTACAATCGATGAAATTAAGGCTGTAATGTCAACCAGGCCTGAAGTGAACGTGTTTACTTTCACTAAAGTAAGACCAAAGAACACTTTGGAATCATTTACTGATGTACAAATCCAGATCCCTGGGTTTACAATAGTTTCAAACCTTGTGAATCCTGAAAGAAGAAGAGTTGTCTTGTATGTCAAATCAAACCTGAAAGTAGGAAATCTTAAACATGATTAACAGTATGGGTCATGGGTAGAGCAGGTATGGATAAAGATTGAGGAAAAGGGACATCCTTTAATTATAGGATGTATTTATAGAAGCCCAAGCTCTCCCTGTGAGAATAGCTCCCACTTTGCAATTGCAAATGCTATAAATCCAGTGATGATTTATCCTTCCCATAAAGTATTAATTGTTGGAAACTTTAACCTGCCCCAAATATCATGGGTTGATAGCTATGCTGCTACAGGTAATAATGATGACCAGGCTGACCCACTCTTTGAGTGCCTACAGGAGCGTTCTTTATATCAGACTATAAATTTCCCAACTAGGTACCAAGAGGGCCCGAACCCAACTCTCCTGGATCTACTATTTGTTGAAGATGAGGAAGCAATCCAAAGTGTAGACCCCAGACCACCTCTTGGGGCAAGTGACCATACAGCCATTACTTGTCGACTAAACTTGTATCAACAGACGGATAATTTTAGAAAGCATGTATCTACAAATTACAACAAGGACAGGCAAGATTTAGCTAACCAAAGTTGGTCCTTTGTTGAAAATAAAAAAAAATACAGAGGAAGCTTGGCTTGATATGAAAAGGGTGCTCATGCAGGCAACTGCAAAATGTACAACAACTACTTAGAAACGAAGAACAAGAATGCTCCCTTACATGACACAAGAAATCGAGCTAGCAATCCAAAAGAAAAAGAAACTCTGGAGAAGGTACAAGAATGGTTCAACACAGGCAAATTATGATAATTTTAAACGGATGCGAAATAAACTCCAGCACCTTACTAGAGAACTTACAAAAAAACGTGAGGAATTATTAACATCAGGATCAAAAACCAATCCAAAGAAGCTTTGGAAATGCATCTCAATTCAAAAGCCTGGTAGACATTCAGCAACAGAACTCTCAGTTAATAAGAATACTATAACAAATCCTGGAGATATAGATGAAGTCCTGAATAAGCAGTCCAAGTCAGTTTTCACGCCTCCAGATGATGCTCCCTTGCCAGAAATGATGGAATAATATATTAAGAACTTGCCACTATCAAAAATCAGGATGTAGAATTACAGCTGAGCAACTTAAATCCAAATAAGTCTGTTGGCCCTGATGGAGCTCATCCCTGGACCTTAAAAGAGGCCCATTTGGAGCCTGCCCCTCCCTTAAAAAAACTGTTCCAAAAGTCTCCAAATACCAAAACAGTCCCTCAAGATTGGCGAAAGGCAAATATTACCCCTGTCCACAAGGATGAAAGTAGGAATAATGTCACCAATTACCAACCCATTAGCATCACCTCAACAACTTATAAAATTCTTGAAGGAATGCCACAATTACAAAACATTTAATTGACAAGAAATTGCTCAGAGACAGCCAACATGGCTTCAGTTCTGGGCACTAAGTTGAGACAAATCTTACAGATACTTATGACTATATCACCAGGTTGCTAGATCACTAATACTCCAGTTGACATGATCCTTAGACTATATCACCAAGTTGCTATATCACTATACTCCAATTGACATGATCCTTTTAGACTTTGACAAAGCATTTGATAAAGTCTGTGGTTGCTGGCTGAAGATAAAACTAATAGCTATTGATATCCATCTGGAAGTTATAGAGTGGTTGATACAGTTTTTTTTTTTTCAGGGAGAAAGCAGAGTTAAGGTATTTGGAGACAATGGGCAAGAATTCTTCTCAGAAGTTGACAGTGGCATGCCTCAGAAAACAATATTAGGTCCAACATTGTTCAATGTTTTTATTAATGATGCTCTAGAAGCTGTTAGAAATAAGATGAGCCTTTATGCTGATGTTTCTAAACTTATTGGCTCTCCAGTCATCAGTTACAAGAGCTTCCACACAAGAAGACCTGAATTTGCTTTGAATTTAAAATTCAGAAGCACATGTCAATGCACTTTGGGAGGATGAATGTAAGGTGGCAGCACCATATAATAGGAGGGCTGGTTAAAGGCAATTGATTGACTCTTTGGCAGAGGGGAGAGATTTGGGAATTGTTGTTGATGAGGAACTAAAATTTAACAAGCATGCTCAAACAGCAGTTGCCAAAGCATCCCAGCCCCTCAGCATAATCAAGCATACTGTACATAGATCATCCAAAGTTATGACCAAACTGTGCAAAGGTCCTGTGCAACCACTGCTAGAATTTCGGATGTGTGTTGTAACACTCCTTAACAAGGATACTCAACAGAAAAAAGAATATGTCCAAAGATGGGCAGCAAAAGCTGTTGATGGATGCCAGAATCTTGACTATCCATTTAGATTGAATAAGCTAAAGCTCCCAACGCTAGTGTACAGGCATTGAAGAGGTAATGTCACAATGACTTATAAGCTTTTGAATGCTGAATTCTTTTGTCAAAAGCCATTTCAGTTTGATGAATATTTCAGGACAAGGAGGCATAGTAAGAAGTTGTCCCCTGTAAGAGGGCAGACACCAGCGTTCCCCACCACTACTTTTCCAATAGTGATTACTAATTGGAACAATTTTCCTGATACTGCTATCATTGCTTCCTCCGCTGACGCCTTTAAGATTGCTGTTGACAAGAGTTGGCCCACTAAACCTAGGAAGACAGAGTGGGATGCAAATGAGTCAATCCCCCCTATCATCAGTGACCAGCAACTCTATGCAATTCAAGATAACTTAAGGTAATAAAATCCTTCTAGTATAATAAAAGTTATATTAGGCAGCCAACATCACTTTACTGTCTGAAGCATACCTATACAAACAATCAGCAAAGTTTTTCAGTGGCAGCACAATAGCGCTGCCGAAGTAAAGAGTGATGTTGGCACAAAGTAATTTTTTTTAGACAAGGGCACTTTGTATTGAAGGAGTTGTAGAAACTTCGAAAAGGGATCATTTGATTAGAAATTGGAAGCCAAAAGTGATTGGAAGGCAACTAACACCCCTTCCAAGCCCACCATTCCCCCAACACATCCAATCAAAATTTTAAGATAGCCATTTTGTTCAACGTGGTTGAAAAATCTGGAAATTATGTCTTTGAGGAGGAGATTCCCCCACAGCTCTAAGGGAAAGGGTTGTAAGTTATGCTCTAGGATCATATAAGGTTGTTATAGGAAGCATTGTCGTAGAAACTTCAAAAAGGGCTCATTCGATTGGAAATTCAAAGGGCTAGTGCCATTTTTGATAGTCAAAAGTGATTGGAGGGCAACTAACCCTCTCTCACAACCACCATTTCCCCAACACGTTCAATAAAAACTTTGAGATAGAAATTTTGTTCAACGTAGTTGAAAGTTTTGGCAATTATGTCTTTGAGGATGACATCCCCCCCCATAGCCCTCAAGGCAAGGGTTGTAAGCTATGCCCTGGGGACATATAAGGTTTTTATAGAAAGCGTTGTCGTAAAAACTTCAAAAAGGGCTCATTCGATTGGAAATTGAAATGGCTGGTACCCTTTTTAATAATTGAAAGTGATTAGAGGGCAACTAAGCCCCCTCTCACGCCCACCATTTCCCCAAACACTTGCAATTTTGAGATATCAATTTTGTTCAACATAGCTGAAAGTTCTGGAAATTAGGTTTTTGAGGATGATAACACCCTTAGGCCAAGGTTGTAAGTTATGCCTTGGGGGCATATAAGGTTTTTTATAGAAAGCGTTGTCGTAAAAACTTCAAAAAGGACTCATTTGATAGGAAATTGAAAAGTCTAGTTCCCTTTTTAGTAGTCAAAAGTGACTGGAGAGCAACTAACCCCCCTCTCACGCCCACTACTTCCCCAAACACGTCCAATCAAAATTTTGAGATAGTCATGTTGTTCAACATAGTTGAAAGTTCTGAAAATTATGTCTTTGAGGGTGACAAACCCCCCACAGCCCCCAGGTCAAAGGTTGTAAGTTATGCCCTGGGGGCATATAAGGTTTTTTTTTATAGAAAGCGCTGTCGTAGAAACTTCAAAAAGGGCTTATTCAATTGGGAATTGAGAGGGCTAGTGCCCTTATTAATAGTCAAAAGTGATCAGAGAGCGAACACCCCCCCCCCCCAACGCCCATTATTTCCCAAAAAAAACTTCCAATCAACATTTTGATAAAGTCACTTTGTTGAACGTAGTTGAAGGGTCTAGAAATTGTGTCTTTGAGTATGACAACCCCCACAGCCCTCAGGTTGTAAATTATGCCTTGGGGGCATCTAAAGTTTTTATAGAAAGCGTTGCCGTAAAGACTTCAAAAAGGGCTCATTTGATTGGAAATTGAGAGAGCTATTGTCCTGTTTAAGTCGAAAGTAATCAACATTTTAATCATAGTTATCAACATTTTGATCATATATAATCAATATATTGATATGGCCATTTTGTTCAACGCATTTGAAAGGTCTGGAAATTTTGTCTTTGAAGATGACGAACCCCCCCCCCCCAATCCTCAGGACAAGGGTCGTAAGTTATGCCCTTGGGGCATATAAGGCTTTTTATGGAACTTTTTGTCGTTGAAGCTTCAAAAAGGGCTCTTTTGATTGGAAACTGAGAGGACTACTACCTTTTTTATTAGTCAAAATTGATCAGAGGGCCATGGCCCTCCCCCTCCCCCCACGTCCATCATTTTCCCAAACACTTCCAATCAAAATTTTGAGGTAGCCATTTTGTTCAACGTATTTGAAAGGTGCAGAAATTAAGTCTGAGGATAACAAATCCCCCCAGCCCTCAGGGCAAAGTTTGTAAGTTATGCCCTGGGGGCATATAGGGTTTTCAAAGAAAGCTTGGTCATATAAACTTCAAAAAGGGCTCATTCAATTGGGAATTGAGAGGGCTAGTGCCCTTATTAATAGTCAAAAGTGATCAGAGAGCGAACACCCCCCCCCCCAACGCCCATCATTTCACAAAACACTTCCAATCAACATTTTGATAAAGTCACTTTGTTGAACGTAGTTGAAGGGTCTAGAAATTGTGTCTTTAAGTATGACAACCCCCACAGCCCTCAGGTTGTAAATTATGCCTTGGGGGCATCTAAAGTTTTTATAGAATGTGTTGTTGTAAAGACTTCAAAAAGGACCCATTTGATTGGAAATTCAGAGGGCTATTGCCCTATTTAAATCGAAAGTAATCAACATTTTAATCATATTTATCAACATTTTGATCATATATAATCAATATATTGATATGGCCATTTTGTTCAACGCATTTGAAAGGTCTGGAAATTATGTCTTTGAAGATGACGACCCCCCCCAATCCTCAGGACAAGGGTCGTAAATTATGCCCTTGGGGCATATAAGGCTTTTTGTGGAACTTTTTGTCGTTGAAGCTTCAAAAAGGGCTCTTTCGATTGGAAACTGAAAGGACTACTACCTTTTTTATTAGTCAAAATTGATCAGAGGGCCATGGCCCTCCCCCTCCCCCCCCGGCCATCATTTTCTCAAACACTTCCAATCAAAATTTTGAGGTAGCCATTTTGTTCAACGTATTTGAAAGGTGCAGTAATTCTGTCTGAGGATAGCAAATCCCCCCAGCCCTCAGGGCAAAGTTTGTAAGTTATGCCCTGGGGGCATATAGGGTTTTCAAAGAAAGCATGGTCATATAAACTTCGGAGGGGGCTAATTGGATTGGTAATCAGACGCTCTAGTGTTCTTTTTAAGAGTCGAAGTGATCGGAGGGCAGCTACCCCCCCCCCCACAAACACACACACAAGCACATGTCGTATTGTCCCAAAAGTCATCTAATAGAAATTTTTAGATAGCCATTCTATTCAAAATAGTCTTCAAATATCTTCAAAATATCAAAATAGTCTTCAAAATATCATATAACAAGGCTTTTAGCTAGCCCTTTTGTGAATAACCCTTGGCTATTCACAAAATTTCGCTGAATTCTTGGGTTGGATTATAATTATTTGTGCTTATTTCTCATCAACAGTTGGTTCATCATAACTGTTGAAAGGCATATACAACTTCTTCTCAGTAATTAATTAAAAATAAACTTTTTCCACAAAATAAGTTTTTCAAAAAAAAGTAAAGAACGTTATTAAACCAAAAATCAATAAAAATAGAAGCAAATAATCTACCCAGCATACAACTACCACAAATCAGTATCAATAAATAAATGAGACCCAAAACAAACAGAAATTAAAATAAATAACAGAGTCAAACTCAAAACGAGCAGAAATTAATACGAGTAGGGTTCTAAACCCCTATGCTCTTTAAAAGCAAGAATATAATTTGTACTTTACTGAAAAAATTCTTTTAAATGTTTTCACTTTTATAACTTTAAGGAATTAAAAATTAATTAAGAGTTTAAGGAATTGATATCAGCATATGTATATTAAACTGACAATGCACATTTTTTCCAGTAAATTCATTTGAATTTTTTTCAGTAAAGTACTAATTATATTCTGGCTTTTAAAAAGCGTAGGGTTTTAGAACCCTACTCATATTAATTTCTGTTCGTTTTGAGTTTGACTATTATTTATTTTAATCTCTGTTTGCTTTGGGCTTCATTTATTTATTGATACTGATTTGTGGTAGTTGTGTGCCACACTGCGGTAGTTGTGGTAGTTGTATGCAAAACTTATTTTGTGGAAAGTTTTTTTTTAATTAATTACTAAGAAGAAACAGTATATCCCTTTCAGCAGTTATTGTGGACCAACTGTTGATGAGAAATAAGCCCAAATAATTAATCCTAGCCAAAAAATCAGCAAAATTTTGTAAATAGCCAAGGGCTACATCTGGTCTCATTAGGGGGGGGGGGCAGGAGGTAAATGTATTCACTTTAATTAGTATATTTGGGAAAACTATTAAAAGAGATACCAAATGATCGTTTTCTTTTTGCTATCTGATTTCTGCCTTTTAACATAAAATTTACCACATGGTAGTGTTACAATAAAAAAATTAAGAAAATATTAACAAAATCTGAAGTTTTCTAGCCTACAAGCTAACTCACAAACATATTTTGGAGCACTAGAACAAATGAGTTGACAGTAAAGCATTAAGAAAAATTATGGTAACAGTCTTGTGCATCATCTCCACTGAACTAAACACTATAATATGACAACAAAAAAGTAGCACCATTGAATTCTCTATTCAACAAAATTTCTAAATATGTAGGATAAAAGCCATAGTATTCAGACAAAAAAAATCTTGATCAAAATGTATCTTTCCTGAATAAAAATTGCCAAGGAAACCAATCATAAGTAATATTGGACATGATGCAGTTAGTTTTAGGTAAGACTACACTAATTAAGAATGGTTGACTACTTTCTTGAAAAACTCATTTTTTTTTTTATTTAAGTGAAAGCAAAAGTTACCCTTATAATCTAGAATATTTAAATACAATTGTTATTATTCGTAACAATCGTCTGTGGTTGAATCTGTCTATGATTGAGATACATTATTTTAACATCAACACCATATGACTGAAATTGGGCAGTATCTTGTTTTTTAAGATTATGTTCAATCTAAAAATTCACAATTTCGATCATAATCTGTTATTAATTATGAGTCCATTTAAAATAGTTAACGTGGTGTATGGCTAAAATATTCAAACTATCTATATACATGTTCAGCAAATTTGAACTAATCCAATGGCAAAAAAATTAAATTTCTAGGTGGCATAATAGGTATCACTGCAGTCTATCCCTACTTCTGAAAAAAAAACTATCTTGGCAAAATTGCAGTTTAGTGGCTCTTCTTAAAGTTTAGTTAAAACATCAGAGGCAACGCTACAGAATATGGCCCATAGATAAGGCCATATGGATTCAATTTTTTTTTTCCAAAGGCACTTCATATGGAAGGAGTGTTTGTATAAACTTTGGAGGGGGCTGATTCGATTGGAAATCAGAAGTTCCTGTGCCCTTTTAAGAGTCAAAAGTGATCCAAGGGCAACTAGCGTCCCCCCCAACACCCTTTTGTCCTCAAACGCATCCGATAAAATTTTGGGATACCCATTTATTAAGAATAGTTCAAAAATCAGATAACAAAAACTCCAGTGGCAACACAACCCTACAGAGCCCAGGGGCAGGCGTTGTAAGTTATGTCCTGGGATATATGTGGTTCTTATGGAAGGGATGCTCGTATAAACTTCAGAGAGGGCTCATTTGATTGGAAATTGAAAGTTCTAGTTCACTTTTTCAGAGCCAAAAGAGATCGGAGGGCAACTACCCCCCCCTTCATGCCCTTTTTCCTCACTCATTTGATGAAACTTTGAGGTAGCCATTTTGTTATAAAGAGTTCAAACATTAGATAACAAAAACTCCAGGGTCAACACAAACCCCAAGAGCCTAGGGGCAAGTGTTTCAAGTTCTGCCCCAGGGGCATATAAGGTTTTTATTTAACGGTTGGTTGTATAAACTTCAGATGTGGCTTATTTAATTGGAAATTGAAAGCCTAGTTGCCCCTTTATGAGTCAAACGGGATTAGAGTGCATCTAACCCCCCCCCCCCACACACACACACACCCTTGTATCTCAGAATGCATCTGATCATAATTTTGAGAGTGCCAATTTGTTTGAAAGAGTTCAACAATCAGGTAACAAAAATTTTGGGGTCAACGTAGTCACCCCCCCTAAAGCCCAGGGGAAGGATTGTAACTTATGCCCTGGGGGCATGTACAATTTTTATGGAAGAAGTGGTCATATAAAGCTTGGAAGGAACTCAAATAATTAGAAATTGAAATTTTTAGTTCCCTTTTTAAAAGTCAAAAGTAATCCAATGGCAACTAGCCCCTCCCCCAACCCTCTGTTCCCCAATTGCGTCTGATCAAATTTTTTATATAACCATTTTTTCAAAATAGACAAAAGATCATATAACAAAAACTCCAGGGTTGACACAGCCCCCCCCCCCCCCAGAAAATGGGGGCAAGTGTTTGAAATTTTTATGGAAGGGATGGTTATATAAACTTGGGAGGAGGCCCATTCAATTGTAAATTGGAATTTGTAGAGCCCTTTCCAAGAGTTAAAAGTGATTGGAGGGCAACTAGTCCACCCCTCCCCTGGGTCCTTTTTTCTCCTAATGCATTCAACTAAATTTTGAGATAGCCATTTTGTTCAAAATAGTTTAAAGATGAAACAGCAAAAACTAAGGGTCAATACAACCCCCTGTACCCCAGGGAAAGTGCTGTTAGCTATGCCCAGAAGGCAGATTAGGTTTTATGTAAAGGGTGGTTGTATAAGTATATACATCAGAGGTGGCTCATTTGATTGGGAATTGAAAGTTCCATTTTGTTTGAAATAGTCCAACAATCAGATGACAAAACTTCAGGGTCAACATAACCCTGAAACCCAGGGGAAGGGTGCCCGAGGGAATATGAGGTTTTTATGGAAGAGGCAGTCATATAAACTTCAAAGGAGACTCAAATGATTAGAAATTGAAAGTTTTGGTTCCCTTTCTAAGAGCCAAAAGTGATCCAATGGCAACTAGCCTCTCCCCACCAACCCTAAGGCCATAAGACTGCAATTTTTTTTTCCCCCTAGAGGCAGTTCGTATGGAAGAGATGGTCATATAAGCCTTGGACGGGTCTCTTTCTAGGAATCAAGTGATTGGAGGGCAAATAGCCCCCACGCCCTTTTTGCCCAAATGGATCCAATAAACAATTGTAAAAAATAGTTCAAAGACCAGATAACAAAAAATCTGGGGTTGACACCAGGGCCAGATCCCAGTGGTAAGTGTTTTAAGTTATGCCCTGTGGGCATATAAGGTTTTTATTTAAGATGTGGTCATATAAACTTCAGAGGTAGCTCACAAGACTGGAAATTGAAATTTCCAGTCACACTTTTAAGAGTTATAAGTGACCTCGGATAAAAAAAAACTCTAAGGTCAACACAACACCCCAGAGCATGGGGGCAAGAGTTTTATATTATATCCTGGTGGCATATAAAGTTCTTATGTGAGGGTTTTGAAAATAGTTCAAAGATCAGATATGTCCAACGCCAGTCAAAAAACATATGAACGTGATTTTATTCCAAAACTTAAAGGACTTGACCCCCAGCCTTCTATGACCCCCCCCCCCAAAAAAAACATTTTTATTAACAATATTTTATTCCAAAACTTAAGGGATCTGACTCCTGGTCCTCCATTTCCCAATACCCCTCCCTCTCCCGAAAAAAAATGATGGTTGATTGATAGATCATGGGAGCTGGTCCCTGGCCCTCCCTCCATGGCCAGACACCCTCCCCCCAAAAAAAGAACAACAAACAAACAAACTTATTAATGATATTTTATTCCAAAAATAATGGGAGCTGACCCCTGGACCTCCCTCCATGCCCCCCTATCCCTACCCAAAAAAACTAATTAACGATATTCTATTCCCAAAATTATGGGAATTCAGTTTATTAGCTTTTTCCAAAACTGTTCAAGACGGCTATATTCTTCACTACAAACAAGAGGTTGGCTACTGTCTGTTTCCTTAATGGTAAAAGCATAAGGCCTACTGCGTATTTGGTGCTTTACTAAAATGAAACATATTACAAACATTTTCTTTTTTACTTATTACAACATTGAAAATAAAATTAAAATTGCCGTGAAACCAGCCCAGGATTTACCAATGGCCCACTAGGCCCTGCAGCTTTCACTATTCCCAAAGTTTTAGAATTTCCCCGAAAATCTTGCAAAAACAGGTTGACAAAAACGCTTTGGCCTAGAAGTGTCAAAGCTTTAAATCTGGCCCTGAGTGAAACATAACTTGACCTAGTGAGCTTTCAGCAATTAACATCGTTATATATTGAATATTCACTTTAGTTTTATTACTTCTTGCCAAGACCATTAATTTATTTTGGAATAAAAAAGTATTTTGAAATAGAGAATTTCTAAAAACTTGAAACTTTATATAATACAAAACAAAGAGAAATTAAATAAAAAGAAAAATTTCTAAAAAAATAAGTTTTTTAAAGAAAAGTAAAGTTAATATTAAACTTAAGATCAGAAGAAATAGAAACCTACAATAACTAAAACTCAAAACATTCAGAAATTAAATAAACAATCATAGCAAACAAACATATAACAGGTACTAATTTAAATGAATACGTCTTAAAATGAGTGAAACTTATATTGAATATGCAAATCAAGCATGAAACTAACAAAAATCACTACAAACAAGAATTTGAGTTTTGCCTCCTTCTCTCACTGTAAAAGTATAAACCCTACTGCATCATTGGCACTTTACTGCAAAAGAATTACATTACAAATATTTTCTTTTGTACTTATTATAACATTGAAAATAAACATAAAAATTACAGTCAAATTAAATTTTGAACTGATGAACTTTTAGCAATTAATATCATTATATATCTAATAATTAGTTTAGCTTTATTAGTTCTTTCCGAGACTGTTCAAGACAAATATAGCTACACTACAAACAAGAGTTGGATACTGACCCCTATCCTTAATGTAAAAGTCTAAAGCCTACTGCATCATTGGTGCTTCACTGAAAACGAATTATAGTAGCCTACAAAATATTTTCTTTTCCAGTTATTAGACCATTGAAAATGAAAATAAAAATTACAGTAAAATCGAATCTTGAACTGATGATCTTTCAACAATTAATAGCATTATATCACCTATTAAGTTTGTTTTTATTTGTACTTTCCAAGACTTTTCCAGACACATATAGTTTTCAGTAAAGCGCCTATGATATGCAGTAGGTTTTAGACTTTTACAGTAGGAGAAGGCAAAACCCAAACTCTTGTTTTTAGCGATTTTTGTTCGTTTTGAGCTTGATTTGCATATTCAACATAAGTATCACTCGTTTTAAGACTAATTCATTTATATTAGTACCTATTGTATGTTTGTTTGCAATGATTGCTTATTTAATGTTGTTTTTTTTCGGTTTTCATGTATTCTTCAATAGCAAAACATTTTTGCTTATTTTAAGCTTGATTTGCATATTCAATTTAAACTACTCGTTTTAAAATTTATTTATTCATTTATATTAGTACCTGTTTTGTGTTTTTTTGCTAGTATTGCTCATATAATTTCTCTTCATTTTGGATTTCATCAATTCTTTAGTAGTGAATTCTGGTCATCTTGACTTTGAGTTGTAGTATGTTTCCATTTGTTATGATCTTAAGTTTAATATGGCCATTACTTTTCTTTAAAAAAATTATTTTTCGGATTTTTTTTCAATTAATCAGAAAAAAAGAGTATTATCATCATATTACTTATTTTATGCTTTTTCTAAATATCATAGTTGTTTTTCAGAGACTGCCCCCCCCCCATTGATTGTCCCAGATATATCCCAAGGATAGACACACAATAACAGAAAAAACTGAAACAACAACATTTCGAAATTGTAATAAACAGTATATATCTATTAGTCAGATTATCATGTTTTCTTCCGTATTTTAAATAATATAGGCCTTATATTCTCTGTCAATTCTATTGAAATCGCTTAGGTAGACCAAGATTTTATTGAGCAAAGACTAGACTAGCCCAGTATAGGCTGAAATGCATCACATAATGAAAATCCAAAGAAATATATTATTAGGCAAAACCAGAATTTACACTTTACTGAAAAAATACAAATGAATGTACATTCAGTTTAATATACATATACTGATATTTATTATTTAAAATGTTAATAATATTTGGTTTATTAAAGTTATAAAAGTGAATACATTTAAAAAAAAACAATTTTCAGTAAAGTGCAAATTATGTTCTAACTTTTGGAAGGCATAGGGCTTTTGAGCCCTAGCCATGCTAATTTCTGCTCGTTTTGAGTTTGACTTGGTTATTTATTGTAATTTCTGTGTGTTTTGGGTTTCTTTTATTTATCAATGCTCATTTGTGGTAGTTTTAAGCTTGGTAGATTATTTGATTTTATTTTTGCTCATTTTTGGTTTAATGGAGTTCTCTACTTTTCTCTGGAAAACTTATTTTGTGGAATTTTTTTTTTTAATTAATTTCTGTTTGTTTTATATTGACATAGTCTTTTCAGTGAAAAAGAAAATGATAGTTTAAATCTTTTTGGTTTTTCAGTAAGAATTTATAGTTTGGCCTGCTATTTGTATGTTGGAGAAAATTTTTCAACAATTTTTAACAACATACACCCTTTTAAAAAACTGGACACAAATAGTCGTACTTAACTTTAGTTTTATACCTCCTCTAATTGGCCTGAAATAGAAAACATGATACCATTCCCAAAAATCTATCTATGCTCTTTGACAGCTTGGATACACATACACTCTTTTGATTTGGTTAAATTTTAAGAGCAGAAGGAGTAATAAAAGTAGCCCTGAAAGTTTGAACATAATATCTTCAGTTGTTCTTGGGATACTGCTGAGATGCCTTACTGGCAATTAGCATTAACACAGTGCATTTTGATTTAATCTTACGGCAACATTTAGTTTTTAAACATAATGGGCAAATTGCATAACTATGGGGGGAGGGGGGTTCACCTACGCAATAGCCCTAGAGATACAGTTACAAGACCGTTCAGCTATGATGAACAAAATAGCTGTTAGATTTTGATTGGAAGTGTTTGGAAAATTCTGAGCTAAAGAGGAGGGCTGATTGCCCTCCAATCACTTTGGCTCTTAAAAGAATGACTCTTAAATGAATTTCCAGCCCTATGATTTTGCTCATGTGCCATTTTATACTTACATGTGTATAGTTTTGTCATTTCATTGAAACTCCCCCTAAATGTTTCAATTTAATGCCCTTAAGTGTTAGTAGTCACAGTAACCATAGAAGAAGTATCAAAAATATACACATAGTGTCTTCTACTACTACTACTACTAACAACTCACCACAGCACCAAGCTACCTGAGGCCAACACAGCTACGCACGCTCCTCCTCCACCCCAATCTATTCAAAGCCTCCCTTTTTACACCCGCCCACGAAGTTCCCATTTCCTTTAAATTTTTCTTTATGACGTCCTCCCACCCCAGACGGGGACGACCTGCTTTCCGTTTAGTCGTAGATGGGTGGCCAAAAAGAACAATCTTTGGCAATCTGTCATCCTTCATCCGCACAACGTGCCCAAACCACCTCAACCTTTCTTTCATTATAGCCCTAGAGAGCGGTATTGAACCACATTTTTCGTATAGCCTATTGTTTAAAATAAAGTCAGTCAGCCAGGTATCTAAAACAATCCTTAAGCATTTTCTCTGGAAAACATCTAGCAAATCTTCATCTGATTTTTGAAACGCCCATGCTTCAGAGCCATATTTGACCCGTGTCATCACTGTAGCTTCTAATATTCTAATCATGGTTTGCAGACTTATCTTCCTATTCTTCCAGACTTTTTTTAACTGTGAAAAAACACCCTGAGCCTTGGCTATTCTATTTTTAACATCTTCACTGCTCAAGTGAAGCTGCCCACCTGATCAATCTTTTCATTACCCAACGTCACCTTTTCATCTTCACTTATTCCTAGCCTTAGTGACTTAGTCTTCCTAACATTAATTTTCAAACCAATTCTAGCACCCTGAACTCGCAAAACCTCTAAAACTTCATTCATTTTGCTCACACTTTCATCTAGGATGCTTAAATCATCAGCATAATCCAAGTCCAGGAAACTTTTTCCTCCCCATTTGATTCTGTGGTCTCCCATTTTCTTTCCTGTGCTCCTTAAAACAAAGTTCATCAAAATAATCCTCCCTTTTTCTATTCTCCCTTTTTCTAAAATTTATGAAAAGATAATTGAATCTAGGCTAAATGATTACTTTGAAAATAGTAAAATTCTTGTAAACACTCAATTTGGTTTCAGGAAAATATTATCAACTGTAATGGCTACAATCAAACTAGTGGATTGGGTAAATGATGCATGCAAATCTTACATCAGAGGACAGAAGCAAGTTGTGGTGAATGGGTCTTCAACTTCTGTAGCTAATGGGATAACATGCAGAGTACCCAAAGGGTCTATGCTAGTTCCTTTTTATTTTTACTAATCAAATTAAGTATTATTTGTCAGAGGCTGGTCTAATCATTTTTGCAGATAATACTCTTTTACTTGTATGGTTGAGTTTATTGAGTGGGCAGATTTTAATCTTTTGACAGTAAATTATACCAAAACTAAATATATTTTATTTTCTCAGACGTCTAATATTGAAACAAATTCAGAACTAATTGTAAATGATAATCAAGTAAAACGAGTAAGGCTAACAAAGTATTTGGGTTTTATGATTGATGAAAATCTATCATGGAAAACACACTCTGATATCATAGCTTCAATATTGTCAAGATCTCTGGGAGTGCTTAGCTGAGTTAAAAGCTTAGTTTCAAAGAAAATTATTAGATTACTTTATTTTACTATTTTTTACTCATATATTTCCTATGGTTGCTCTATGTGGGCAAGTAATGTTGTGTCGTGTTATAAAAATATTCAGAAAATTCAAAATAAAGCTGTTAAACTTTTGTCATTTAAAATATTCATTGCCCAAAATATTAACAAGTGTTACACTAAGAATCAACTTCTTGATATTTCAAAAACTAGAGATTATCAAGTTAGTATTTTCACAAATAAATATCTTAATAATTTGCTTCCCTGTTCTTTCAAAAAATATTTTTCCCTTAATAGTGATCTCCATAGTCATGATACACAAGGAGGATCAAATTTAGTACATCAATTTAGAAAAATGATAAGAGCTTCTTTTGTAATAAGAAATTTTGCTCCCTGCATAAGGGATATAATGTTGGTTGCAATTAGAAATGCAAGTCATCTGGTAACCTTCAAGGCCACAGCCAAAAGATTTTTCCTTGCAAAAGAATAGTATTTATGTATGTGTTTTGTGTAAGTAGAATGGTTTTTGTAGCCTATATGTGTAGATTTAGTGATATTAGCAAGTAGAATAAAGTAAAATAGTATTTTTAGAATACCTAAAAATAGAAGATTCCCACCTCCTGCCAACAAGTCCTTATGGGTTTTCTTAGCAGGTTCAGCAAAATGTTCTGTATTTTTTTTGTCAAATAAGATTATCATCTTATCCTTTATTGTGATATTGCTTTGTCATACTATTAACAATCTACATGGTCATAGCTTTTTTTTATTTAGTTCAGCATCCACCTAAACATTCCTTGAAAGCTATACCTTAATACCCTTAGCTAGTGTAGTAGCAATAGTTGCAGTAGCATTAGTAGCATTATGCACATAGCACCTTTTTTCAACATCCCCTTAAATACACAATTAAATTTTTATCTTAACACCATGAACTGGTCCTGAAGCAGTGCTGATAAACTATAGGCACATAGTGTATTTTTATTTATTTCAATAAAGTTACAATATTGCCCAAAATTTTCACCTTAATACCCTAAGATTTACTAGTAGTACTAGTAGCACCAGTAGTTACAGTAGTAGCAATAATAATACAAAGCGTGTTTTTAATTGAAGTCTGTTTGAATTTAAGTATACAACAAAAGATTATTTCAAAAGAGTAAATTTATTTTCAAAAAGTGCATACTTTATTCTATTTTTTGACATAGTTACCAAGTTATTTTAAACACTTATCATACCTCTCAACTAATTTTAATTGTAAAGTCTTTACAAGAACTTGCCACCAGCTCCAATAATCAAGAGTTCACTGCTGTATTTACATTGTCATCATCTTTTTAATAGTTGCCACTCAGGTGACAACCAGTTGAACTGGAGAAAAAACATGGGTTTTGCATATCAGGCCCAAATTAAAGCAACAGAACAAGGAATGGAAACACACACACACTCTCCTGAAAATTTGAAGGCTGAACATCCTCTCTCCCAGTGCAAAATCATGGGCCCTAGTGTTTGGGAATAGGCAGTGTTTTTTTTTGTTTTTTTTTTTGGTTGCCTTCATGCAACAGAGGAACCACTATAAATGCAGAAGCATACTGTCTAATGCTCATAAAGCTCTGCAGAGAAATAAAAAAAAAAAAAAAAAAACTTGGCGTCCTCCTTCATGACAATGCAAGACCTCAAACTGCTGGTCAGACCCATAATTTGTTGAAACAGTTTTGGCTGGGAAGTTTTAGATCACTCACAATACAGTCCTGATCTTGTGCTTAGTGATTACCATTTGTTTCTCAACTTCAAGGAAACCTCAGCAGTTAACATTACAATGAGGATGACAATGTAAAAACTGAAGAACAGGCAGCAAGTTTTTATACAGAAGTTACTTTAAAATTAGTCGAGGGATATGATAAATGTTATAAAAAACTTGGCAACTATGCTGTTAAATAGAGTAAAGTATCTACTTTTTGAAAAAACAATTACTTTTTTAAACAATCATTTGTTGTGTACTTATGATCAAATGGACCTTAATTAAAAAACGTGACTTGTATAGTACCAGTAGTAGTAGTTGTAGGAGTAGAAGCAGTAGTATTATGACACACATATTGTCTTTTGGTTAGCTCAACATCCCCAGCATAATCTTACAAGCTCAAATTTGGATAGCTTTGAAATCTTGACACATCCCAGCACTCAACTGTACACTAGGGCCCCCACACTGGGCACGCATATTCAATGATGGGTAGGATATAAGTCTTGAAGACAAGTTTCATGGAATTCACACTGAACCCAAACTGCTTCATGGTAATCAGTGACTGCAGTGCTGCATACCCTTTTCGCACAAGGTCACTTACGTGGTTGTTGAACTTGCAGTCAACATAGAAAATTACCCCCAGAATTTTTTCACTGCCAACTGTTTTAAACAAGGTAGGGGGCTCCTGGAAGTCCAATTTAAGAGGGTTGAAATGCAACACCTTGCACTTATGCTCATTGAGGGTAAGGCTAGCTTGCTCTCATTCATTCTGAAAAACTGTGGGTAGACTAGGATCTAAAAGGGGGATTGCTGATCCCCATTTAGTAGCAGCAGCATTATTAGCAGTAGTAGCATGTGCATATTGCCTTCTGGTCAGTCAAACATAGCTTTCATGATGCCCTGGAAGTTTCACCTTGACATGTTAAGCTGTTTAAAAAATACTGTTGATTTGTGCTTTTGACACCCTTTTCACCTTAATTCTCTAAGAAGCCTTACAATTTGTTGCAATTGAAGTAGTTTAGTAGCAGTAGTAGCATAAGGAAAAGTAGCAGTGGTATTAGTGTTAGTAGTGACATGCATGTATTACCTTTTTTTTAATTGATCTTCCCCTTTAAGTATTCTCCAAAAGTTTGAATTTAATACCCAAATTAATTCTTGAGATACGTTTTGACAATCTACATAAGCATAGTGTGTAATGATTTAGTTCAAATTCCCCCTCAATGTTCTATCAAATTTTCACCTTCATACATGTAGCCTAATTGTACAGTATCATTGTAGTAGTGGTAGCAGTAGGAACAGAAGTAGCAGTAATAGTGCATAATTATTAGTAGTAACAGTACTAGCAGCAGTAGTAACAGGTATATTTTGCCTTTTGGTCAACTGAACATCCCACTCATGATGCCCCTGAAGTTTCCTCTTGGTATCATAAGCTGTTCCAAAAATATTGCTGATATGCCTGTATCAGCAATCTGTATATATATAGTATGTTTTGATTTAGCTCAAATTTCCCCTCAGCATTTCTTCAGATATTTTTTTCAATATCCTCAGCATTAGTAGTACTTGCTACAGAAGTATTAGTTTTAGTGATAGTAGGTGTAGTAGTAATAGTCATTGTGGTAGTAGTAGAAGCAGAAGTAGTTGTAGCAGTAGTAGCATACAAATATTGATGTTTTGGTCAACTGATCATCTCCCATACTATATCCTGGGAATTCCAAATTAATATGCTCAGTCATTACTGAGGAACACCTGCTTGACAAACCATATATACATAACATGTTTTGATTTCGTTCAAAACTCCCCTCAACATTCCCTGAAAGACTCATCTTAATGTCCTTCATATTTTGGGAAAGTAGCAGCCAAATATGCATACCTCTTCTCAATAACACACACTATATGTAAACAATGAAAAAATTGCATAAGTGCAGCCCTTGCTCAGAGGCCTTGGGGGGGGGAGGAGGGGTTGACATCCCCAAATACATAATTACTGAGCTTTTCTACAGTATCCTTGGAATGAGCTTTTAATGCTGATTCTAGCATGTTTTGAGCCAGACCAAAGTTCAAAAAGTCCTTCTTTTCTACTGCTTTCTTCAGATATTCTGTTGCCTCTCTCAGAAGAGTATCACTGACTTTTTTCTTCTATTTACACATCCTTTTCTTTGTAAAATGTCTGACTCCAGCTCTGCTATTTTCTGCTTCCCTTGGGCTATGTCCTGGACTGCAAGTCCAGCCTCTTTCTTTTCAGCTTCAAGCTTTTCTTTATCTGATTTATCCTATTTTCTCCAATAGGTTATGGTTCATAGCTAACTAGCTGATCTGGCCAGACACAGCAGCTTCTTTGTGATCAGCACAAGCTGTTCTATCCAGTAGCCTTGCCATTTTATCCTTCTTAAAAGGGACTTTGAGTTTGAACTGTAGCTTAGCATACAAATGCCTTTAAGGTCTAATAATAGCTGGATTTACTCCTCTTTTAGCATCCCTTAAAAGCATAAAGGCATGAATCAGGGAGTACAAGGCATGGCAAACAATATTACTTCCCAAGACCAGTGAATTACCTTTACAAGCAGCATCAAGCAATACATTAGTAACAACCACAGAAGCATCTAAATATCCAATGCCATATTGAAAGCCAAATTGAAGTTAGAAGTGTGCAACATTTTTCTTCAAGCTCTTTTATAAATCATAGTTTATAAAGCTTACATAAACTGATTGATATAGTTATGGGTCTGAAAGATGTGATCCAATTTTTTTGGAATAGGAGAAAGATCTCCCAGACAAAATGTTGACAGAACCAAATCCTGTGTAAAAATCATCTGCAATAGTTACATGAAATATTCTTAAAGTGCAGGACCAACATTTTTTTATATGTAGTGTAAATTCTATCAATGCCTCATGAGAGCTTTGGCTTAAGGCACATAATAGCAGCAGTCACAGACATTACAGATAGTGTATAATCAGAGTTAGGGAATGCTTCCAAAAATTGGTCAAACTCTTCAACATGTTCAGGCTAAGTTGCAGGTCTGTGTAGGTCAATGACCTAATTTGAAGAGAAAACTGGGACAAAATTTTCATGGTATTGCCCATAAGACTTGGTTGATGAGTATTTAGCGATTTAAATGTCTATAAACAAAAATGCTATAAAATAAGGAAACCACTTAGCCTAGGCTGATAGCATTCTAAAAAGCCTAGGCTACTTACTTATTTCAGATTTTACAACATTCCCTTTTGGAGACCTAGGTTAAAAGAATTTGGATTAATTATTTCAGATTTTATAAATTTTTGTTGTTTCTTCCTCCTTGAATAAAAAACCAGGTTCTTATTAACAAATTTTGCTAAATTTTTTACAGTTCATATTATTAACTTACAAATAAAGTGAACATACCACTCAATGCCTTTTTTTATGCTCTTTATGAATATAATAATCATTTTAGTCACAAATGAATTTTACTCCAATCCCTATATATATCAATTCAGAGTATATATTTGTACATTAGGGGGTGGAGGTAAAGTTTAAACTTGCCTCTCATTTGCATCAGAAATAAACTTTACCCTTCCCCACCCCCCTAATGTGCAAATATATACCCTGAATTGGTATATATAGGGGTAGGGGTAAAATTCATTTGCAACAAGTGATTATTATATTTGGAAAGAGCATGAAAAAAGACATCAAGGGGTAGGCCTATGTTCACTTTATTTGTACGTCAATAATAGAGTGAACTACAAAAAATTTACCCAAATTCTTTGTTCTTAATATTACAATAAAATTGGAAGTACCACACAGAAAGCTTTCAAATACCACTTGTATCTGTTTTTCTCTGTACCCTTGCCTTATCAGTTTTTTTAGTGATAAGTTTTTTTCCCTTTTGTTTGTTCATCTCTCTTTTGTTACTCTCTATTTTTTAAGTAGCCTATAAAGAACAATTTAAAAATAAAACAATAAAGACAGCATGCATCCATATTTCTCTGCATTTCTTTATTGAGCTATTAGATTATACAAGTTGTGTTTTTTTCCTCCGTTTTCCTTTTGGGTAAAAATTTAGAATTGGTACTCCTGATAAGGAGACATTAAGAAAACAATTCTTACTTTAAAATATGTATCATGATCCTAGTTAACATATTATCCAAGGGGAAAACCTTTATCATCAAGTCTTTCCTCTTTTTTCTTTCTTTTTCCAACTTAAAAGGAAAAAAATTCAATTTTCTCCATGCTAGAAATGCAAAGCATAAATCTTTCAAAATTGCTGCTATAAATTGTTATTATAGATAGGCTAGTGTTTTCATCCTGGTTGAGTCCGTTGATTGTGAACTGAGGTTAAGTTGTATTAATATTTTGTATTTTTGCCACTGCTCATTAAAAAAATGGAATTAACAATGACTGGGATGAATGCTATCTATAGAACAATTTATTTGGCAATTTCAAAAGATTTACTCTCCCCTTGGATAATATGTTAACTAGGATCATTATACATATTTTGAAGTAAGAATTGTTTTCTTAGCATATCTCCTTATCACAAGTACCAATTCTAAATCTTTACCTCCTTTTGTTTTAGTGTCTTGAATTTTTTATGTGTTACTCTGTGTCAAGTTTCCATTTGATTTTGTTTGGATTTGCATTGTATTTTAAGTTTTTCTTTGTATTAGGCTACTCCATGTTGGCTATCATACCTTCATATAGTGTGGGTCCAAAGTCAATAATAATAATAATTACCAAATTAATACCTAAGATGTATTTGAAAATCGTATTGACAGAGGAGTCACATGACATCCTGCAAACTTTTTTAACTAAGCTATTGTAGCCAAGTGTCAGGTTTAGAAGAGGTCATGCACAACACTGTTATAAAGTTATTACCTAGACACTAAATCATCAAATGTACGTCTAACAGCACCAATAGGCTAATAGGAAAGGGTGTGCAGTAAGAGGCTCATTGACATCAATAGCCTTCTTTTTTCCAACTTCTGTGGCCTAGTGACAACCAAAAATTCTGTTTTTCTTCAAAAATAGATGAAACCGATGAAAGAAATATTATTAAAATTAAAACTTAAAGTCAAATTTAGATGTCTCTATTGCAATCATGCAGGGTACGTCTAGAACTTTTAAAGTGTGTCTCCATTTGGTAGATCTGTTAATATGTCGCTCGTACAATGTTTGCGGATTCCAACTTATCCATTCAGAACCGGTCTACAACTGAATTGAAATTCCGTATTGTTGATGTGGATTTTCATATTTGCTGAGTCTAAATAAGCTTTTAAAATAACATTCGGTAGACCTTCCCGCAAATTCTTTATTCAGTAAACGTTTTCATGAAGAATCAAGGGTTATTGTCAAATTGAGTTAGAAAATACTCCTTCTTTTGAAAAAACACTTGGAATCTCCTGTTGACTTCAAAGAAAAATTTTAGTTCTTCTTGTTCTTCATTTTAATCACAGTTACAATTTATTTTTCATTTCACGCAATTACAGTTTCAAGTTGGAGCTAGAAATGCACTTTCATTTATTTTTTCTACATTTGAAAGTTCAACTTAATTATTTTTTCTAAATAACACAATAGTCCAACAAAATCACCATCAATAATCTAAATAAACAAATTCATTTTATAACTCCTTTTTTGCTATACAATTGTTAAGGATCATGATACTATTGGTTAAGATATCGCGGGTGATACGTGCATTACTCGTATGATGGGAAAATTAAATTGTTCAGGAGACGATGAAAACTGATTTGTGGGTTCGATTTTTTAGATGAAATACCAAACAACTCCACGCGAATAAAAAAAATTATGCGTAGATATAAATTTTAACTACCATAAGCAATTTGAAATTGTAAAAACAGCTGAAATTGTAAAAACTGTGTGGCTCCAGTTTCCTTTATACGAGGTTTGATAACCAACTTTCTTCCAAAATGCAAAATATACGAGGTATGCACAAGTTCAACGCAAAAAAGATAAATTGTTTCGGGGTGTACACAGGATCTATAGGTTTGAAAATCTGTTTACATGGTGGGTCGGGTATAATAACGTTCCAGGTTATAGGCTATTGGTTTAACTTAGGTCATTTTATTTAAAACAAAATCATTCTGGGCGTGCTAGGAAAACAAAATCGCTTACGATCGAATATAGTCAAGATGCATCACTTAACTTACATACCATTGTAGATAGCATGAATATCTTTTGGCAACACATCCAGTAATCTCATGAGGTCATTTACCTTACATGCATCAAGTCTAAGAGTTCCTTCAAGAAGTGGAAGTATTCAAGGTTGGTTCTTTCAAAGTCCGTATTGGCAAAATAGTCCATTCGGCCGTATGTCTGAGCTTCTACTAAACAGATTTATCGTGATTGTATTTATAAACAACAGTCATGGGATAATCAGTATCTCTTTTTACATCCAGGTCTGTAAACAGGGTAATACTTTAATCTTGTGTAGTTCTTGAAAAACATATGGTTTACTTGTTTTACTCGGTAAAGGTAAGGAATACGCCTAGTATCCTTAATTTCAGATGCATAAATGTTTGGAATGTAAATGTTTCTATCTATGCATCGGGTTTTAATCTTCTGGTATACACTGTCAAGCTGAAACTCGTGTGTGTCCTTTTTCCTGATACTTCTGTATTACTATGACTATATGTATAATAGAAAAATTGACCAGTACATTAGAAAGAGTTCCGTTCCTGTTCCCGTATTAAAATCCTTCGCTCCTAATAATTACTGTCTCAGAGTTTGAGTATGACCGTAGCAGGTGTTCTAACCTGTATATAACACGCAAAAAAAAATTGGATGGACTGAACTGCCCTTCAGTCTCATTCCATACTATCTTTCACAACCCACAAGATCGTATGAAATCCAAATATATATAACACGTTTCTGTTTGGAGTAGAGAGATGACATTTATTTTCGGACAAAGTAACGTAGAGTCAAGGTCATGAGTTTTCGCCACACTGTAAATTCATTCAGCATTTAGTGAAGTAGTGTATAATCTGATATCTGGAAGAACGAGTACAAGCAAGACAAAGACCAAAGATTCATCTGCTGTAACCTCACTCTTGCTTCCTTCTTCCCTGACGACTACTCATTACTGGCTGGCTTTGTCACGTGATAATCCAACTGAAAGCAGTAGGGGTACAGAATCTTCATATTGTTTCTGAACTGGAAATGTTTTCAGTGTTAGAGTTTGGAACCCATTCCGCCACTCTGCTGGAGTATTTTGCAGCAACCCAACCTTACATTTGGTTAGTGTTCTGACGTTTTTAGGTTCTCGCTTGATTTCTTTTCTTTCTTCGCTGGTCAGAACAAAACAGTGTAATAGAACACCACTTTAAACAACAAATAATCTATACATACTGAGACACTCTATTGGCAAGTTTAGCATATCAAATTCAAGGGTCTGAGCTCTTTCCCAAAAGAAGCTGTCCTAATGCCACAATAACTGGGTAATGTAACCTTCGCTGGTTTTCAACCAGTGGGCCATAAAATGAACATAGTGTGCATGGCTAATAAAGTACACAGATTAAACTATCAGCTACTACTTCACCCTGATGTGACAATAGTAAGGCGTTATCTGCTAAGTAAAAACCTTCACATAAGATGTGGAGCCCATCAAAAGCGTAGTAGTAAATTTTGCGCAATCTAAAGGTCATTACAACATCTGAGGGATTAGTAGAAGGGCTACACGTTAGGGAACCCGTTGCTCGACAGAATCACTAAGAGACTGTGTAGATTAATTTTTGTTTGTGTAGATTAATTACTAGCTCTTCTTTTGTCCTGAGATCCGAAATAGCGTGTGATCCAAACAGCATCCACCAACTGCACATTTTTTACCACCCACACAAAGTTAAACTCGTCCGATATTTCCGAGGGTATCTGAAGAATAATCCCTCCTAAGTGTGGTTCGT
The DNA here is from genome assembly GCF_049724085.1 of Artemia sp. Qi Xiang Cuo. Lineage (NCBI taxonomy): Eukaryota > Metazoa > Arthropoda > Branchiopoda > Anostraca > Artemiidae > Artemia > Artemia sp. Qi Xiang Cuo. Next base: position 45,337,312 of record NC_142803.1, read on the forward strand.
GAACATTTAGCAACAAGGTAGAATACTTGTTCAGTATCTGAGTACCCTGGAGAGTCTTGCTTGGATGTTTCCTGCACCATGGTTAGGAGAGAGGGCTTGGCACACAAACAACTAGCACATAATACATACGGTGACTCACCATGAAAGAAAACAGCTAGTGTGCTAGACTGCTTAAACAGAGGGATTAGTAAATATCCCCAGTTTTTTTTAAATCGTACTAAAATTAGCAATTCATTATGAGCTTTATTTAACTTGCAACTCTATTATCAATATAAAGCAAAGCTTTAAACATTTTTCACCATCACACGAAGATCGTCTCTTCTTCACTGTAAAATCAGAATTTTTCCTTGCAAATCATGATGATGTTGATGAAATTACATAAAAAGATTGCCGGCAAAACTCGTGTCCTTGGCACACAGAAGACTTGGCCTGAAAGCACCCCACGTATAAAGTGAAGCGGCCAGGTAGGACTAAAATAGATAAGATAAGGTTTATTGCAAAAAGCCTGTGGGCCATAGAAACTACGACTAAGTGCACACCTTGTATTAATAATGGCTTATGGAGTCTATCAGCCTGCAACTTGTATTTACGGATTAAAATTATCAAGTCTATTACGAGGTGTGTTTTTCTTTTTTTTTGCCAAAAAAGTATTAAATATGGAATTTTTTCGCTATCACCAGACGATGGGACTTGAAAAACTGCATCGGGAAAATGCAAAAAGTGATTTTCGGTAAAAATTGACTATGTGAGGTGTGCACGCAGCAGCCGCGATATAACAAACACAAAAACAGAAAACAAAAGGACATCAAGAAACGAGGGAAATGAATGACTTGAGGGAAATGTGAGTACTCTAGCTGCCTGTTTTCATCAATTTAAGGCCTATTGTGTGTCTGGTACTGATACCGCTCTTCCTACTCGCTTTCGCCCTCTTATGCACTCGAAAACTCTATGAGTAAACTGATGATTCAAACAATTTGATTATTCTTGAGGAAATCAATAATAATTTTATACAGGCATCTTTCATCTCCTACATTATAATTGGGTGCAAACAGCTCATCGATATCTTTATTTGGCTGTGCGTATAACTGAACCCCAGTGCAACTGAAACTCAAGAAATTGAGCCCCCATACAACTGAACCCCAGTGTAGCTGAGACCCCGTGCAACTGAACCCCTCATGTAACTGAACCTTCGTGCAACTGAACCCCCCACGTAGTGGAAATCTCATATAACTAAACCCCCGGACTTAGTTTTTCAGTTTTCCACAAATATGAGGCAGTATCATGGGGTGAAACATAAGTTAGAATCAGTACATGTTCAACCTTGTTAGAAATTGTTTTTTTTTTTTAGTCATACTATAAATGCCTGTAAAGATCATTCAGAAAAAACCACTGTTTTAATGTCGCAGAAAAAAGAAAATCGGTTGTAACAAACCATTAAAGCAGATTTATTTCTTCTTTTTTCAGATGAATCAGACCTTTTCTGAACGTTGAGCAATAAACATCCGTTGAAAATCTTTGAACTTTTGAATCTAGACAACGAATTTTGATCAGATGTCTTTGAGGCGATTGTAGCCAAATAGAATATGGGAAGAGAATTAGTTTTACTCTGACCTTTTTCAACATACCCACAACATACCCTGAAAGCTTCAACTCAATACATTCAGCTGTTCTCGCCATATTGCAGATACACCTTCTTGTAAAACAGGATGCACATAGTATCTTTTGATTTAGTTAAAAGCTCCAAAAAATTTCCAGAAAGATATAGCGGCCGATGCCATCAACCTTCTTTAGATATTGCTGGTATTTCATTTTCGTAAACAATAAAGGAAAAAGTTTTTTTTTAATTGTTGTGCATTCTTCATGACATCTCCATAAAGTTTGACCTTAATACTCCATGTTTATTTGGATATTCGGGATAAAAAAAAATACCCTCGTTTCTTGATAAAAAAAAACAACATTATATGTTAACATAAACAGTAAGTAGAACAAAAGGGAAGACTCCACTCAACCTGTTACGAATAGACCATCTAGGCTGGCTGCCAAGAAGGCGAGATTAGCTTTAAAAGCTTGTCTGTAAGTATTTTAATTCCATTTGAATGAATTGTTCTCTGTCCACTTCGTTTGGAGTACCAGTCCTGGTTGAACTTCCTTGAAGTAATGATATTAGGGTTGTTTTAAAACATTTTCAAAAAAAACTTTCAGTTTTAATGATCGAATTTTAATGTAAGTTTCTTTTATATTGTTTTTTATTCTCTTTGTTTGTTTTGCTGAGGACGGCCCTTGGATATAGGGTCGGAATATTCATTTAAAGTTGCGTTCCACTGTCTTGTATAAAAAAAAATTCCTGTTGTTTCTACTTATTGTTTATGATGGAAAGGCAGTGTGGTCTTCGTCGCTATTTTTATATGTTAACAATAGGCAACTTACATAACTTACAGCCCTTGCACCAGAGGCTGAGGGTTGTGAACTCTAGAGGTATATTTATTTAAAGTTTTGCCTGTTTTAAATAAAATGATTGTCTCAAAATTTTGATCGGACGTATTTTCGGAAGAAAGAGCGTGAGGGTGGGAGCCTTCCGGTCACTTTCGAGTCTTCAAAATTACACTGGAACTTTTGACTACCAATCGAATGAATTCCCTCTAAAGTTACTTCCAGAATCTTAAATATCAAAAACTTATTTGTTAGCAATCAGCAACTGTTTTAATTTACAGCCTTTGCCCCGGGAGCTGCTGAGAGGTTTTTAACCCCGGAGGCATGATTATTTTACCTTTGGACTATTTTCAACAAAATGGATATTTCAAAATTTCCATTGGATGCATTTGGGAAAAAATGGGGGTTATGAGGGAGAGGCGGCCTGCCCTCTGACTCTTCAAAAGTGAACTATAACTTTCGATTTTCAATCAACATTCACCAGTTGGATTGTGCAAAAAGTCTTTGCTTAGCAATAGATTTAGCTTGTCTACAGAATTTATTTCATTAAAAATCTTAGGAAAAAATTATTTGAATCATTTAATATTAAGCTATTATAAATTGTGCTTGTGGAAGTATCTCCAGTATCTTAATTTACAGCAATGTTCCTATTTATATATTTTTTAATCTCAATTGCCTCTCTAAAAATTTCGGTAAGCCATTTACATTAGATATTAAAATTACCTCCTCAAAAAGAACTAAATGATCTGGATTTTCGAAAATGTGGAGGGCCAAAGCAGAATCAAAATTGTCATTTATATTTTCATATCTCAGGAATTTATCTATTGAAATCTTGTATTCATGCAGTCGTTTCCCCAGCTGTCATAGAAAGCAAGAAGTTTACGTTCGTCATAGTAAGGTAGTGTGGTCTGAAAAAAGCATACCTAATTTAAGGTATTACATCGAGAATGCGTCGTATATATGGGGAAACGGACCAATCAAGCATACGACCATAAATTCAACATTTCTTTTGCGACTAGAAGACACAGGAGACTTTGCCATCTTCACTGGGATTTCATTTTACATTTAGGCAAGATTAAAGGAAAAATTTTCATATCAAGACTTTTAATGAACCCAGTTTTTGAACTCTCTCAGAAAAATCTAGTGAATGACCCGAAAGTTAATTATTTTTTTTTTTATGTCAGTTTTTATTTTAAAGCATTAGGATTTCTACTGATGACGCTCACTGCATACGCGATCAAAATTTCTAGACTTTTGTACCCTGTTTTCACTGTCTAAATAAATGGATTTATCCCCATTTGAACGTTTATTTGTTCGTCATAGAAAGGCAGTGTGGTCTGAAAAAAGTATACCTAATTTAAGGTATTACGCCGAGAATGTAAGCAATAAGTAATAAATTTATTAGCCATAGGCCATACACAGATTAACAAGGAAAGAGACACAATAAATACACATATAATATGAACACTATTTACATTCTTTCCGTATCTGGAGAGCTTTTCCAAGAAACCGTATCGTATCCACATTATTTTCTTTCCGTTTGCTCTGCAGTATATCTGGGAAACGTACCTCACGCAGAAAACGCGGTCTTATATTGTCAGTTATTGGAAACTTTTGGAGAAAATGGACCAAATTTTCACTTTAATTTTTACATAAGGGACAACTGTACCTGTAATCCGGACCAGGCCCACGCCATTTCAATTTCTTCAAATTATAACCCAAAGGCAAATGGACATCCACTATATGGCTAATATGGGGATAAAGTTCATTTGTGATGCAAATGGATGTTATATTTAGATTAAGGATGTAATTTTAGGTATATATTTGCATAGTAGGGGGGTGGGGTTATATATTCTGTGAATATATAGGTCCTAAGAAATTCATGAATTTCTTAGAAAAACTGGAAATACAAGGAAAGAAGTGGAGATAAAGGCTATCCCACTGCAAAATTTGTTAACTATAATTATTCTGCATATTATGGAGAAAAAATTGCCTTCTCAACATGTTTCCTTTTGTTTAGCTGTACTCCTAAGCTTAAAATATTGGTTGGCCGGTTGGCTAGTTTAAGGATTTGTATATATATATATATATACACTGTCAAATTAGCCATCTGGTGGTATCCCAAGATAAATTACTTGATCGTAGTTGGATCCAGTGTTTCAGTTCTCTTACCCAGACCTAACTTTAGATAAAATTCCTCCTCTAGACATTCCTTTACTTGACTATAACCTCTTAGGCTATCTGACTAATCCACTTTAGCCTTCCATATATGTTGCTCCTCTTCCTTAATTCTCCCTTAAATTAGCCGCAACGCTTTACTATCCTCCATACCAGGTCCTCTCATCTACCCACAAAAATGAAAGCCCTAAATCATCTAGAATTCTCTTCACATTAGACGGCCAATTTCTCTTCTTCTTACATGATAGCATTTATATGTATGTCCTTCTCACTAGCCTTGACTCCGGAAGCTGCACTATTTTCAACCACAATCTAATTATCGAGATAAAACGGCTCTGGTACATACTATAATGCGTCGTATATATGGGGAAATGAAGCCAATATTTAGGTAAGATTAAAGAAGAAAGTTTTTGCATCTCAAGTTTTTGAATGGACCCAATTTTTGAACTATCTCAGAAAAATCTAGTGAATGACCCGAAAGTTAATTATTTAATTATTTTTTTTTTTGTAAAATGTCAGTTTTTATTTTCACGCTTTAGTATTTTTACTGACGACGATTGTTGCATATGTTATCGAAATATCTAGACTTATGTACCTGTTTTCACTGTCTAATGAGCTTATCCATATTTGAACGTTTATTTGCAAGTCAACGTCATTTCATTTAGTTATTACCTTTTTCTTAATTTAATAATGTTTTACTGTCAAAAATTGTCCTCCATTCAAAATTTCTTGTAGACTATTTTTTGCTGAATGTTTAGTTTTAATAAAATAGCTTTTACGGTGAAATATCCTTTTGTTCCAGCTTTAAAATAGTCAAGCTCTTGAACAGCTTAAATATACAGAAAAAAACAACATGTTGTCAGGGGAGAGCCAAGGAGCGGAATCATGACAACAGGGATAGTTCAGACTGATAACGACGGGAGAAATTCAGCGGAGACTCTTTCATCCTTTAGAACCACTAATATTTGAAAGCACGACTAAACTAAACTTCCTTAATATAGCTCATTTTTCCATTGCCTATTTCCGTCCATGCTAATCTTTCAATTAATCAATTCAGATTTTTTTTTGCTATTTATAAAATACTTCAAATTAAGGCAACTCTGAAAATCGACAGTAGGAATTGTTACACATTAAAACTTTAATTGAATTGACCAATCGCTTGTAAGATACAACACCGTAAAACAAGGTAAAACTAATAGAAATAGGATCAAATAACAACAACTAAGTTCTATTGAAGTCTAAAGTCTAGGCCAAACAACCCACAGACCCCAACACAAAGGCCGTTGAATCTTGGTTCAACATAACGAAAGGCAACGTAAAGAATCGACTATTTATAAATAAGTTTTATTGCAAGGGAAAGATTTTAAACAAAAACAAACGATCTTATGGGTTTTTTATTCTATGATGGAAACAATACATTACAAAACAGTTAAACAGAGTAAACCACTTGAAAAACACCATTCTTCCCCAAGTACAGCTCCATTCCAGTACCTAAAACAAAAAGTTGTCCATTACAAAACCATACATATAGAAACTGATTATAAGAAGTGTTTTGAAATGTAGCTCAGAACATGATGCGACATTTAAAAATCCTCAATACATTCAGACCCGAAAGATGTAACATCATTGCAATTTCAAAAAAAAACAACACAAACACAAAAAAAGATAAGACACAAATAACCAATTATTACTAATTCATAGGGCCATTCCTAGGAAACTGCTTGCCAGAAATAAATATGGTGCAAATCTAGTTACATCGAATTAGCCAACCATCAGTTATGGAAATTTATCAAACATGGCTTCTAAATTACATGCCATCTTTTAGTAATATAAACATTAAAACCGTTTTGTTCTTATGGCAAAGGATTAATATCTCTTATTAGATTGCCTGGTTATAATACATTGATATACCATACACAGAAAACCAAATATTTACTGCGTAAATTATTCAGCTAGGAGACCAAAATTCTTTGCATTCTTCCCCTTCATTTTTCGCCATTAAATCGACCACTCTATCAAACAGTTCGTGGTAACAAACTGTTTCAGGGCTCGGGGTCTAGGGTTCTGTTCTGGACCCTAAAATTGTAAAGACCAAAATTTCTGATTAATCTTGATAATAGTCAACGTAATCCGGTGCATATCGGCTGAACGTGCAGAAAAAAATGACAAAACTCATGAACAAGAAAAAATTTTACGGTGCACATAAAGCCAAGTTGTCTTGTCTTTGTATTTTAAATGAAAAATGGAGTAACAACTGTGTTTTTTTTTTTCGTTTTTTTTTCATCTAACAACTATGCACTTCAGTAAGGTTTAATCTCTATAGGAATAAAGCGAACAGTTAAAATGTGGAGTTTTAAGTTGAAATCTCAATTGACTAATTTTCAATTCGAATGATGCATAAAGTTGGTGGAGTGTTGAGTCTAGGGGGCTTGGGGTCCAGTGTCCTGCTTTGGGCCCTTTACATAAGATGGCAAAATCCATAAACAAAAAATATGTTATAAATAAGTTTTATTGTGAAATAATATGTTTTGCTGCTAAATGTTGTGCTAAACTCTAGCACAACATAATATGAACATTTGTTGCCTTTTTACTCTATTGTATTGAAAAATGGCAACACTGCTTAAACCTGCACTCACGCTTTTGATGGCAGTTTTAAGTAAAGTAGAAATAACAGCGGAGCCTTCAGAGAAGAAGATAATTTCCTTTAGCAAGGAGATGAATATTACTTCTTGTGAATTATTTTGGAAATAATTAAAACTTTTTCCCGCCGACTCCATATGTTTTATAAAAATTATATTTTACCCCCACATAATTATTTTGACATGGTAAAAAGTGAGGAGTGACCCGGCTCAATGGTAACCGAAACTCTATAAAACGGGTTTTTGATAGCAATAGATACATCAAAAGAATCAGATTTCAATACTGAATTCAGATATATAACTTTCATCAAGTTTAGTCCTAACTATCAAAAGTTACACGCCTTAGAAAATTTGGCTGATTTTCGAAAAAAGGAGGAAAGACCCCCCACAAGTTATAAAACCTTAATGAAAATCACACCATCATATTCAGCGTATCAGAGAACCCTACTGTAGAGGTTTCAAGCTCCTATCTATAAAAATGTGGAATTTTGAATTTTTTTTATTCTACCAAAGAAGCTTAAAACAAGATGCATTTCTTAATCAAATAAGCTTAACAAGCTTACCTTAATCGTCATTGGCTGTTTCTCCATTTCTTGTAGGTGATCTGCTTCTCTCTCTGCTTTCACTTCTTGTACGTGAGCGACGATCTCTATGTACATACAAAAAGGAACGGCAATTAGAAGTGGTACGCTAAACTCCACAGCTCATTTAAGGTAAACTAGAGGTCCAAAACGACCCTTAGAGGAAAAGCAAATTTCTCTTTTACATCATGAATTGATCATGAAGTTTCGTGTTTTAATTTGCATCGGGACTTATTGTGAATATAATCTGGTAATTTTTCTTGTGTTAGTATTATGTTCTGTTTTTTGTAACCTATTTGTTAATAATAAAAATATTAATAAAAATCTGTTAAATATGAGAAAAAAAGAGATGTAAATCGATGATTAATGGTCCACTCAGAGCATGGGTATCATAACTTATAAGAGTGGAAACTGGCACTACTGTCGAACAAAAAACTATTAATGTCATCTAACGTTTGGCGACCCTTGGGATTTTATTAAGCTTCGTAATCCTTTTTTGTCAGGAAATGATATCAGACACTTATTACTACCCTAGTTTTACCAATTTAACCGATTAAATAAATTATTCTTATTATTACACTTGAAAAATGCCAGGTGTCACCAAACGCAAGATACTGTTGAATTTTTTGTCGACGCTAGTGCCAGTTCCACTCTTAGGGCCTACTATGAAGGTAACAAGATTTCCATGAATGAGCTACTTTCCAAATTTTTGAGAAAACATCCATTTCAGTACTATGGTCTAAAGCCCCTACCCGAAAATGATTTCTAAACCGCTTATTTAAAAGCAATTATGGATTTTAAGCATGAAATAACCCACTAAGTTATAAGCTTAAAAAATGATACACAATTTTAGGTATCTGTATATAGGTAAGAAAATCTTAAAAAATAGTCCAAGCATGAATTCCCAAAGCCGACTAAACTGGCAGTAGTAATTCAAAAGGCTTATATGCAACAAGACAAACTGAAGAACAGGGAAATTCAGGACCAAAAGAGATATGGATTCAACCAGTGTGTAGAGTTTGGGAACAAATACAGAATTTAATTAGGTTTCTATATTTCCAAGCGCGCCATTACATATGCAAGCAACGGTATTACAACTGTTGCATTATCGAGCGCCAATAAGACCGTCATAAGAGATATTCACTGAGGCTGGATCTCACAAGCTGAGTACACCCATGCAAAAACTAAGCATTTGCACTGCTTTTGTTTAAAGCTATTAATACGAATGCCTTTTACTCAACCTTGGCCAAGGACTATCCATATGATTGAGATGTACCTATTTCAATGAAGGAAATATACAAGCGATAGCAGCGTTCGAGAACAGAACCCCACCTCCGATGTTATTGCCAATCTCGACATTTTCGATGTTGTAATATTCGGCTTTCCGCAACTATCTTGCAACAGAATATGAAGATACAATTAACTGATTTTCACATGATGATCTGGGCTCTCAGTTTAGATTATTAGTGAAAAAAAAACCTTATACAATATGGGCTGTAGCTTACATTCTAAGTTTCAAGACTGGGATTCCATTATCGCTCCAACAATTTAACTTCCTAGTGAGGACGCTTATTTTGAAAAAAGCTATGATAATATTTTTAAAATATAAAGTTATGTAAATGTTTTTATTGTAATATAAAGATTTTAAAAAGAGGGAAATGTCCATCCAACGTCAAAACAGACAGGAGGTCAAAAGCTCATGGTACCTTATGACAGCCCAAGCTGTAAATATTGACATAGGGCCGAAATATTCACCGATTTAAAACTGTCTTGGAAAAAAAAATTTCCTATTGTTTTTAAGTTGTGTTTGTTTGCCTAAGCTGTCAGGATAGGTTTAGTTAATACAAAAAAAGGCTTCAAGAACAAGGGTTATCGAAATTAATAATAGTAAAACAACTTGTAGATAAAAAGAATTAATATAATCTATTAACTAATGTTAAAAAATTGTAAAGAAAAGTCCAATTTATGCCTTAGATCGCATCTATGAAATGAAACGACAAGTATGGCTATTTTCTGAAATAACCTACGGCCTGAGGGTCATAAAAATATCTTCTTCGCATTTTTTTCTCTAAATACAATGTATATAGAACCTTACTTAATTTATAAATCATAAACAAAACTCGGATTAATAAAATACTGTTCCTAGCGAGAAACTTGTGGTTCCTTTGCTTTTGCCAATCTAGCCAAGTCAATTCCATTTTTTAGCTCTGAAAATCTCTAAGATTTTCACCAACTAACCAATTACAGTATTTATCTCATTTTCAAGACAGAAGACTCCTATTCATGTCATTCCAAACGCACATCTTTCACTTCATATAACACAAAAGCTAACACCAATTCCAATATTTGCGTTTATTCAATTTGTGGTTGAAAATTCACCATACTGAACGATTTAGTGAAATAGGCATGAAATGGCCCTCATTTTTAAAAAGAGTCCACTGGACATTGTCTCTCATGAGTCAACCTAAAAACCATAACCATTGCAATTCCCGTGGGTTTTCTCTGCAGGCAAGCCTATTTTACCCGGGGCAGGGTAGGTGGTTACTGTATGCCTATCTACCTTAGTTTTACTCTGGATGGATAGCCATGGATTATAGACCATCGCTCAAAACTAGCATTCCTTTTCACCAAGTTGTTAATTTCAATTCAAAAATCAACGGATTCGATTGATTCTAAGGAACATTTAATGCTTTGAATATTTTCTTATTGAACTGATGAGTAAAAACCAATATTCGATCTGACCTTTTTCTTGTCAACACTAATTCCATTCACTATGTCTATTGCGCGAAAAACTAATCTGTGAATGCAAATCTCGTACGTGGAAATAAAATGATAAGCAGAACATTTTCTCTCTCTAGTAAAATACTGACATTAGATAAATCCATTGGGTAAGCCAAGGGAACACAAATCTTAAACATTAATTTTTTTTAAAAATAATAATGTAGTACGTAAGTAGTTGTTGAACAACGTTGTATATTTTTGTGCTTCTAAAATAACATTTTTAAAATCGAAATTTTCTCGAATGCTGATACATCAACATCACTTTGAATATTACCCAAGACCATTAGAGAGACAAGAAAAATTAAAAGACGCCGGCCTAAAGCTTTTAAAGCCTGCATGACATTTATCGAGTCTGTTCCAGTTTTTCAACTATACAGAAACTAATTTTAAAAAGGACAATTTCGCTGATTTCCTGTTTTCTGGCTTTTACCAACTTCCTTGTCAATTCAACATAGTTAAAAATCTAGCCAACGGAGAGCAGGGATTAGGAACCAAAACCAGAAGCGAAATATGAGAGTAAAAATTACAAGAGATTACCACCACATTCTCAACATCATAAAAAAACCTAGTGTTAAGCTATCGTAAACAATCGCTTTTCAGATGACCTTCTTTTTATATCTTACAGTCAAATAGTAGCAACAGGGGAGACAAACTTTACTATATCTGTCTAGAAAGCGATTACTTCCCTGCATCATTCTTAAAATGTTATTACCAAATCGATGCCCTCTCTTAAAGACGAACTTAGCTTAGAGAACAACAAATTTCATTTCTTTCATCATCCAGAATTGAAAAAAAAATAAATAAATAAAATAAAACATAACAATAAAATAATTACCTTGAAAAAGATCGGGAGCGTGCCTTTTCACCCCTCACAGGTGATCTAAAATAAAACCGCTTTTAAAACAAAATAAATAACAATATACAATTATACCCCAGTAAAAAAAGAAACAAACAAGATGAATGTTCAGTTCTTTTGTAGCTGATGTGTTAACATCTGAACATATTCTGCTGTCAGGTAGGATTCCCTCTCAAAGGAAATCCCATGAAATATAGGGTACCACATTGAAACACAAACCTAATTCTAATAACATATATGTCATCATAGAGAAGTATTCAATGAGACTCTTCTAGCATAGTCACGGTTAAAATACTGAAAGTAATGTGAGGTTACTCGAATCGAACTTAAAACCTGAAAAAGCAGACGCACTTTAAACAAGTTTGATAATAAAGAAAGAGAGTCAAATGTTATAGGGAAAAATTCAGTTTTTTTTTCTGTATGGTAAGAATCAGTGAGGAATAACTACCCATGAATCCTAACACTTCTGTTCGATCAAAATATTACTTTGAAGACAAGAATTGACCTAGACATAATTATTGACATACTCGGCATAGCACTAAGAAGTAGTAAAACTGAGCTGTTTGTAAGGTACGTAGAAATTGCACAAACTACAATTACTGTATGCTGTTAAAAAGACCCGTGAAAAAGGGAACAAAAGAATGCTGATGCCGCGTTGTGTGGTAATAAACTGGTTCCAACTTGTTCTGTCTTCTGGTGAGTGTGTTCGGGGGTGCATTACGTTTTGAGCTTCTTAGAATGAATTGTCAAAATTTGATTGTAAGATTTTGGCGGCGGTTGTGGAGTGACTCCAGTCCCAGCAATTCAAGGACCTTTTCATAAGAAGTACAACTGTCTCCCCTCATAATTTTACAATCACGTATTTGAACAGCCTCAATATCTTGGCTTAGCCCAGAGCTTAACTGGACACTCGGGCCCCAAACATGACATGCGTATTTTAGTACAGGCAGAACGTAAGTCTTGTAGGCCAGTTTTATTGACTTCCCACTGAATCCTAACCTTTTCATTGTAACAACGGATTGCAAGGGAGCGTATCCTTTATGGAGCAGCTCATCCACATGGCTGCTGAATCTGTAATCAGTTGAGAAGGTCACACCCAGTATCTTTTCATTGTTTACAGAATGGAAGAGGGGTACTGTCTCTTGGAAATCAGCTTTAGAGGGTTAAACCTCATTTCCTTCCATTTCATTGAAAGCGAGACTTGCAAGTTCACAATCGATGCGAAACATACAAGTGACATTAGGGTCAAATTTCGGTACAGCAAAGTCTTCTTCGAGTAAATAATTCAGTGAAAAGGATAAGTCGTCCACAAATTTGTATTTATTCTTGAAGGACCGAAAAAATGTAATTTATGACAGCCAGGAAAACGATACCAGCAAGTTTATTACGTTGAGGGGCACCAGAGGTAATAGAAAGAAACAAAGATTTCGTGTCATTTTCGTTCAAGGCGAGGACACACTGTTCACGGCCAGACAGGCAGTCTGAAACTAAAAGCAATAGGTCGGTTTTGGCATCCATTTCACTTCAGTTTTGGAAAGCAACAAGGTGACTAATCAAGTCGAATGTTTTTCTATGGTCGGTAATTGCAAGATCTATGAAGGATTTGCCCTTCCCTAGCCAGGATAGAATGTCATGGTACAACCTGACGAGATACACAGAGGAGGTTTTGGACCCATGAAGGCACCTGTATTGATAAGGGTCTTATCTATGTCGTTCAAAAGTAGCCTTGAAATGAATGTCTGTAACTTTCACCATACATGGGGCCAGCGAAATCGGTCTTAGATCATCACATGACTTAGGAGATGATTTCTAAGGTATCACTTTAATGTGTGTATTTTCCAGGTATTTGGAAATTTTAGAGAGTTGGGCACAGATTAATGATACTTGATAGACGAGTCACTATAAACGGAATAAATTGGCGCAAAGTCTCACAGGGATTTCTCCAGGATACGAACACCTCTTGGGTTTTAATTTGAGTAGTTGATGAGAAACTTGATAAGGCTCTACTGGCGGTCATTCGAGAACAGTTGCAAGTTCTTCTCCCGTAAAGCTCAGGAAAGTGGTGCATATACCAGTGAAAAACTATTAACCTCTGACACTGTCAAGTAATAGTCGACGCCTTTGAGAATCCGTAAGTGAGGGTCTCGGGTTTTGCCAGTCAGCTTCTTTACTGAATTGTGTCATTTTTTACAGTTGGTAAACATAAATGGCCAAACATGGTCTGCAGCAAACGATTTCTTGGCCTTGCGGCAGAGGGTAACGACTTTGTTGCGCAAACCTTTATCATGAATTTGAGGCCGCTGTTTTATAGCAGCTTTGGTTTCAGCTGTGATCCATGGACGATCCGAGGAGGACTTGTAAACAGTCTTCGCTGGGAAGTGCTCTTCGCACTTTGTTTACAAGATCGAGTTTAAAAGTTCGCTTTTTCTGTCCAGGGCTTGTTCATTGATTACTGCCATATCCCAGGCAGTGGGGATTATTGTGATAGAAGTTTTCAGCATTAATCAAAAATCAAGTCAAAAGCTAGGATAATCAAGTCAATAATATCAAGAAAGTCAAGCAAGTGCGTCACCAGAAAAGTTACCCAGTAGAGAGAGGGCGGAGGGGTCCACAAGATATACCTATTTACCGGATTTGATCATAGTATTTCTCACATCCCAGGGTGGGGAGAAGGGGGGGGGTGCTATCACCCTAGCCCGATTCCTGGTGGTGACTACAATATCAAGTTAATTTGTGCGACAAATACGCAAAGGTTCATGAAAATAGTCACGAAAAAACTAACTTGTTAGTTGAGTCAGGATAGACAATCGCTTTGCACAAAACCTTTCTTCAATACTGAAAAGAATGTAGCTGAGCTAGGTAAATAAAACTGTCGATAATTTTCTGGCTTTGATTGATCGGAGCTGATGGTTTTACAAGCTTTATTCATCATGCAGTAGAGTTGCAGTTTAAGATATCAGAAGTGGGTTAGAAAAGCATTTTTTATCCTACAACACTTGAAAAGATATGTCTCTATTTTTTTCATAGGAAGATAGTCTTAAGTGACTGAGTGTCTTTACACAAGACAGAAATTACTGTGCCGACCGCTAGGACACATCAATAGAGGAATACTCTAATGACGGCTTAATTGAGTGGGGTTCACACTTCCAAAAGTAATACAAGATAATGAAAGTGGAAATGGTACGGACAATAATAATTAAAAGATAAGAATATTCTAATTCTTTCTCAGTTCTTTCTATACAATAACTATTAAGGGTTAATGTAATAAAAAAAAAAAAATATATAATGAAAATTCTCACAGTTAAATTAATATTTAAATAAGTCAGTAGGTTTAAAAGGAATGTCTCCATCTTTCCCTTAGGACAACATTCTTAAGTAACTGAGTGTCCTTACACAGGATGGAAATTACTGTGCCCACCGCTAGCACACATCAGTAGCTGAATACTATTAGATGTCGGCTTAATTGAGTGGGGTTCACACTTCCAATATTCATCAAATATGGTACGTTTCAAATCGAGAGCTAATATCCAAGGCCTAAATACCATCTAAAGCGGTATGTCCCAAACGGATTTTCTTTGCAGCTTATCATGTTTTATATGAACCCCCCCCCAAAAAAAAAAAATGCAGGTACTAAGCAAAATATCCAAATAGACCAAATTCATAAATAATACGAGACAAAAAGGAAGAAATAATAATCTTTGCCTGTCTAATAATGAAGACATGCCCTGGATTAGAACATACAACTCCATAACATAATAATTATAAGATAAACTGAAACAATCATTATGCAGAGCTTTTAAATATCATAGGTAAAAAGAGCTAATAATAAATAAAATTTGCCAAATCGTTTGGCCACCAACGTATTATGAAGTGAAAATGAGCAATGAAGCAGCTTAAGCTGAAAAATTACATTAAATAAATCTTTCCCACTCGGGAAAAATTTATTAGCCATGGTTGTAACTAAAGTTAAAACCAATGAATCATGGTTTGGCAACATCAAGAAGATTTTTTTTGGTTTAAACACTCTCAGCCAAGAATATCTAACGGTGCAAAAATATCAGTATTATATATAAGTAAAATCATCATCAGTAAATATCGGTAATATATATCAGTGAAATGTTTCGCTTCAAGTTCGCATTTTTCGTCTTAAAGGGGAGGGAGTGAGGGGATCAGAGGATTTTTTGCATGATGATGGTGTATCCTCCATTAAATTTCTTCTATAGGGAGTTTTGACCAGTCTTGGGGCGTATCAATGGCGGGAATGATCTTTGTCGGAAATCTTTGTGATTCTGTTACAATAAGCATAAGAAATACAAAACAAAATATATGCGTTGTTTTTAATATAATGGACTATCAATTTGAAAAGGAATGTTCTTATCGTTATCCTTAGGCCAACAGTCAGAATGATCAAGTTTCCTTACACATGAAAGATTCCTGTGCCCACATCTATCACGCATCAGAAGTGGGACCCCATCTGCTTTTAGTCCAATTGAGAGGCTTTTAACTCTCCAGCCAACATAATGCGAAAAAAATCTAAATAAAAGGATAAGCATTTGAAATTCCAAAAATGAAGGAGATTTCAAAACCAAGCTGAGTATAAAAAAGAAGTAAATAGATCACCACAAAGCAGTTGGCGTTAAAAACAAAATTAAACAGAACGGTTTGAGGAAAAAATCTAAATAACCCTATAAAGAAATGTTAAAAATTAAATTTAAAAATACAATGTTTGGTAGTCCCTAAAACTTACAAAACTCATTTTAACTGCCTGATGCTAGTAAATATGATGACATTAAAATTGTATTTATTTTGTCAAAGGGAAAATTCAATTAAAAGAGAAATATGGGATGATAGGCAATAGCATTACAATAACTAATACTTGAAATCTCACCTGGAGCGGGATTTATCTGCCGATCTGGATCGTGAACGGTCACGAGAAGCACTTCGTTTCGCTGACCTATAAAGAAATGCTTGCGTTAAGTGAAGTTCTGACAGAGCGCGACAAAAAAATTGTAGTGAAAAATAGTTCGCGAAGCGAAACAAAAATTGCTTGGCTATTCGCACTGGAGGCGATTTTTTTTTTGCTTGATTATTTCAGCTTAAATTGAAGAATCTGTATTATATTATGAACATTCTATTGGCTAATAGTAAGCCTAAATAAACAGGGGATTTTCAGCAAATAGATTGTGATATTTTTTTTCCTTAATTTATAAAGAGCTAGACTACCCATTTCAAAGATTGAACAAATACCAAATATATTTTTAACTGATTCATCAAGCGTTTTTGCCAACTCTATCGATGTATTTTCTTGGATTCCCCGATCCTCGTATTCTTTGCAGCATATATAATAAAATACAGGATATGATCTAATGCTTGTTATTAATTTTTCAACATCCGTGCTCATAAAATATCACCTCGCCGCACGATTTTTTTTCAACTTCAAGTTGAAAAGACGAGACGAAGCGATTTTTTCCCGCTTCGGAACATTTTTTGTGGCTCGGCGAAGCAATTTTGCTATGTGAAGCAATACTCGCGCTCTGTCAGAACTAAGCTTGAATGCAATATGAAAAGGGACCAAAATCTTTCTAATTACTTGTAAAAAATAAAGCTTCCTAATTAACTCATATTCAAAAGTGGAAGAAATACCAAAATTGAAGCTGAGATATTATAAGTAACCAAGGGCAAATTATCATGGAGCGTCTGCCATGGCTCAACAAGTATTTTTCTTTGTTGTGTACATACGAGCCCCCTTGTCCCAAGGACTCATCAAGTTTCATGTGACATGGCTCAACAAGTATTTTTCTTTGTTGTGTACATACGAGCCCCCTTGTCCCAAGGACTCATCAAGTTTCATTTGACATGGCTCAACAAGTATTTTTCTTTGTTGTGTACATACGAGCCCCCTTGTCCCAAGGACTCATCAAGTTTCATATTGATCGGAAAAAGTTCGTTGGCCCTCTTTAGGGACGGGTATCTATTTTATCCATTAGGCCTCGTCTCCAAGGAGAACAAAATATAAATTCGTCTCCAAGGAGAGCAAAATATAAAGCACGAAGTGTGCCAAAAGGAGAGAAATGCCAAAATTTTAGATTGAAAGATCATTAATGACGAAAAGCAAGAAAAGGAATTTTTCACGGAGAGGAATTATTTTCTGGTAAAGTTGTTTGATCTTATATTGAACTTTTTATGAGGAATTACTTCCGGAATTGATTAGATAAATTATTTTATTGTATAAATTTTTTGATCTTACATTGAATTGAAAATATTAGAAACACATTGATACCAGGAAGAGAATATAAAAAATTAGAATTTATATCAGTAGGACCCAAACTTACAAAAAAATAATTGTCACTTCCAATACATCTCTATGAATATTTAAAAATGTTCAAGAAACTTCGAGAATCGGGCGTCTCATTAAAAGTTTTCAAGATTTCAGTGCAAATTTTGGCTCAAGCAATAACAGTACTTTTTCGATTGAAATTAGAATGCAAACCTAACTTAGATCAAGAACCAAAACGAACTACAATTACCTTGAACGGGAGCGAGACATTGAGCGTCTTCTAGA
This sequence comes from Artemia sp. Qi Xiang Cuo, assembly GCF_049724085.1. Classification (NCBI taxonomy): domain Eukaryota; kingdom Metazoa; phylum Arthropoda; class Branchiopoda; order Anostraca; family Artemiidae; genus Artemia; species Artemia sp. Qi Xiang Cuo. Next base: position 45,355,339 of record NC_142803.1, read on the forward strand.
CCTGGAACGGGAGCGGCTGCGAGAGCGACGACCACCATTCTTTTCTTCAATCAAACGGATTCGTCGACCATTTAACTCTGTATCATCCAACTTGTCTATTGCGTTCTTCATATCTTTGTATGTAGCAAATTCAATGGTTCTGAAAATAAAGTTTTCAAGATTAATTACAAAAAAATTAAATCTATGCAGCGTTTTACCATTTCATGATAGTTGATTATACCTTTGTGACTAAAGTTCAAACATATGAATATCGGAAATGAATTAGAGATTTGTTAATTTAGCAAGAAACGATCAATAAAAACGATCATATATGTTATCCAACAACACCAGCAACTTGGTGGTTTGGAATTTGAAAATAGAATTTTTGGATCATTTTGTGAGATAAAACATTTATTTCTACTTATATACAGCATTTTCTACTTATATTTATCCTTAAGTATTATCTTAAGTGGATTCCCTTATGGTTGGACTTGGTTTACCTGGACTTTGAAGCTGGTGATATTTTATTTTCTATTCCCATGGGTATTAGCGTTTGTGTTCAATTCTAATTTAAACAAATAAAAAGCAACTGTTTTTTGTTTGTAAACACAATGTTTGTAAACAGGCTATATTCAAAGTGACTCTGTTTCTTCCAATTTAGTATTTTTCAATAGTGCACAGTTGCCAGGTGCTAATTTCCATTGCCACTGATCATTTTGTCCCAGCCGTTTTTGCACATTTTTCGGCGATATTCACGCATATTCTATTTTTGGGAGGAAAACGACGTGGGGAGGGCACCTGTTGCAACGGCCGTAGAAGTACCTGCCGGGTCCTTTGATCCTTAAATTGCGGGGAATAGGTAGCGAGGCTCTACGCTTCCCTCGGCGTAAAAGACCCGATGTTACAGCCCGCTTGAGCGCATCCACGAACATATCCACAAATGATGGCAGGTGATAAGCTTGTCCTTAACCCGCTACTGAATTTTGTTTCTCATGCTTTGAAATCTGGTAATCGGTCTGATGAGATTGCAAAAACAGCGGCAGAATTTTTCAAGAAAGATGAAATCCAAGTGGTGAAAGAATTAATATGGAGGGATTCTGCTATTAGTACTCGTATGAGCATGAAAGTTATTATGGCTGACAATATATCTGACATTCTGAAATTGCTCAAATATTGCGACGAAAAGAAAATTGACCTCCCAAAATACGTCATCTATGAGCCACATGAAGTACCCATTCCTCCTGGAGAAGTAAGCGCTGTTATTAATGAGACAGTAAACGAAATGTATTCCAAGCTAGATAGTCTTATCGAGCGTAGTCGCCCCCCTGCTCCGTGGCCGCTCAGCAGATCTGGATCCTCGTTTCAGGGGCCGTCCCCCACACCCAAGCCGACCTACGCAGTTGTTCTAAAGAACCTCCCTCAAGACTTGAAGAACTCAGAAATGAGAAAGGAATACTTGGATAAGGTATGTGGTGACAATTCCTCTAGCATTGTTGAACTGCGAGCGTTGAAAAGTGGGTGGCGCGTGGTACTAGCCGATAAGAAGTCTGCCGATGCAGTTGCGCAGGCGTTATGTGCTAACGATAGATCTGTAGAGGCAAAAGTGAAACAACCATATTTCTACGGAATAGCACGTTCCTGCAGATATGAGCAATGAAGAACTTGCGAGATCATTCTAAACTGTTTGAGAGCTTTGCAGCTGGGCAATTCTAGGTCGTTCAAACTTCAGTTCTCTTCCAAAGTGGACCTCGAAAATGCCATTAAATCACCCAATCTCTGAATATCTGTTTCTTCCAATGAGATGTTTCAATTGTCAAGCATTTGGTCACGCGGCCAAATTCTGCAAGAACGAAGCCACGTGTTCTAGATGTGGGGATAACCACAGTAGAACTAAGGACAACCCTTGCAGCAAACCGATCAAATGTGCACTCTGTGGTTCGGACAAGCATTCTTGTTACAGTTTCAGCTGTCCGGAAGCGCAAGTTACTTGCAGTTAAGAAATGATTCGCGAATTAAGTCTGATTACTTGGAACATTAACGGAATGTAATCAACAAACTGCCTATCCTCGAAAACCTAATTCGCAATCACAACATTGTATGTCTCCAAGAACATTTCCTGATTTATGAAGGGACTGAACTTTTAAATATCGGTGATTCAATCGATCTTTTTGCTGTTGGTGCGAAATCAAGTGGTAGTAGCCGGCCGTCAGGTGGTATCGCAATCCTTGCTTCAAAGTCTACGCGCGACAGTTTTCCAAGTTTCCGATAATTTTATTGCGATCAAGGTTGAACGGACAATAATCTTCTCAGTTTATATGCCAACGGACTATAAATCATCTAGATCATATTCCAAGTTCGTTAGTGCTTGTCGGAAATTAGCAAACACTATTGCAAATTGTCGCACCCAAGATTTGTCTTACATTGTTGCCGGAGATATGAATTGTGATTTGTTGAATCCGGAAAGCCCTAGATCCCAAGTACTCTCGACTATATGCGCTGGTCTAAACATAATAGAAATGATCTCGATTTCACGTATGTGCATAACTCTGGGGCAACTTCATCTTTTGATTTTATAATGTGTTCTCATCAACCAGTTCCCCTTTGCCAGTCACATGTGGATACGTCGATCAGCGCATATGACCACATACCAGTTAGATATGTTTTCCCAACTAGCATATCTTCAAATTACCACTCTGATCTACCCAGTGGAAGAAAAAGGCACCAGAAAGTTATGTGGGACACAATTAACAATCTTTTGTATCATAAGGTATGTGACAATATTTTAGCAAGAATTTACGTCCCTTACAATCTACATCATAAATCTTCTTCAGTTGTAGGAAGTGATAAACAAGTACTGATCAATATACACTGTGGCGAAATAGTTCATGCCCTGCAGTTTGCGGAAAAGGCTGTAGTACCAATTTGTCGTGTTCGGATTGGCTCGGAAATACCCCACTGGTCCGATAATTTGGATCTTGTAGATGCGTATGCTGACGAAAAATTCTAGTTAAGAATGTGAATAGATAACGACCGATCAAGACATGATATAGTGATTTCCCTCCGATTGTACAATAAGCAAAGATTTGCAAAAACCCTCGGTAGACATAGTGCTCTAATTACTGAATGGGATAGTAAATATATAAAGCAAGAACCCGATCGCATGTGGAAATTCCTAAAAAGAAGAAACGTAAAGAATCAGTTGATGTTCTGCCCAGTGAGAGTGAGTGGGTTAAATATTTTACGCATGAGTTCTCATCGCCTAATGCTGACCTAGATAATAAATTTTAGATTGAAGTCGATGCAAGTATTGCGGAAAATTATCAGGAATTTGTGTGTGTTGCGCCTAGGTTGTCAGCTTCTATAATACTCTCAAAACTGAAGAAGTTTCTGAGGGGGTAGGAAACTTGTGCAGATTGCATCTGCAAGCGGGAAGTCAGAACCTTGTCGAGCACCTTTGTCTCCTGTACCAAATGATTTTTAATGCTGGGGTTATTCCAGACCTATTCTGCACGGGGGTGATTATTCCTGTATTAAAGAAGGGAATAGACGGGGGGGGGGCAGTGTTCTTCTTACCGCCAAATAACTTTTGCGCTTATAATGTGCAAGTTATTTGAATCGCTTATTGTAAATAGGCTTAGTGCTATATGTAACACGCCGGATAACCAATTTGGTTTCAAGAAGATAATGAGTAGAGAACACGCGCATTATTTGATTGCTAATTTGTTGATTGACGCCGATGATTCAAATGAGACTTTGTATTTTGCCGGTCACGATGTCAACCGCGCGTTTGACTCCGGTGTGCACCCTCAGATATTGTTGTCGGCCCGGAAACGTGGCGTGGATAAGTCTCTTATACGCGCAATGAGGAATATGTATAGTAATTTAAAAGCGCGTGTAAATGTACCTTGTGTTAATGCTTTAACCCTATCTTCTAGTCTTATACCCGTAGAGAAAGGAATACGCCAAGGAGCCCTTACTTCACCACCGCTTTTCAATAATAGTATTATTTCATCGCAAGAACCAAATCAGTCTACATGTATCTTTAGTGGTCTCAATGTTTCGCTGATCGATTATGCCGACGACATTTTGAACGCGAGTAGAACACTTATAGGCATCGAAGAGACTTTCCGTGTTTTGAGTAAGGAGTATGGTAATATAGATATTTCTTTCAGTCACCAGAAGAGGGAAGTTCTCGTATTTAATAGCCGCGTTAAAGATAGTGTACCAGTTGATGTTATTTTCGGAATTTATACGATTAAGTCTTCGTCTAAGATTATGTACCTCGGCCTTCCAATTTGTAGCCATCTTAAAAAAAATCACCATTACCTTGTTTCGTTGTTTGCTGTCCAGACACGTAGAGCTTATGAAATTTACGTTTATACGAAGTGCTACTTCACCCATTCTCTACTTACAAGGGTGTATAATGCTTTTGTTTTGCCACATGTGATAGCCCTATCTCTGTTTTGGAAAATATTTACTTCGTCTGATCGCCGCAATATTCGGTCTATTTTCTACAGATATGGCAAGTATCTGCTTCGTCTTCCAGTTTGGATGAGGAATTCCAATATATCTCTGAAGAATGGTATAGCCGACCCGCTTATAGCTGTACTGAATCGCCGTGTTCGATTTGCAAAGGCGTTTGAACCAAGCCTCTCTTCATTATATGTCGCAATAACTTAAATTTGTCTTTTTTGTTAGTCGTAGGAATGTTCTTAATCTTGTTTTTCTGTAGTTGAGTTTTCTTCGGATATTTTGTTGTTATTTAATGTTACTTTTTTTTTTCTTGTACTCCATTTGCAACATTTTGTATGTTTAATAATGAGTAATAAAATAATAATAATAAGTATTTCACTAACATTTGTAAATAAAGAAACCTGTTAGCTCACGAAAGAACAATCGTTACCGATACTTGTAGCTAACAGTATTTTTAGGATGGCGGAAAAGGCTTAAAAACTTCACTGATTTAATGCATAATCAAAGCGACATCTAAATTTAGTAGTAATTGAATAGCACTACAGCATAAATTGACCAATTGGCAACTTACCCCTCATTTTTGTTTCCTTTGTGTGCATCAGCGTAGGTAACTTCTCCAGCACTACGCATATAGTCCTTCAGGTCCTGTAAGTTTCAGATATTAGCAAAATAAAACTCATAACACCTTTTTTCAAGACTAGCAGATTCAAAGTAAATCTCGTCAATACAACTTTACTATAAACAAAGAGCTAATAGTACACGACTTGACAACGAATAATTACTGTTTAAAAAAAAAAACCATAAGATACATTGTTTGTAATATTGGTGAATCTGCAGCCTGTGATTCTTTTTTTCGTCAATATAAGCGATGTTTAGAGCTTAAATATAACATATTAAAATTCTTTAAATCCTACGTCAAGGTCAAGGAATCACAAGAATGGGTTCAGGAGAAGGGTATAAAATTTTAAAAAGATAGATAGATAGAAAGATAAATCGATAGAAAATAAGTTTAGTAGCATTTAAATCTAGGTACCAAAAAAACTAGATCCTAACAGGACTTGCTCCACCCCCCGGAAACTTCCTGGCGGTGCTCATGATCTAGGTTCTTCTAGTAGTCATTTTGATTTACAAATTCTGAAAGTTCCTTTACGACAGCTCAAGTATTAAATACAAAAAAAAACAAAAACAAAAAACCCTACTAACCTATTTCAGTCCAAATTCCGAAAAAACGTTTGCACTAATAAAAAAAGTGAATAAGTCACCTGATACCAATTCTCATCTTTCCACTAAAAATTCATCTAAAGATCACTTTCGAAACCTTGATTTTGCTGATGTAATCTATCATTAGGATAAAATGGTCATTCGGATAAATTATAAAAGACAAAAGGAAGCATGTTAATTCAGCTACCATCAAAAGCTGAATAAAATAGTTCACTTTAAAACTAGTTTAGAATTTCGGAGTGTTCCTTAATCTGGGAAGGTCAGGACGTTTTATAATGAATTAAGAATGGAGTTATTTCATGGAGGACAAAGATAAACAACAGCTTAATTCGAAAATGTGCTTAAATAATTCCAAATTTTCGGGACAAAAAATGACCAGTAGTTCAAATCCGTGGAGAATTCGAGAACCAGAGTTTAACCACTCCCCTCCCCTCCACGGCTGGTTGGTCTCCAATCACTTATAACTTGTAAAAGAAAAGAATTTCTGATGTAATGAGCACCCTCCGAAGTTTGTGCGACCATGAGGTGGAGGTGTAGATAAACAAGGAGCAGTCCCTCTCCTATGCGGAATAAATTTTGCCCATTTTGGGGCTTAATGTTACTCTTTACTTTCATAATAAGAGCGTAGATCATAAATATTCCCAGAAATCACGAGAAATTAAATATCAATTTCACATATTTGACACGTTTTTAAAAGTTATTAGTTCCCCCTCTCCCAAACAGAAGTCCTGCTTACGGCCCTGAAGATTACACATCAATTCCTACCTCCACACTCCCCTCGTCTCTCCCTTAGAACTAATTCTGTAAAATTGTGCCTCCAAGGAGGAAGAAAGACAAATAAAAAGAATTCTGTAGAAGAACTAAGGGTAATTCTTCCAAAAAATTTCCTCATCACTGAAAATTCCCCCAGACACCTCCCCCGCAGAAAAATCGCCCGCGAAATATGTCCGTAGGAATCAAAATAACAGATACTTGAGTCTTCAGGTAAATAAAGAATTAGTTCTAAGGGAGATTGGAAGTAGAAACTTAAGTGTAATCCTCAGGGCCGTAGCCACGAGTTTTGTTTGAGGGGGAGTGGGGTATTTTTCAGGGGAGGGGTATAAAAAAAACTTTAAAAACGTATCAAAATGTGAAATTTATCTTTAATCCCTCTTGACTTATCGGAATATCTCTGGCCTACTCTGTTATTATGATAATGATCAGAATTTATTCCGCATAGGAAGGGGATTGCCCCTTCCTCATCCCCCTCCTTACCTCATGGTCGCAGAAACTTCGGAGGGTATTCATTACATCAAAAATCAAGAGTTCTAGTCTTTTTTTTATAAGTCGAAAGTGATTGGAGTATTTCGGGGGGGGGGGAGCTATTTTCCGGGGGTAAACGCCTAGACCCAGAAAATTCAAGTTAAATTACATAGACAAAGACTACACTATGTCAAATACATAGCTTACTTACCTGCCAAGAAACGCGTGAAGACAGATTTTCAACTGTTAGACGGTAATCAGTTCGAACCGGTGGCCCATATCTGAAAGGAACAAGAAATTAATTTCTTTGTAAAGATGAGAGATAGACTAATTAACTTACTCGAATACAGATTCTATGAATAAAATAACATCTTTAGTTTCTTCAATTGCTAAATATCACTCAAAACAATCGAAGACCTTAAGTGTGAAGTTGAAATTCAGGGAAATTAGACACTTTCCTTTTAACTTTTTTTAATGCGGTGTTGGAAAGCAAAAAATTTTGTTAGCAAAAAAAAGAAACAGTAAAAAAAAAATACTTGTACCGTAAGAGTACAAATTTTAGGTGTAAGACTTCAGATGAAATTCGACTTTCCATAAATTATTACACAATTGTAACAATCACGTTCGGGCAACATCTAAATTTTTGTCAGTGTAATTAAACAATTAAGAGGGTTTCCCTTGAATGTTTAGGGCATGAGTGCAGCTCCATTTAAATTGAGTCTATTCTTTTGACAGGAATTCTTCCGAATTCAATCAATCTTCCCACTTTTACACTAAGATAAATTCTGAAAAGGTTGTACTTATAAGAAGAAAAATCAATTTAAACCAGCCTTAAAACTGCACTGCCTGTATCAGATCCTAAAAACAACAAACCAAAGGAGGTCTGCAAATGACCTTACTTTATTTTTCAGGTAGAAATGCCCCTCAGTGCAGTATTACTTTCTTAGCAACTGGGAAGATCAATATGTATTTTTCAAGGCTCATAAAGTGATCTCCTATCTCAAAATTGACAATCAATTGCAGATTTGGCCCTCTTTAGGAAACAATTACAGTTTGGTCATTGTACAATCTTTTTCATCATAGACAGCACAATAGCGCTGCCTAAGTAAAGAGCAATGTGGGCACAATATATTATTATTTTTTTTTGTCTTAGGCTACGGCACTTCGTATCGAAGAATTTGTCGTAGAAACTTCAAAAAGGGCTGATTCGATTGGAAATTGAAACGGCTAGTGCTCTTTTTTATAGTCGAAAGTGATTGGAGGGCAACTAAACCCCCCCCCCCCACGCCCACAATTTCCCCAAACACATTCAATCAAAATTTTGAGATAGCCATTTTGTTCAACGTAGTTGAAAGGTCTGGAAATTATGTATTTGAAGATGACACCCCCCCCCACAGCCCTAAGGACAAGAATTGTCAGGGCACGAACAAAAATTAACATGAGTAGGGCTGATAAACCCTATGCCTTCTCAATACCAAAACACAATTTGCGCTTTACTGAAAACAAAATATGTTTGAAAAGTTTTCATCTTTCTTACTTTCATAAATGAAAAATTACCAAAACCTTAACAAAGAAATGTCAATATACAGTATGTCAATTTAAATGACAATCTACTGTCATTAGTTTGCTTGTTTTTTCCAGTAAAGCCTAAATAGTGTTTTCGTTTTGAGAGGGCACAGGGGTTATCAGTTCTAATCGTGTTAATTTTTGTTCGTTTTGAGTTTGACTCGACTATTTATTGTAATTTCTGTTCGTTTTGAGTTTCATTTATTTATTGATAGTGGTTTGTGGTAGTTTTACGCTCGGAAGACTATTTTACTGTATTTTTGCTCATTCTTGGCTTAATGGAGCTCTTTACTATTCTCTGAAAAACTTGTGGAAACTTTTTTAAATTAATCACTGAAAAAGGGCACTAGAAAATCCAATTTCCCTTCAAATGAGCCATAACCCAATTTTCAAGGACCACCAGTCTGATACAATCACTCACGGGGTAAACAAAAGAAAAACACAGACAAAAAAATGCATACATAATCTTTCTTCTGGGAAAAGACATAAATTTAAGTTGGAAGCTTGAAATGTCTACAATAGGTTCTCTGATATGCTGAATCTGAGGGCGTGATTTTCATCACGATTGCTTAACTTCGTGTGGGTGGTTCCTCCTTCTTTGAAAATCAGTCAAATTTTCTCAAGTAGCTTTTTATGGGCACCATTAAACTAGATGAATTTATTATGTCAAGATGTATTTTGAATCAGCATTAAAAGAAAATTCTTTTGATGCATCAATTTATATTAAAAATCCTTTTTTTTAATGTTTTAAAAAGTATCTAACTCCTTACTTAAAGTTTTCTACGAAGAACTGTGTAATGTATAATAATCTTTACAGAGCCTCAGCCTAGAGTTCTTTTCCTAGAGTTGGCAGTGCCTGGGGATATATATTACTACACTAAACCCCTCCTGACTCAAATATGAGCAAAATATTTTTGGGAAATCAAAGTGAAAATTTAATTAAAAGGGGCAACCCTCTGCCATACCACTCAGGACAGTAGCCCTGTTTGCCCCCTCCCCTTTGAATAGCTCTGAATATAATTTTTTATATACTGACAAGATAGTAATTGATGATATTTATCAAAGTATTTTGTATTTCAAATACAACAAGAAGTATTTAAATATGTATTTCAAGTACTCTACCAGGAATGTATTTAAATATGTATTTGAAATATATAAAAATTATTTAAATACATATCTCAAATACAGCCCCATAAATTTATGGCTGTACTCAACTTCGGGTTACAAAACAAGGAGAACTGCCAAGATTACACCAAGAATAGCTGACGGATGATAACCTGATTACTGAGATTGTATTTCTCTTAAACCCTCAAAGTAGCCAAGGGAATACCTGTTTCAATTTGTTACTTCATTTGCATATCTAAACCTCTAAAATTTCAATAGTAATCAAAGAATGGTAACAACAAACCTAACACAAATAGGGGGTATAAATTTGTGTTTTTGATGAACAATTCTTAAACCATACACTCCAAAATTGAAATAGATTATAAAACAGGAAACATTATGCAACTCAATTGAACTATATCATAGAATAATACTGATTTTTCTAGTAATAGTACTGAAAATAAATGGGATTGAGCAACAACAGCCAAAGATTATAAAATCTGCTCTGTCTAGTATTTCTTTTATTCAAAGGGATGTCAATGTTCAAGAATAGCCTATACTGGTTGACCACAAAGCTCCTTCCCTAGCTAGCTATAAGTTTATATCTATAAGTTCTAGACAGAACTGGTTTATAGGGAATTTTTTCTGATCACACAGCCTAATGGATATTTTACGTTACATAAGGTATAAGTGGAAGTCATTGATTCTGCATAACTAGCAATAGGCTAAATTTTTATACTTCCCTTTAAAACCATTAACGTTACCCTATAAACTGCTTCTTGGAGAGCCTATAAACAGCATAAAGTCTTGGAGAGCCACAAATTCTAAACACATCAAGACTAGGCCTAGCCTAGTCAAGCTCTTTTCAAGAAGCATGGCTTAGAATTATTTTTCAAAGAGAAGAACTTTGCTGAACTAGGTCCTAACTTGAAATCTTCACAAGGGAAGTGGAAGTGAAGGCTGGGCCAAAGAGAGAAGAGAGACAAGTATTTAGTCTTGCCTGCACCTCGCCCTTTTTGGGTATAAGAATTAATGGAAGTTTCTCTTTTACTGAAGCAATCAAGAAAATCAACACTTTGGTTATATACTGATTTATTTTTTGGTTCATTTCTGCTGATCATTAATACCCGTTCTTTATTTTTGAAATTGGCTACGAACTGTCAGATACACTAACAGTTATTAAATGAATATCTTTCTCTTTAAAAATTGATTTCCCGGTTTTTCACAATTTTTTAAGACTTATATGGTTGTGTATGTTTCTACAGGACCTATTTTAAAGAATTAGTTTTCATTTTTGGCGTCCTTGGCACTTTAAGCCTTCAACTTTCCCCAATAGGTGCCCAACACGTATCAAACTAAATGAATTATTTTTAGGAGGCCCGGAAACATGTTCAGGACATTTTATAAGCTCCAATCGAAATTTACTAGCCACGCGTTACCCATTGATCGAGGATTCTTTCGAGGAACACATTGGTAGGGAGAAGGGAATAAAACCCATCCAAACTAAAATCAAGTAAAGAAATTATGATAGCAGTATATATTTCATGAAGTGTATACATAGCATTATCTAGAAAAAAGCATTATCTATATTTTTTTTTTTTTTTACAAACAAAATGTATTTCCAGAATTATGGATGACGGAAAAACCTTGATCAGGTTAAAAAATAGAATGCAATTAAGCATCTCCAAGAGCTTATCAAAATACTCGGAACTTTCGGTTTATTTTTTAAATAATAGAATTTTTTTTGCATTTTAGGATAACTCAAAACTAGGGACGTCTAGTAGTCCCGGGTATAAACAAAAAATCCTAAATTAAGAAAATATGTCATTCAACAAAAGGTCTTATGGATTTCTGCTTCCACAACAGGATTCACCAAGTACTTTATTGTTACTTTAAGAGTCTCAAATGCAGTTCTAAGCTCCAGAGTACATTATTAAACACACTAAGCAGGTTTGTAGGTATCAATGAAATAAAAATATTAGGAACTTGCAAAGTAATCATTCTCAAGTGAAAAACTACCCATACAGTCAAAACAACAGTAAGAATCGATTTTTGAAGAACACTTAACTTATTCATATTTCACTTAAATATGATTATTTTCATATATCCTGGATCATTACTATACATTATGTGTAAGGTGTCTACAGATAAAGTCGCCAAGCTTCACTTGTTCTTCTTTTTTAACGAAAACACTTTGTGCAGTAAAATATATTTGTGAATTTAAAGTGTTTTATTTTGTATCTGTTTGAAGTTAATGCAAGAATTTACAGATCACATAAAAACAAGATGTTTCGAATTTGATGAAGTTGGCGACACTACTTAGCAACAGAAAAAGGGAGTGTTGCACAAATACTTTAAGGCTCCACATAATACTGAGCCACCCCAGTCAGTATATGCACCACCAGTAGAAACGAGTTAAGAGGCTTATAGAGGGTAGTTTGGTAACATTCCCTTTTTACAAATACTTTTCTCTTACTTGTCATCAAATCTTCTGTCACCACGACCCCTCTGAAACGAACCCCTTCTAAATCCACCTCTAAAGCCTCCTCTTCGATCATCTCTGCGATCGTTTTGAAAGGCGTCACGAGGCGTCCCCTTCGCACTTTCAACTGATAGTCTGAAATCGAATTTTACATCAGATATAGAATATAATACAAAATACAACTATGTTCTTACTTGTCCATCCACTGTTTCCTTTCACGACGAGGAGGAGGATAACGGCTAGAGCTATAACGCCCCCCACTGCCACCGCCACGTGAAGTACCCTTGGCATGTTCGATAGCGAGCCTGGAAGTATCAATTTCTTTCATAAAATTTAATCAGGTCTTACGCGCTGGCACAACAAAATTCAATTTTAATAGAAAAACTGATACCACAAAAGTAAACCCAACTTAGTAGATTACTTTAAAACCCATTTTACTTAAAAGAATCATGTTATGCTTATTTTGAACTACTACTTTTAGCTATTCCCATACATACGAAGGAAGATACCAACCCAGTCATATGGAATCACTGCCTATAATATGACCAATACTTGAACAATGTTTAAGTCGCTGCAATATTTTTTTTGTTCTTTCAGCTGCCTATTCCAATCAATACCAGTACTTCAACGTACTTTCTTTAATTGATTTTACAGGAAATATTTTATGGCCCAGAACGAAATAAAGTAGAAAAATAGAATAAAGCTGAAAATAAAAAAGAAAAAAATTCAAGTTTGAAAATAGCAAAAAGCAAGAAAATTTTCTTCCAAATACTAAAGCTAATAACGACTAAAACTTCAAGTCACGGTTGACGTATATCGATGCACGATAGATTTATTTGGTAAAATTATGTTAATTGTTCCTCCATTTGTAATTCCTCAAGCTGCATTAAACAGTTCAACTATAAAATATCTGAAGTTTCACTAGAAAGGTATAAGCAAGATATAACGATTTTTTTTTCGTAGATCCGGCAAATGTTTGTGTTTTTGTGTGTCAAATTTGTTGATTCAAGATGAAATGTCTGAGGGAGGATTTTAAAAATAATTCGAATAGAATTTCCATAGTAAATTACTAATAAAAAAAAGAAGGCAGCGGTTTGTAATCACCAAAATTTTTATTTTATTTTTCTGAAATCAAGGATTTCCAAATTGGCTAACTGGTCATTTTCAAAACTGGTCTTTTCTAAGATCATTTTTCCCTTATTCACTTTTTTGCAAAATTTGGCCAGGAATGCGCAAGGAAACTTATTGAAGACTCAACTTCTGTTCTATATTATTATGGCTCACAATCTATTTGATCATCCTTGATCAGGTCTATAATCTGAAAAAATCATGAGATCCCCAATTTTAATCAATACAACAACAGAAACAAAATAATGGAAAGAAGTAAATAAACAATTCATATAGGTAACACAATTCTATTAAGAGAAATAATAATAACTTCATCTTTAAATTTTTGCATTCAAGTAGACCATTATATTAATCTACGACTGGAGTGTAAGAAATGCGCTATTTAGCAGTAATATATACGAATATGAATCTTCAAAAGGAAACATAGCATTTATTATGGATATTCGGAAAACGTGAATATTATTAATTTAAAAGAAGAATAATAGTTGACCAGAAAGCTTGCTAACAAGTTTTAAGTAAAGAAACTACATTGAAGCATGTTGAAGACAGGGACAGATTTGATGCAACACACCGCGTTTTCTCTGAATGCATAAATTTAAGACTTGTTGAGCATTTCAATTACAATGGCTATCAGGACATTTTGGCAAAGAAACGCCCAAGATTGTTTGTTCACTGCAAAAAAAAAAAAAAAAAATGCAGGGAAACAAGCACTTCGAACTATAAATAAAAGAGGTACTTAAAGATCTGAACAGCACAAGCTCGTAGCGTTTAAAGATTCATGACCAAGATATCATCCATGTTTTCATGAGTCGCCAACAATTAATATTTTTTCTTCAATTTCTTGAAGATTTTCTTCAAGAAATTTTCTTCAATTGCTTGTCAAATCACATTTTTTTAATATTAAAAATAAATTAAGAACAGGCTAAGTTAAAAACATGGTAAATCCTGAAAAGTATAGTCGACATGTTTTAACAGATTTTATAATCATGCTGTTTTTTTTTAGATTCTGATGTGTGACTTTTGGTATTGGCTAAAAATTGGGTAATGATCCTTCATGTACTTTCGTTGCTATAAATTTTCCTTAAACGTAATTATAACAGGACAAATATTGGCAAAATATGGACCTACTGATATTATGCAGTTTCAGAGGGTACTGAATAAGCTGTCAAAGATGTTTTTTGAGGGATATAATCAGGCTCATTGCACAATCATAAAGTTTTATGGTTTTATGTTTCTAGTTTTATGGCTCTGCTGTTTTACAATTATGGTAAAACGAAGTAAAAAAAGAAAAGTGCGTAGAAAAAAATTCTGCGTTATCCCCCCCCCTGAATATCCCTGGATAGAACACAATAGTTAACGAAAAATACCCTGCACAAAGACAGCAGGAACTCTTACATTGCTTTGATTGGCATTCGTTTTCATGCTTTCAGTTTTTAAAACATTCTAGCAAGGTTATTTTCAGGTGAGGAGTCAGGAGATTTTTCAGGGGAGGGGCTTCCTCTCCTTGAACAGTCCTGACTATAAAATCGAAAAAAAAAAATTAAGAATAGCATTTTAAGAGCATGATTTCATTCAATATGTTTACTGATATAGTCTACTTTATGTAATAGAAAAAAGAAAATCATTATGATAATGCAAAAACACAGAATAAGCAACTTTATCATTTATACAAGTCATTAAGTAATTTAGGTGTCAAACCCGTAAAAAACGAACCTTTCTCCCATCAAGTCTTTCCCATTGAGATCATAAACAGCATCATCAGCATCACGTGGATCATCAAACTCCTAATAGCATAAATGATTATTAAAACCAAAAAAGTGCATTAACTAAAACAAATAGGGCTACAATAGAAAATAGTGCCTTCTGGCTTCTTTAGAATAGTATTTTCAAATTGTGGTATATGGAACCTAGGGATTCCAAAGTTGTCATAAGGAGCCCATAATGGATCCTAGTGTTTCTGATTGTATACTTGTACATTGTGCCGCATCATCATAGAACTTACATGCCTGTTTTACCTTACACGTTAATCTCCTCTTCTCTATGGTCAGCACCAGGATTAACAGCGCGGAACAATTGTACCATTTTTGGAGCAATTTAGAGTTCCTGATACAATTCCATACATCTGCCAATTTTGCAGTACATTCCATACTTTCCAGTACACTATGATAAATTTGGTTATATTTGCTCCTTTTTGACATAAAGAGTTCCAGCTTAGTTTTGGTTTATGCTGACGAGCAGTTCCCAAAACATGTGAAAATATTTCCCATGTCCAGTCTGAAACACAATACAAACGGATGAGAAAACCCATTTGATACATATTAAAGTTGAGATTTGTTCATGGAAAATGGAGAGCTTAATAGAAGGTGCTTGCAACAACATCTTGGAGCTCGTGTTTGAACAAGAGTTTAAATTTTTATTCAAAATACCCTTCCCTACGAGCTACACTTATGTAAGTATTATCTCTGCCGCCACCGCCATTGAGCAAAAAGAACCAAAATAAACGAGATGTAAAACTTGTAACAAAAACAGTCCCATCCATCACTATATTTACTGCAGTAAAAGTGCCTATTTTGCAGTGTCTCAAAGGGAATTAAAAAACCCTGTGTTAGGAATTGACAACAAGCAAAAATTGTCAAAATAACAACAAGATCCACATTTAAGCAAATAATTCTGACCCAAGCTTCCATTAACAAAGTTTATCCTTGAAAACAAGAAGATCCAAGCAAAATACGAGCTTGCTCATAGAAAGGTTCAGTCTCTTGACAAACCAATACAACCCACAATAACTATGCTTGATATCTATTTGAGAAACAGATAAAATTTGAAAATGTATTGGTCTTAAGGTAGTTCTAGAATCATAGTACCTCAAAGGTTCAAAATTGTATGCTAGATTAAGGCAATGTTGACTCAATATACTAAAAAAAAATGATAAGAATACTTAGTTGCCATTAGCCTCTAACTTGAAGAATAAATAAAATTTTGAATACATTACCTTAAATTACCTTAAATCGCACTTGCTAGCGATATGAACGAGTCCAGTGTACGCCAGTTAGTGGTGATAGGGCCGCGGGACATCAGCTTCATCCCATTTTGTTAGCCATAGTTTGGTTTCCCATTCCTTATTGAGATTGGCTTTGAAACTGTCAACGGATGGTGAACTCACTGTCGTTTTGCTCAGATCGTTCCAGAGGCTTAGGATGTGCTTGGAGAAGAAATGTTTCCTCTTCTTTGTATTAGCACGCTTCCGAAAAAGCTTCGCTGAATGACCCCTGGTTCTTGACAACTGGGCAGGCTGAAAGAGGTCCTTGTCGTCAGACTTGAGCAGTTTGTAGGTCATTATCATATCACCTCTTTGCTGACAGTATGTCAGAGTTGGTAGCTTGAGGCTCTGCAGTCGGCATTCATACTCTTTGTCTCTGAGCCCCTTTATGCATTTTGACGCCTGTCTTTGGACAGACTCGAGAGCCATCTGGTCTGTTTTATTAATTGGCGTGGCGACACACATTCCAAATTCTAATCTCAGTCTCACCAGGCTCTTGTAAAGTTTTGTGATTATTACAGGGGATCTACTTGTCATTGTACGTTTGATGAGACCAAGAGTTTGGTTTGCCTTTGCTACTGCAGCTCGGGTGTGGCAGTTGAAATTAAGGTCTTTGTCTACAACGACCCCCATATCTCTTTCAGAGGGGCTCTCAGAGAGTGGCTGTCTCACACCGGCATTTGCTGACATCGAGTATTGCCATCGTGGGTTATTTCTTCCAAAATGGAGAACCTTGCACTTTTCGACATTAAACTCGAGCCTCCATGTCTTGGCCCATTTGCCAAAGCTGTCAAGATCTGACTGTATTGAGGTCACACCTTGCTGAGTTCCAACAGGACCAATGAGCTTTGAGTTGTCGGCGTACAGGCTAAGCTTGCTTGTAACGGTTCTTGGAGCGTCATTAATATATACATTGAAGAGTGTAGGTCCCAAAACTGTTCCTTGAGGAACCCCGCTTAAGACCTCAGCTATTTCGGAATAGTAAGCTCTGCCACCTTCACCAAAAACTCTGACCTGCTGCTTTCTTCCCTTTAGGAAAGATGTGATCCAGTCCACCACTCCCTCTTGAATTCCAATTGTCTTCAGTTTCAAATGAAGCCTTCGATGGCAGACTTTATTGAAGGCTTTAGCAAAGTCGAGGAAGACCATATCCACTGGGAGACCTTGGTCAAGGAGCTCAGTTATGTAATTATACGAGTCAATCAGATTGGTTTTGACTGATCTGCCTGGTCAGAAACCATGTTGTTGTTTCGATAGAAGGTTATTTGTGATCAAATGTGTAAGAACGGCAGTGTTGACAATACCTTCTAGGATTTTCCCAACAGCAGACGTAATACTGATTGGCCGATAACTGCAAGCTTTGCTCTTGTCTCCTCCTTTATGTATTGGCGAGATATTGGCTACTTTCCAGTCCAATGGTATGACTTTAGTGTCAATAGATTTCTGGAAGAGTCTTGAGAGGGGTATTGCTAGTTGGGAATGAGCTTCCTTTAAGAGTCGTGGATGTATGCCATCAGGCCCAACAGACTTATTTGGATTAAGCTTTTTAAGCCGAGATTCGAGCTCAGCCTGATCCACTCTTATTGGTGTCATTTGAGTGGTGATTTCGTAGCATGGTGGGGTTGGCAGGGGGGCTTTGTCTGCGGGTGTGAAGACTGATGTAAACTGGTGGTTCAAGGCATCAGCAATTTCTTGGGGGTCGTTTGACTGTGCTCCATTACAAACCAGCTCTGAAACCGTGTGTCTACCAGGCCTATGTGCTGAGGCATATTTCCAGA
Organism: Artemia sp. Qi Xiang Cuo; assembly: GCF_049724085.1. Taxonomy (NCBI): domain Eukaryota; kingdom Metazoa; phylum Arthropoda; class Branchiopoda; order Anostraca; family Artemiidae; genus Artemia; species Artemia sp. Qi Xiang Cuo. The sequence goes on from NC_142803.1 coordinate 45,373,352, forward strand.
ACTTCTTGGGATTGGTTTTTGAGGTTGCTGCGATGGCCTCCTCGTATTTATCTATCAGTTCTCTGGACAGGGCTCGAACTTTGTTCCTTGCGGCTTTGAACTTTACCAGGTAGTCCGTTCTGTGGGGGTCCTGATATATAATACATATTGGTATTATAAAAAAATAGTTATCCATGTTCAAAGGAGCTTATCACAATTAGTTTCAACTACTTAATGAATAAGCGTAATTATTATGCTCTTTTGAATGCAATTTAAACATTAAAATAAATTCTTACCCATTGAAATTTTGATACTAACAGAAAATATAGTTAGCAAGCACTAATAAATATTATATTAATTTTATCTGTAAAATGACGAGTTGCAGCTTATTGTGCTCTGCAAGACAATAAGCAAAAAAATAATTTTGATAGGCTAGTGAAAGCTAAAAACTACAAAATTGTTTGCATTAAGCTTGCTGGACACAGGGCAAGTCAGACATATGATTTTAATAACTTGATATATTATGCTAGATTAGAGAATGAGGATGATAATTTACATATATTTACAGACTTTCGATATTGATTTTTATCATCAGTAAAGTAAATTTCTTAATTAATGCAAGGTTGTGCAAGTAATTCTAGCCTGAACAAAAATTGTGTTTGAACCACAGGCAAAATGGGAGCAGAAGCAGTGCTATGCAAAATCAACATTACAATTAGCCTAATACATTTCAAAAACAAAATAGAGAAAAACTAACTGTTACTATTTTCCAAAAAAAAAAAAAAAAAAAAAAAAAAAATACTTACCACAAAGCAATATCCTTTCTTCATTAGGACTTCAACAACCCGTCCATAACCTTTAAAGAATTTTTCAACATCTCTTTCTCTGCAACCTCTGGGTAAATTGCCTACAAAAACTCTCTTGCCATTGCCACCCATCTTAAGAACCTAAAGGAAAATCCTCAACTTGACTTTATGATTGTATTTTTCAGATTTCTGGTATTTAAAATTGCATACTATCATTAGTTACACCTGATGTTTTGAATGGCCTTCATCATTCACAAAAATTCTAATAGCTGTTTTGGGTATTATCAGTACATAAATACACAAATTGTCTGTCAGTCACTTTTGGGAATAGGAAATATTCCAAGGTCACTACAAAACTTGATCATGGAAACCTTAAAATCTTTTGAATTTTATATACAATAAATTAGTCTTAAGAAGTTGTGTTTTGATAATAAATCCAAGATTTTGACAGATTAATAATAAAATTCAAAATAATAAGCTGAAATAGCAATTGAATTAATGTCAATTTGTTGCCACGGAATACACTCTTGGAAGTAGTTGGGCCTGACAAAAAATAAGGACATTGTCAAGCTGGTAAGTTGTATCTCAAGCTATGTTGTGCTTCTTTATTGTTAGTAGTACATTCTAGAACACTTCCTTTAAAGACAAGATGTCTAGTTAGCACTGCAGATATCCCTTAAAACTTGTATTTATTTTTTCATTAGTAAGAATTGTCTACCAAAATTAAATAGCAAATAAATTCTTACCCATCATTGTTTTATACTAAGGTCATCCAATATGACAAAAACATTCTGCAACCATGAGTGTCAGCTGGCTATCTCAAAGACAAAAAGCCCAATTTTAAATTTTTCCAGCAACATGGGGAACTCCCAAAGCTGCCAAATTACTCAAATAGTATTTCAGCAAAATTTGAAAGGAGATTTTTGATGCATCAACAGTTCAAAAAGCTCATTCAAAATTCAGAAAAATAAATAATCTTTTACACGTTTTAAGCAAAGCACTGTCTATTCAATATAACTATTGCATAAACAGTATGTCTTTAAAACTGCACATATCATTCCTATATTTAAAAAAAGTAGAAAGCACCTTGCTGAAAATTACTGACCCATTAGCATGGACATCAGCAGTTGTTAAGGTTCTTGAAAGAATAATTAATTATGCAGTTGTTAAACACCTTGAAGCAAATAATGTTTTACACAGTTCACAACATGGCTTTCATTCAGGAAGATCTGTTGATACCAATCTCCTTGAATTGTATGGTCACATCACCAAGTTGCTTGGTATTGAAGTGCCTGCTGACAGGATTCTGCTTGACTTTTCCAAAGCTTTTGACAAAGTGTGGCACAAGTGACTTGCAATTAAATTACTTGCAGTCAATTTTGAAGAGAAATCCCTGCTCTGGATCCTTGATTTTCTTTATTTGCAATCTCAATGTGTTCAGTTATTTGATGACTCTGGTAATTGTATTCTTTCTTCCTCTCTGCATGTTTTGAGTGGAGTTCCTGAGGGAAGTGTTTTGGGTCCTATGCTATTTAATATCATCATCAATAATTTTCCTTCCATTATCAGCAGTAAATCAACTTTTTATGCTGACACCTGAAGCTACTTGGACCAGCTTTGTCCTGTGAAGAGCATGCCCTGCTACAAAATAATCTTCAAGTGCTGGGTCAATGGGCAGAGACCTGGCTTCTTGAATTCAATGTTGCCAAATGCCATATCATTCTCTTTGGCAAACTGGATCCTTGCTGCTCTTGTTTTTTCTAAGGCCACCTGCTCTCCTCTGTTAATAATGAGCAGGATCTTGATGTCACTATTGATGATGAACTAAAATTCAGCACTCATGCTAAGAGGTCTGCTGCTGGGGCTAGTTCAACCTTGGGACTAGACCCCGACGCCGCGCTGGTGGATCGACCAAACGCTGCAGGCGCGCCACCACCAGCAGAGCCGGTGGCATTCAGTCGACTTTAAATTAATTTTGCGGCAATTCTTTATTGCGTCAACCGCGAAGTTGGAGCTTTTCCTTCTCGTGTGGTTTAGTATTTCAATTTTCCTGATTAGAAATCAAGCAGGACTTCCACTATCCCCAAATTTTCGGGTATTTCCCCGAAAATCTATGTGTCACCCCTAAAAATAATTTGGTTCCCCAAATCCCCGAAAATCACTTAATCACGGTAACACCCCTAGTGAATTATCACCAGTGACTTTCCCTGCCAAATATTACTTTGCATACCATAATTCTTCACTACTCTCTTGTTCGTTAATTTCGTCTCTTTTGTTACTTTGCATAAAAACCAGACAAATCCAATATGCAATTGCAAATATTGCAATATACACAGTTCTTCATATGTTGACAAAAAAGTATTGTTTAAATCATTTCGAATGCGGTTTCCCAATGGCTATTTCTTACATCATTCGTAGTCAAGAATTTTATTTTAAGTTGAATAGAATTATAGAATGCATTCACTACTATACAGCTTCAGCCTTCAGTTGAATTTTGAAATTGGGAGCCTACAGATTGTTTCTACAGCTGAATTGTAAGTTTGCAGAATTTTTTTTCCTTTGCTGTTTTTAGATAAGATTTTCTTAATGTTTAATACTCAATTATTGAACGTCTGATAGAAAAAAAAATATTATTTCTTAAACACTTTACCCCCCCCCCCAAAAAAAAACCCTTGTATTTAGACAAAATTTAGCTACAGGCTAAGCGATATACAAGGTTGGGGAATTAAAGATTGAAACGGAAGTTACCCCAAAAATATCATTCATAAATAATTTGTAAATTATTGCCTTTAGGGGGGGGGGTAGGGGGCTACCATTTTGTAAATGGTAATACCTCATTTTTTTTAATTGAAAGCAGGGATGCCAAAAAGATAATAATTTTTTTCATTTCAAGTGGAGACAGAAGAAAATGATATAAAATTCCCTGGGAAACCATTGAAATATTTTGAGTGATCCAGGGCCCCCCATTGGGACTTGTTCATTCTCTTGGGTATTTTGCGATTTCTCATAGGCTACTGGCCTAACTTGGCTTTTGTGTGTGCTCCCTTTTAATTAAATTCTTTGGATCTTATTGAATGCCATGGCAAATCTATGACTCAGTTTTCCAATAATTTGAGGTATATCTGAATAATTTTCGACATTTTTGTTTTTTGTCTTTGTACCCCTTTACTCATACCCTTAAATTTTTTTTCAAGGAGCACTAAGCTGTTTAACGTTATTTTGCCTGTTTGTTTGAACCATTTAGTGACCTAGTTAATTATTAATTAAATTATTTTTCTAATGTAAAGCTAACACGTTATCCTATCAAGGTGGTATCCAGATGGGGGGGGGTAGGGAGGTATTACACTTAAATGATAATATTTCGAATTTTTTTTATTGAAAGCAGGGATCCCAAAAAGTAATTATTTTTTTTATTTAAAGCACAGACGGCATCCTGTCAAGGTGGTATCCAGAGGGGGGAGTGAGCTATCATATTTAAATGATAATACCTTGATTTTTTTTTTGAAAGCAGGGATGCCAATAAGTTATTTATTTTTTATTTTTTTTATTTAAAGCAGAGACAATATCTTATCAAGATGGTGTATCCAGAGGGGGGGGGGGCATAGGGAGTTATTATATTTAAGTGATAGTACCTTGATTATTTTTGTTTTATTGAAAGCAGGGATGCCAAAAAGTTGAAAAGCTGACAAAAATTAACAAGATTTTCGTGAGTTATACTTGGTACAGCACGTGTATAGTTTTATCATCCAAAGGGAAAGGAACATATGCGTCTAACCCGTTTTTTTTCTTATTGATGAAACGGGTTTACTTTGAAAACATTCATTCATAAGTGCCAGGCAGATTCACACTAAAACAAATTAGTGTGATGAAAGCGATATCAATATCCCCACCTAATGTTGTGCTTGAGTGAAAATGGCGCCCTTGGTCCAGTGCCCAAGTTACATTAAAAGGCCAGGTCACAATAAAAGCTTTCAATTTTGGGGGTTCAAGAAGGAGTCTTTGACAGTCTTATGACCTCAGGTTAATAGATGTTGCAACGTTCTTACGTATCTAAAATGGTTTAAAAAATTTGATCGTCCCACAAATGATTACCAAAAATATGCACAAATAAACAAATGTAACATTTGGAATATTATAACACTTTTTTCAAAGCTTTGAAGAAAAGCAAAAAAGGCTAAATACCCCTAACTACGCTTGAAAGCTATTTTAAAAAGAAACACTTTGGATATTTCCATAGAAAAGACCATTGCAGAAGCTTTGAGCCTGGGTGGGGATCAAAGAGGAGTCTTTGAGTATTTTAACCACAGGTGACTTATTGTTGCGACTTTCTCAAATTTGGTAGTTTTTGTGAGCTTTTGGAAATCAAAGCTTAAACTCAATAACTGATACTAAGTGTCCTAACATTTTGCTTGGATTAAAAGTGACAAACTAGGAAGAAAATCTCAACATTTTACTGCAGCTACTTCAGTCTGCATATTATTACATTTAAAACAGATGTGCTTTTCATTTTTTACCTATAAAAATAGCTGGCACTTCATTTTTCTTCATACCAAATAAACCATTAAGTGTTTTTTGTTTCATTGTAATTGAAGCAGTAGAGAGCTCCCAGCAGACTGGAAAGTAGCCAACATAACTCCAGTATTCAAAAAAGGTGACCACACCAAGCCTGAGAATTATCAACCTATCAGCTTAACCTCATTTGTGGTTAAGATGCTTGAACACATAGTTAATGATTCATTGCTCAGACATTTAACCACAAACAAGATCTTTTCACCCAAGCAGCATGGATTCTATTCAGGAAAATCAATCAAAAGCAACTTGTTGGAATCATATGAGATAATTACAAACCTGAATGACCAAGGGCATCCAGTTGACCTACTGCTGCTAGACTTTGCTAAGGCCTTTGATAAAATGCCCCTGACTGCTCTTGAAATTATTGGCTGTTTGTATCAATACATCCCTGATAGCCTGACTGATGAATTTTTGATAAAATTCTACTTTAGCTACTTTTGGCTATCTTGGAAAAGGGTTAAGTTAGGAAAATTAAACTTTCAGGGATGGGTCTACAGGCTAAAGTATGTCCCAGGAAAGCATTTTGAAGTACCTACCTCCACTCCTCCCTCTAGAGGGTCCTGACCTTTGATGATCTTTAAAAACATGTGTATTATAAAAGTGAAGCCTTGCAAAATAGATCTCCTGCTTAAATGAAGTACAACAAAACTGTTTTCAGCTTCACAACTTTTCTCAATCCTAATTTGTGAGGTTTTAAAGACATGCAAATATATTTCCTAATTTTGAAAACAAAGCATTAATATGGCTTAAAATTCTATTCAAAGAACAGGAATTGCATTTTCAGAACTAAAGCCAGAGAAAAAGAAACTGATAACTGAAAATTAAGGTAAAATGTTGTTTTGTCAAAATTTCAATATGTATGGACTGTCCATGTAGGTAAATTTCAGGATGCTCTAGAGGGAGGAGTGGAGGTAGGTACTTCAAACTACCTTCCCAGGACATACTTTAGCCTGTAGACACACTCCTGATAGTTTCATTTTCTTAACCTAACCGCTTTCCAAGATATCCAAAAGACACCAAAGTAGAATTTTACCAAATTTTCTCACTAACTGCAAGCAGAAAGTCTGTTTATCTGAGAAAGGTGCCAGCCAATCCACTCTGACAAGGCCATAGTAATGAGTGGGGTACTACAGGGAACTGTATTAGGCCCAACACTTTTCCTCATGTATATCAACAATATTTCTAATCATGTGGATAACAATATACATTTGTTTGTTGACAATGCCAACTTTTTGGAATTGCTAACCCACATAAAATTCAACAAGATCTAGACAGGCTACAAAATTGGACTCAAGACTGGCTTCTCTAATTCCATACAAGCAAATGCTGTATTTTGCATGTTGGACCTAATAACCCAATGGCTACATATTCAATTCTAAATCCAATCACTAATACAAAGGACCAACTAGTGAAAAGAGAAGAAGAAAGGGACCTTGGTGTGATTGCTGATGAGGGGCTAGGTTCCACAGCCACATTCAGCATGTTGTCTCCCAAGCAAACTCTATCCTTGGAAGAAGGACCATCAGTAGCCAAGAGGCAACAATATTCATAAAACTTTTAAGGCTCCTGTTAGACTCCATCTTGATTTTGGCAAGTGCCTGGCTGGTCTTACCAGCTAGATGCTAGGCTCATTGAAAATGTCCAGAGGCAAGCAACAAAGTGCATGAAAAGCCTAAAATTGGCTTTGTATGAGAAATGTCTCAAGCTAGCCTACCAACCCTTGTCTACAGATGTAAGCATAGTGATATGATGCTGACTTATAAACTCCAAAAGGAAAACTCCACCATCTTCAAGGGCAACCACGGTGCCAGCCATCATCTCACAAGAGAATATTCAAAGAAGCAGCCAAAATTAAGCTCCAGATCAAGAATCCATCAAGTGTATTTTTCAAGAAGAGTAACTAACCAGTGAATTGAGGGACTCTACTGTCAGGACTCCTTCCATCCAGTCTTTCAAACATCAACTTGACAAGGAGTGGGAGAAAAAGCAGTTGAGCTTCAATTTGGAGTCATTAACTCAAGAGCACTACAAGTCTGGAGGACCTTAAAGCTCTCAAATAGATTAAGGTAAGGTGATATTTGGGTTCAAGTTGGGGTCTATGTAGTCTAGGCTATGACCTAATCAAAAGGGTAAATTTTTAGTGGGCCTTATAATTTAGAAAAGATGAAACTGAAAACATCATTTAATACCTTTTTTTATGCTCTTTTGTAATTCCATAATTGCTTCTGGGGCTAGCCTAATTGCATCTTGAACCCTTAAAGAGGCCCGAAAGGTATTGCTAATGAAAGAGCATAAAAAAAGCATCAAATGACATTTAATTTTCATCCTAGCTAAATTATATGACCTACTGCAAATTTACCCACACCACCCCCCTTTATGTGCAAATATATACCCTGAATTGTAGACAGTAATGTTTCAAATCACAAAATTCAGCACTATTTTTGTCAACAGTATTCAAAAAACTTGAAATGGTGGTAAAGGGTTTATATTTGAGTTGCTTAATAAATGAGGTTTGAATTGTCATAAATAAGTATCTTTGGAACATGTTACTCTTGAAGTGATGTTTTTAACCACTTTTTTAGTAACTTAACTGGTGTTGATAACTTCTTTGTGGGATACCACCAGATGGCTAATCTGACAGTATATATATATATACAAATCTTTAAATTAGCCAACTGGCCAACCAGTATTTTAAGCCTAGGAGTCCAGCTGGACATAAGGAAACATATTAATAAGACAATTGTTACTCCATAATATAGAGAATAATCCTAGTTAACACGTTTTCAGGGCTGAGAGCCTTTGTCTTCACTTTTTTCCTTGTTTGGTAAAGTTCTACAAAATCATATTATTGAGTTAGGACTAAACTGAATACACCATTCAATGCCTTTTTTTATGCTGATTACAAATATAATAAGCATTTCTATTGGAAATGAATTTCAGCCCCCCCCCTATCTAGGTCCAGTCAGGGTTAGGGTCGGTATACCCTAGATAGGCGGGGGGGGGGGGGAAATTCATTTACAATATAAATGCTTATTATATTTGTAATCAGCATAAAAAAAGGCATCAAATGGTGTATTCACTTTAGTCCTAACTCAATAATATGATTTTGTAGAACTTTACCCCTTGTTTTTCTAAGAAATTCTTAGAACCTATAGCCTATATTCACAGAATATAGCCTAGCCTATACCCCCAACCCCCAAATGTGCAAATATATACCAAGAATTGCATCCTTAATCTAAATATAACATCCATTAGCATCACAAATGAACTTTACTCCCATATTAGCCATGTGGTGGATGTCCCTTCTTTGTGTGGTTACAAAATGAAATAGCATAGCCTAATTTGGGCCCCTTGAAGGGCTCAAGATACAATTAATCCCAGAAGTGATTATTGAATAATGAAAATAGGCATCAAATGACATTTTAACTTTCAACTTAGCTAAATTATAAGGCCCACTAGAAATTTACCATTAAAAGGAAGACCTGGGAAACAATTGTCATGGATAACAGCTGATTGATAAGTGGTTTGATTCTCCATAAATGAACCCCAACAAAATACTGGAAACTACTTTATAGAATTCTAAAATAGCCTATTTTCAGATTTTAGTGTTCGATTAGCCTATGGAGAGCTGAATCACCAAATAGCCTAGTATAAGGCCTAAGCATGGAATCTCACTGCGACCTGTAACTTTTTTACTATTGTAGCCTAGTGATAGGTTTAGAATAGATCATGCACAATAACAATGCTCTTACCAATATATTAGCGTAGGCCTACCTGAAACACAATATCACCAAGGGAAAGTCTCTATCTTTCTTCTCACAGATGATGAAACCGATAAAAGAAGTAATAAAATTAAAGAGAGATGACTCTATGTACTCACAAGGTTCGTCTCAAACTTATAAAGCGTGTCTCTGGCAGATCTGCAAGTATGCTACAAGGGACGGATCTAGAGCAAAATCTTGGGGGGCCGAATGTGACAAGGGCGCCAATGAGCAAAGTCTTGAGCGAGGTCCAATGTGACAAAGGTGCCAATAATTGACCAAATTGACAAATTTATTATAAAAAAAGATTGAAAAAGAGGAAAACAGGGCGCCACTAAGAATCTTGGGAGGCCCAGGGCGCCCTGGATCCGCCAGTGTATGCTCTCATTTAATTATTGCTGACTCCAACTTATTCATGCAGAACTGGGAAACATGTTTTCACCTTTACCGAATTTTCAGGTCAATTCCGTGGATTTTCAGATTCGCGAAATAACAGTAGGCCTTCCCGCAAATTCTTTGTTCGGCGGTTGTTTTAAAAAGAATCATAGATTATTGTGAAATGAGAAGACAAATTTCAAGAAGGAATTTGTGTGTCTATTTACTAAATTTGAAGAGGCCTTAAGGACGTCCAACTCCTCTTGAGCATTGAAGAAGACAATATAGGCATCCAATGGATCAAAAATGCAGGAGAAATTTTCCATGATGCCCTACTACATATATTATTATTATTATTATTCATTTTTAAAATAAGATACAACCTTATTTTAAGCCCATTAAAATAAGATACAATAGACGGATTTGTCACCAAAGATAACAATAAAAGAACACAAACACACATAGAAAATTCAAACACATGACAAAAAAAACTTTTCGTTACATACAATACATTAATACGAAAAAACTATTGCGAACAAATTGACAACCATGAGTGATGAAAATTTCTTTCAAAACGGGATAAAGATTTATCAGTATTAATATTTGTGTCTGTAGGCTTATAAACAAGGATAATTTTACGGTTTCTTGTTCAAGGAGGCAAATGTAAAAGATACTTAGCAAATTCAGAGAAGAATGATCGTAGATACTTTTTATCTGTAACTAAAAAAGTTCCAGAAAGGAACAATGTAAAGCAGATCTAGAAAGCATATGCTGCTGTAGGTGGATTGTAGAAGGTGATGGTTAAAGCGTAGTTTGCTTTTTACGATTCTAGCATAAGAAATACCAATTTTACGCTCAACCTGAGATATTAGCAAACGGAGTGTGCCACCGATAGATGAGCCAATTGGAAGGCCTAGGTACTTAATTTGGTCTACGGGTTTGACAAGAGAACCGTTCAGATTTAGGAGAGAAGAAGAGTGAATCCATCAATTAATCTCAATAATAAGAGTGAATCTCAATAATATGATTTTGTAGAACTTTACCCCTTGTTTTTCTAAGAAATTCTTAGAACCTATAGCCTATATTCACAGAATATAGCCTAGCCTATACCCCCAACCCCCAAATGTGCAAATATATACCAAGAATTGCATCCTTAATCTAAATATAACATCCATTAGCATCACAAATGAACTTTACTCCCATATTAGCCATGTGGTGGATGTCCCTTCTTTGTGTGGTTACAAAATGAAATAGCATAGCCTAATTTGGGCCCCTTGAAGGGCTCAAGATACAATTAATCCCAGAAGTGATTATTGAATAATGAAAATAGGCATCAAATGACATTTTAACTTTCAACTTAGCTAAATTATAAGGCCCACTAGAAATTTACCATTAAAAGGAAGACCTGGGAAACAATTGTCATGGATAACAGCTGATTGATAAGTGGTTTGATTCTCCATAAATGAACCCCAACAAAATACTGGAAACTACTTTATAGAATTCTAAAATAGCCTATTTTCAGATTTTAGTGTTCGATTAGCCTATGGAGAGCTGAATCACCAAATAGCCTAGTATAAGGCCTAAGCATGGAATCTCACTGCGACCTGTAACTTTTTTACTATTGTAGCCTAGTGATAGGTTTAGAATAGATCATGCACAATAACAATGCTCTTACCAATATATTAGCGTAGGCCTACCTGAAACACAATATCACCAAGGGAAAGTCTCTATCTTTCTTCTCACAGATGATGAAACCGATAAAAGAAGTAATAAAATTAAAGAGAGATGACTCTATGTACTCACAAGGTTCGTCTCAAACTTATAAAGCGTGTCTCTGGCAGATCTGCAAGTATGCTACAAGGGACGGATCTAGAGCAAAATCTTGGGGGGCCGAATGTGACAAGGGCGCCAATGAGCAAAGTCTTGAGCGAGGTCCAATGTGACAAAGGTGCCAATAATTGACCAAATTGACAAATTTATTCTAAAAAAAAGATTGAAAAAGAGGAAAACAGGGCGCCACTAAGAATCTTGGGAGGCCCAGGGCGCCCTGGATCCGCCAGTGTATGCTCTCATTTAATTATTGCTGACTCCAACTTATTCATGCAGAACTGGGAAACATGTTTTCACCTTTACCGAATTTTCAGGTCAATTCCGTGGATTTTCAGATTCGCGAAATAACAGTAGGCCTTCCCGCAAATTCTTTGTTCGGCGGTTGTTTTAAAAAGAATCATAGATTATTGTGAAATGAGAAGACAAATTTCAAGAAGGAATTTGTGTGTCTATTTACTAAATTTGAAGAGGCCTTAAGGACGTCCAACTCCTCTTGAGCATTGAAGAAGACAATATAGGCATCCAATGGATCAAAAATGCAGGAGAAATTTTCCATGATGCCCTACTACATATATTATTATTATTATTATTCATTTTTAAAATAAGATACAACCTTATTTTAAGCCCATTAAAATAAGATACAATAGACGGATTTGTCACCAAAGATAACAATAAAAGAACACAAACACACATAGAAAATTCAAACACATGACAAAAAAAACTTTTCGTTACATACAATACATTAATACGAAAAAACTATTGCGAACAAATTGACAACCATGAGTGATGAAAATTTCTTTCAAAACGGGATAAAGATTTATCAGTATTAATATTTGTGTCTGTAGGCTTATAAACAAGGATAATTTTACGGTTTCTTGTTCAAGGAGGCAAATGTAAAAGATACTTAGCAAATTCAGAGAAGAATGATCGTAGATACTTTTTATCTGTAACTAAAAAAGTTCCAGAAAGGAACAATGTAAAGCAGATCTAGAAAGCATATGCTGCTGTAGGTGGATTGTAGAAGGTGATGGTTAAAGCGTAGTTTGCTTTTTACGATTCTAGCATAAGAAATACCAATTTTACGCTCAACCTGAGATATTAGCAAACGGAGTGTGCCACCGATAGATGAGCCAATTGGAAGGCCTAGGTACTTAATTTGGTCTACGGGTTTGACAAGAGAACCGTTCAGATTTAGGAGAGAAGAAGAGTGAATCCATCAATTAAAAAGACTAACTTTGGTTTTCTCAGCATTGAAAGATAGTCCAATTTTTGTATATTCATCTTTGAGGTTTTGAAATTCTGCTTTATGCACTGGATCGTACGGATAAGATTCAAGATGCCATCGGCATAACAGATGTGATATACATCAATTCCACCAAAAATGCAAGAAGGAAGACATTTTGCCTGACCGTCCAGACCACCATTATTGAACAGGGTTGGGGAAGTGATAGCTCCCTGTCTAGTCCCTTTCTTAACGGGGATGGGGTGCGGATGAATCACAAGCATATTAGACGGATGTGAAGAGTCTGGCCTCACACGAGAATCAATACAATTGTTTTGCGATTGATGAATTGCCAACTGCCAGGGTAAAGAGGATGAGAGCTTTAAATACACTATAAGATTTCTACATAAATCCCTGAGAACACAGACAACTGGTGGGTTAAAACCTCACTTTGCTATATGAAGAAGCTTTTCGAATGAATTAAGGAATCGAACGCACGTTTAACGTCATGTCCGGCGAGAATCAGACTTTTTTTTGATGGTTCAGCGCCAGCAAGGGCAGTAAAAAATGCTGTTAGAGCATAAGTACAATCTAGATTAGCCTGGGAGACCATAACATTTCAGTCTTAGCTCATAAAAAAAAGATGCTCAAAAAGTTTACAGAGCTTAGTAGAGACGCTGACGGGACGGAGGAGGAACATTGCAACTCAGATTTTCCCTTTTGAGGAATCGGAGTCAGATCACAAATACCGAACCAGGAAGGAACAATACCAATATCAAATACCTAATGCTGAAAATGGAAGAACAACTAGCCGAAATGCAAAAGATGAAATGTGAGGTCACGGAGAAGTTGCAGCGAATTGAAAATGCCGTTGCCAGCGCTGAATCTGTACGGAGGGAATGGGCTACGTTCGAGAAGAAACAAGATAAAAAGGTTAGTGCTTTGGAAACTAAAGTTCAGGAACTCTTGCCCATGTTGAAAAAGTTTGAATTTGAATCTAAGAAAAATAACTTGGTGCTATACGAGTTCAACCCAGGAGCAAGGGGTCGTTCACTAAAGGATAACTTACTATAAGGTTTTGGTACGATTCTGCCCACTTTTGACATTCGCTGGAGTGACATTAAAGAGGCCTTTATAATGAAAACTCGTTCCGGAGAAGTTTCACCAGTCCTAATTAGATTCACAACTAAAGATATTCGCGACTCACTCCTACGGAGCAATCGATATCTGAGAGAATACGGGCTGAAAGCGGCCCCTGATTATACCACGGCAGAAAGGATAAGCGAGAAACAAGTTGAGACCGATTCTAGAGCAACCAAAAAGTGAAGGTAGATCCTATTCATTCCTACGGGGGACGAAATTACAAATTGGAGACCATATGTTTTCTTACGACCCTGAAACGCAGCGAGTGATCGAAATTGTCCGAAATTCCAGCAGGACAAGTATGAATGTGGTCGGTGGGGAAAGTGACAGGGTTGGAGATGGAGACACAGAATCAGTTATTAGTGACGGTACTACCGTCATAGACGGCACTGCGACAGAGACGCCGGTTAGGATGTCTCAAGGGCCAGCGGATTTGGAAGTTAGAACGCCACGGGTTCAAAAAAGACTGGCGGAGAGAAGACCGGAAGATGCAAATTGTTAACCCAGCACTAGAGTGGGAAAAGGGAGTACGAGTGGGTCTGGAAGAAGAGTCTGGGAAGGACGGACGAGAAGGGGAGGCTTGGCAAGAGGAAACGAATCTAATAGGTTTATTCTTGATCCGGCAATTAGGGAATAGGATTTTGAGGGCCGTGGTGCAATGAATTTGAAAATATGCTTCTGGAATATTCAGGGATTTAGTGATCAGAAACTAAGTGATTTATGTAGGTTAGATAAGTGGGATATTATAGGTCTAGCTGAGACATGGAGAAGTTCTTATATTTGCTTTCAAGGGTTTATATGTGAGTGCGCTTGTAGAAAACCATCGAGGAATAGCAGAGTGTAAGGAGGAGCTGCCGTTTTATTTAGAGAAAGTCGTTTCCGCTCGGTTTTGAGATTAAAAGTGAGTCTGTGAATATTGTGTGGTTAAAGGTAAAAATGAATGAATTAGATCTGGTTATAGGAGCTGTTTATATACCACCACAGAATAGTTTGTATATGAAGGAAAATAGTTGGGAGTTGGTATCAAAAGAGATGAGAAAATATGTTGAATTGTATGGTGATAGCTATTTTATTCTTACAGGTGACTTTAACGGGTAGGCATATACTGGGATTTTAGATGGCGAATTTTAGGAAGTTGGAGATAACTGGAGGAGCAATGTATTACAGGATCCTGCTAAATCACCTTGGTATTATGCAGATTCGAAAATGGGTAAGTAAAAGAGTAAGGACCAGAACCATAGAAGGAATAAATGGGGATCTAACCTTTTAGATTTTCTAACCTTTTAGAATGGTAGACTGGGAGAAGATGAAAAGTGGGATATTTGACTTGTTTTTCTGGGTCACCAAGTGTGGTAAATTATTGTTCGATTGAGTAGAATCTGTGGCCAATGTGTTACAATTTTAGAGTGATGGGTTGCGTAGGGTCGGAACACGTCCCAATCGCTATTAATCTGAGTCTTCCTGGGTCACAGGGGTCTATATGTGAGATAAGGGTTCCGAGCTGGCAAAGAGAAGGGGAGATAAGTAGATTTAAAAAGAACGATCTTTGTATTAGAAAACCAATAAAAAATAGATAAGGAGACAGACGAGATAGTAAACCAAGGGATAATAAGAGTTAGTACTTCGGAGCTAACAGATGAGTTTGAGGAATTTCGTAAAATTGGTAAGGTAGAGGAGAATATAAAGGGACTGAACAAGGTAGTGTATGATATATGCGTAAGAGCAGGAGGAAGTGATAAAATTGAGGTTAGGAATTCAGAGGGGAGGATATTGGATATGGAAAGTAAAAAGTTAAAAGCTAGGCTGCAAGAAGCATTAGATGTAGTCAGGCTTCAGGGACCAGGGACTTTAGATAATAATTTATTGGTATACCCAAGAATTAGGAGAGAGTATAAGAAAGTAGTAAGAAAGTGTAAAAAGATGAAAGAAGAAAAAGATATTAAGGAGATAGAGCAGGCATTAAAGAATAAGGATAGCAAAGTTTTTTGGAAAAAGGTTTCAAGTTCTACCAGAAGGGAGACAAGCCAAGATATTCCCCCTCCCCCCGTGGACACCTGGTCGAGTGAATTAAAGAAGCAGGAGACAACGGAAAATGGGGGTGTATTTGAAGATAATTAGAAGAAGAGTGTCAAAGATCAAGTTTATGACCCTATGAAGGAAGAAGATGATGCTTTAATCGAGCCAGTAAGGGTAGAAGAAGCATGGGAAAGTTTAAAAGAGATGAAGGGATGTTCAGCACTTTGTCCTGATGGTATTCCAGGAGCTCTATGGAAGTATACTAGAAGCGAAACATTGTATATTATTTCTTCGATATTTACAGCAGTTCTTCGATCTGGAATTTGGCCTAGTGAATGGAACCTGGCAGTAAGGGTGCCAATTTTTAAGAAAAGGAATAAGAAACTACATGAAAATTACAGATGTATAAATTTATGTAACACACTGGGAAAGCTAATGGCGAAGGCATTAGATAAAAGACTTAGAAGTTGGCTCCAGAAAACTGAAAGGCTAGCCGCGGAGCAGTCAGAATTCAGAGAGGGACATAGTATGATTGGCCAAATTTTTACATTAACGTGTTTAGTCGATAAGCCCATAAATAAGAAGGGAGGTAAACTGTATGTACCTTTTTTGGATTTAAAAGGGGCATTTGATAATGTAAAGAGGGAACTGTTAATGAAGGATTGTATAAATATTGACTTGCCATACCCACTTGTAAGAATTTTAATAAGTATGCATGAAGCTACAAAGTTTGTTATTAGGTTGGCAGGAACATTTTCAGACATAATTTTTTCTAGAAAGAGGGTTAAACAAGGTTGTCTTCGGTCTCCGTGGCTATTTTCGTTGTTTATTTGTGATTTGCCGGATTTTCTTAGGAAGCAAGGAGCCTCAATGATGTCGTTACATCACGCCCGTTACATCCCCCCACGCCCATCATTCCCCCAAACACATCCAATCAAAATTTTGAAACAGCCATTTGTTCAACTTAGTTGATTTCCAGATAGAAAATATATTTTTAAGGAGGACACTCCCCCAAACCCTCAGGGCAAGGGTTTTAAGTTATGCCCTGGGTACATATAAGGTTTTTATAGAAGGTGTTGTCGTAGAAACTTCAAAAAAGGCTCATTCGATTGGAAATTCAAAGGGCTGGTGCCTTTTTTAATATTCCAAAGTGATTGGAGGGCAACTAGCCCCCCCCCCCCCCCCGCCCATTATTTCCCCAAACACGTCGAATCAAAATTTTCAGATAGCCTTTTTGTTCAGCGTAGTTGATTTCCACATCGAAAATATATTTTTGAGGAGGACACTACCCCACAACCCTCAGGGCAAGGATTATAAGTTATGCCCTGGGGGCATATAAGGTTTTTTATTGAAATCTTTGTTGTAGAAACTTGAAAAAGGGCTCATTCGATTTGAAATTCAAAGGGATAGTACCCTTTTTAATAGTCGAAAGTGATTTGAGGGCAGCTAACCCCCCTCTCACACCTACTTTTTCCCCAAACACATACAATAAAAGATTTTAGATAGCCATTCTATTCAATGTAGTTGACAGTTTTGGAAATTAGGTCTTTAAGGAAGACAACCCCTCCCCCTACAGCCCTCAGGGCAAGGGTTGTAAGTTATGCCCAGGGGCTTATAAAGTTTATATTGAAAGCGTTGTCGTAGAAACTTCAAAAGGGCTCATTGAATTGGAAATTGAAGGTGATTGGATAGCGACTAACGCCCCTCTCACCCCCCACCATTTTCCAAAACACATCCAATCAAAATTTTGAGACATCCATTCTGTTCAACGTAGTTGAACGTTCTGGAAATTAGGTCTTTTAGGATGATAACCCCCTCAGAGCCCTCAGTGCAAGGGTTGTAAGTTATGCCTTGGGGGCATATAAGGTTTATAGAGAAAGTTGTCGCTTAAATCATAGGCAGCACGATGGCGCTGCCTAAGTAAACAACGGGGACACTCGAGAACGAGACTAGAAACGTGGACTAAGTAAAGGTGAGGACACTCCCCCACACCCTCAGGGCAAGGGCTTTAAGTTATGCCCTGGGGGCATATAAGAACGATGTTAGCACAATGTATTATTTATTAATTTTTTCCTTTAGAGCAGGCACTTTGTGTCGAAGAAGTTGTCGTAGAAACTTCGAAAAGCGCTCATTCAATTGGAAATTGGAGTAGCTTGTGCCCTTTTTAATAGTCGAAAGTGATTGGAAGGCGACTAGCACTCCTCTCATGCCCACCATTTCCCCAAACACATCCAATAAAAATTTTGAGATAGCCATGTTGTTTAATGTAGTTGAAAGTTCTGGAAATTCGGTGTTAGAGGATGACATCCACCCTAACAGACCTTAGTGTAAGGGTTGTAATTTATGCCCTGGGGGCATATAAGGTGTTTACAGAAAGCGTTGTCGTTTTCAAAAGGGCTCATTCCAAAAGTGCCCTTTTTAATAGTCGAAAGTGATTGGAAGGCTTGACATTTTTATAGTAAAGACCGAAGTGGGTATAATGTATTATTTTTTGTTGTAAAATGCTGAAAAAGCAGATGGTTGGAAAAGCAGTTGATAAAAGGCCATCCATCACACTATCGACTGCCCCCCCTAGACAATATGCTGCCTACGCCCATGGGCCAAACTATAAAGTTAAAAAACGAAAAAATTTAAAGCATTATTTTCTTTTTCCCTGAAAAGACTATGTCAATATAAAACGAACAGAAATTAATTTAGAAAACTTTTTCCACAAAATAAGTTTTTCAAAGAAAAGTAAAGAACTCGATTAAACAAAAAGTGAGCAAAAATAAAATCAAAAAATCTACCAAGCGTGAAACTACCACCAATCAGCATCGATAAATAAATGAAAACCAAAACGAACAGAAATTATAATAATTAACCGAGTGAAACTCAAAACGAGCAGAAATTAACATAAGTTGGGTGCAAAATCCCTATGCCTTCCCAAGGCCAGAACAAAATTTGCACTTTACTGAAAAAATACAAATGAATGTGCATTTTCAGTTTAATATACTTATACTGATATTTAGTAATCAAAATGTTAATTTTATTTTGATTTATTAAAGTTATAAAAGTAAAAACATTTATTTTGGGAGCTTCCAAAACTCCATTTCGAATCGTCTGAATTCGTCAATCAAAAGGTCGATAGGATAGTTATTTTTTAACGTCGTTATATTCCAAGTTCTAATTTTCATATTCCTTAAATCATTGAAATTTTTTGGCCTCAGGAAAAGTAATGGTCCCGGATACCAATGCAAGACGAGGATCGACACATCTTCCCAAGTCTAAACCGAAGCGCTTAATCTGGCTTAGAACGAGACATCAAGAAGTCCATGGGACCTCCAGTATGAATGAAGACTTTGCGTAATCCTGGGACATTCTTGATCACAACATGATTTTCAGCACTTGGCGATGCTCTTCTATCAATAAGAGTCGAAATCCTGCACAGGCAGTCTCAAACCTATTACCTCCAACTAATTATATATTTATGCCTATATGTATTATACTGCTAAGGAGAGGCAACCCATTGAAGATAAATTTGCTACACAGAACTTTTTCAGCCCAAGAACGCCCACCGAAACAGACCAAGCCCAGAAAAATTTTCCATTAGTCAGAATCCTCTCGGAATAAGCTTTAAAAAATCTTTAAAGGTAGCTTACTAAAAAGAAGCTTATAAAGATCTACCCTCTGTAACTGGGAAACACAAAAGAAATAAGAAAAAGATGGCATGGATTACAAAACAGGGTTGCCAAAGGAGTAGTGAAGTACTTTTCTGATCGAAATAGTACTTTTTGAATACTTTATATGAAAGTTGTATTTTTGCAGTACTGTTTGTTAAAAATAGTTTTTTTTAATACGTTTTGTCAAAAAATATAAATACTTTTAGAGCAATCAATTTGTTCATTATCAATCTGTTGCCCCGTGAAAAAAGAACTATTTCCGGTTTCGTTGACAAACATCCGTGCAACAGGAGAGGACACGTAACATATTAACATTTTCATTCATCGATTCTTCTCTTACGCTAAGAAAACTAATAGACATTACTTTATAGAGTATAGACGGTATTTGGTTATTGCTCAGTCATACATTAGGCAGCTACAAAGAAAGAAACATAATTTTTACGAATATAAAAAACATAGGTAAATATCCATTAACATAGGTAATTATCCATTAACCAGAATCATGGGTGAATACTGTTTCATTTACTAGGCTATAATTTCTACGAGGGGTGCCATTCCTCAAGCGGTGATAGAGTTGACCGCAAGGTCCCCTGTCTTGCAGGTACCTGAAAGGGTCGAGGCAGCCATTTGCAGAGGCCGTAGTCCATAGATCTGTATCTTATGCCCTGCAGCAGTTGTCCTCCTCTAGAAGATCCTCCAACGATGGTGTTCAGTATGACTATGCAATTTAACTCATCACCGGGAGAAGGTTTATAACTCACGGGACATGTGCATACACCGATGGGTCCTGGTGAGTGTACATTTGAGGGTTGTTCTTCCTCCTCCATCTGTATTTACGGCCGCGGGTGAGGCTACCCTAGTTTTTATTAAATGATTCTTGGTCATTAACGTTATAAAGTAAAATGGGTTTAAAATAAATTTAGTTTTCGTTAAAGCACAAATGACGCTCTGGCCTTTAGAAAGCTTAGGGTGCGTTACGCGTCAATCTTACTCCTGTTTGTTTTAATTTCTGTTATTTAAAGTTTGTACTACTATTTGCCTTTATTTTTGCTCGTCTTTGGCTTAATAGGCCTTAGAACAATTAGTTTCCAGTCAAATGAGCTCCCTTTCAAGTTTTTGTGACCACTTCTTCCTGTAAGGAGGCCTTATTTTGAGTAAATTTCGTAACTCAATTTTATTAAAGCTTGGAATTCCCTTTCGCTTCATAGATCAGAAATATAGCGACAATTTCAAACTAGCGTGAATTTGAAAATAACTTCTCTTTGCGTAACTAGCCAATAAATCTTGTAGTGACACTCCTTTGTCCAAGAATCATACGAACTTTGAACCCGTGATAAATAAAAAGGTTAATAGGTTAAAAAGGTGATAAAAAGGTGATAAGGTTAGGTTAGCCTACGTACGCGCGCGCACGTAGGCTAACCTACCCTAACCTAACTTAACCTTAATCTAACTTGATCTAGCCTAACCTAACCTAACAAAAATCAGGAAATTTAACTGTGTCAAGGTAAAGCACGAAAAAACATATTTCAACTAAAGAAATCCATAATAAACTTTGAAAAATCAAGAGAATGTAACTCTGACAAAGTAAACAACAACGAAACACTACTGAAATATTCCAACTCTTGCATTTCAACGAAAGAAATTCAAATGAACTTTGAAAAATCAAGAAAATTTAACTGTGACGAGGTAAACCACAGCCACACTACTGAAGTATTCCAACTCTTGCATTTCAAGGATAGAAATTCAGATGAACTTTGAAAAATCAAGAAAATGTAACTGTGACAAGGTAAACCACAAGCAAACACTACTGAACTATTCCAACTCTTGCATTTCAACTTTAGAAATTCAAAATGAACTTTGAAAAATCAAGAAAATGTAACTGTGACAAGGTAAACCACAACCAAACACTACTGAAATATTCCAACTCTTGCATTTCAACGAAAGAAATTCAAAATGATCTTTGAAAAATCAAGAAAATGTAACTTGACAAGGTAAACCACAACCAAACACTACTGAAATATTCCAACTCTTGCATTTCAACGATAGAAATTCAAAATGATCTTTGAAAAATTAAGAAAATGTAAGTGTAACAAGTTAAACCACAACCAAACACTACTGAAATATTCCAACTCTTTCATTTAAATGAAAGAAATTCAAAATGAACTTAGAAAAATAAAGAGAATGTAACTGTGACATGGTAAACCACAACCAAACACTACTGAAATATTCCAACTCTTGCATTTCAGTGAAAGAAATTCAAAATGAACTTTGAAAAATCAAGAAAATGTAACTGTGACAAGGTAAACCACAACGAAACACTACTGAAATATTCCAACTATTGCAGTTCAACGAAAGAAATTCAAAATGAACTTTGAAAAATAATGAAAATGTAACTGTTACAAATGTAACTGTGACAAGTTGAGAATGTGAAATATTCCAACTCTTGCATTGCAACGAAAGAAATTCAAAATAAACTTTGAAAAATTAAGGGAATGTAACTGTGACAAGGTAAATTACAACAACACACTACTGAAATATTCCAACTCTTGCATTTCAGCGAAAGAAATTCAAAATCAACTTTGAAAAATCAAGAAAATGTAACTGTGACAAGTTAAACCACAACAAAACACTACTGAAATATTCCAACTCTTGCATTTCAATGAAAGAAATTCAAAATTAACTTTTAAAAATAAATAAATTGTAACTGTGACAAGTTAAACAACAACAAAACACTACTTAAATATTACAACTCTTTCATTTAAATGAAATAAATTAAAAATGAACTTTGAAAAATCAAGAAAATGTAACTGTGACAAGGTAAACCACAACCAAATACTACTGAAATATTCCAACTCTTGCATTTCAACGAAAGAAATTCGAAATGAACTTTGAAAAATCAAGAAAATGTAACTGTGACACGGTAAACCACAACCAAACACTACTGAAATATTCCAACTCTTGCATTTCAACGAAAGAAATTCAAAATGAACTTTGAAAAATCAAGAAAATTCCAACTCTTGCATTTCAACGAAAAAAATTCAAGATGAACTTTGAAAAATCAAGAAAATGTAACTGTGACAAGGTAAACCACCACCAAACACTACTGAAATATTCCAACTCTTGCATTTCAACGAAAGAAATTCAAAATGAACTTTGAAAAATCAAGAAAATGTAAATGTGACAAGGTAAACAACAACGAAACACAACTGAAATATTACAACTCTTGCATTTCAACGATATAAATTCAATATGAACTTTGAAAAATCAAGAAAATGTAACCGTGACAAGGTAAACCACAACCAAACACTACTGTAATATTCCAACTCTTGCATTTCAACGAAAGAAGTTCAAAATGAACTTTGAAAAATCAAGAAAATGTAACTGTGACAAGGTAAACCACAACCAAACACTACTTAAATTTTCAAACTCTTGCATTTCAACTTCAGAATTTCATAATGTTGTTTTAAATATCAAGATAATGTAACTCTGACAAGGTAAACCACAACCAAACACTACTGAAATATTCCAACTCTTGCATTTCAACGAAAGAAATTCAAAATGATCTTTGAAAAATCAAGAAAATTTAACTTGACAAGGTAAACCACAACCAAACACTACTGAAATATTCCAACTCTTGCATTTCAACGAGAGAAATTCAAAATGATCTTTGAAAAATCAAGAAAATGTAAGTGTGACAAAGTAAACCACAACCAAACACTATTGAAATATTCAAACTCTTGCATTTCAATGAAAGAAATTCAAAATGAACTTTGAAAAATAAAGAGAATGTAACTGTGACATGGTAAACCACAACAAAACACTACTGAAATATTCCAACTCTTGCATTTCAAAGAAATAAATTCGAAATGAACTTTGAAAAATAAAGAAAATCTAACTGTGACAAGGTAAACAAAAACGAAACACTACTGAAATATTCCAACTATTGCATTTCAACGAAAGAAATTCAAAATGAACTTTGAAAAATTATGAAAATCTAACTGTGACAAATGTAACTGCGACAAGGTGACAAGGTGAAATATTCCAACTCTTGCATTTCAACGAAAGAAATTAAAAATGAACTTTGAAAAATTAAGGGAATGTAACTGTGACAAGGTAAACTACAACAACACACTACTGAAATATTCCAACTCTTGCTTTTCAACGAAATAAATTCAAATGAACTTTGAAAAATCAAGAAAATGTAACTGTGACACGGTAAACCACACCTAAACACTACTGAAATATTCCAACTCTTGCATTACAATGAAATAAATTCAAAATGAACTTTGAAAAATCAAGAAAAGGTAACTGTGAAAAGGTAAACCACAACCAAACACTATTGAAATATTCCAACTCTTGCATTTCAATGGAAGAAATTCGAAATGAACTTTGAAAAATCCAGAAAATGTAACTGTGACACGGTAAACCACAACCAAACACTACTGAAATATTCCAACTCTTGCATTTCAACGAAAGAAATTCAAAATGAACTTTGAAAAATCAAGAAAATTCCAACTCTTGCATTTCAACGAAAAAAATTCAAGATGAACTTTGAAAAATCAAGAAAATGTAACTGTGACAAGGTAAACCACTACCAAACACTACTGAAATATTCCAACTCTTGCATTTCAACGAAAGAAATTCAAAATGAACTTTGAAAAATCAGGAAAATGTAAATGTGACAAGGTAAACCACATCGAAACACAACTGAAATATTCCAACTCTTGCATTTCAAAGAAAGAAATTCGAAATTAACTTTGAAAAATCAAGATAATGTAACTTTGACACGGTAAACCACAACCAAACACCACTGAAATATTCCAACTCTTGCATTTCAAGGAAAGAAATTCGACATGAACTTTGAAAAATCGAGAAAATGTAACTGTGACAAGGTAAACCACACCCAAACACTACTGAAATATTCCAACTCTTGCATTTCAACGAAAGAAATTCAAAATGAACTTTGAAAAATCAGGAAAATGTAACCGTGACAAGGTAAGCCACAACCAAACACAACTGAAATATTCCAACTCTTGCATTTCAACGAAAGAAATTCTAAATGATCTTTGAAAAATCAAGAAAATGTAACTGTGACACGGTAAACCACAACCAAACACTACTGAAATATTCCAACTCTTGCATTTCAACGAAAGAAATTCAAAATGAACTTTGAAAAATAAAGAGAATGTAACTCTGACAAGGTAAACCACAACAAAACACAACTCAAATATTCCAACTCTTGCATTTCAACGAAAGAAATTCAAAATGAACTTTGAAAAATCAAGAAAATGTAACTGTGACAAGGTGAACCACAACCAAACACTACTGAAATATTCCAACTCTTTCATTTCAACGAAAGAAATTCAAAATTAACTTTGAAAAATCAAGAGAATGTAACTCTGACAAGGTGAACCACAACCAAACACTACTGAAATATTCCAACTCTTGCATTTCAATGAAGGAAATTCAAAATGAACTTTGAAAAATCAAGAGAATGTAACTCTGACAAGGTAAACCACAACCAAACAGTACTGAAATATTCCAACTCTTGCATTTCAATGAAAGAAATTCAAAATGAACTTTGAAAAATCAGGTAAATGTAACTGTGACACGGTAAACCACAACCAAACACTACTGAAATATTCCAACTCTTGCATTTCAACGAAAGAAATTCGAAATGAACTTTGAAAAATCAAGAGAATGTAACTGTGACAAGATAAACCACAACCAAACACTACTGAAAAATTCCAGCTCTTGCATTTCAGCAAAATAAAAACAAAATTAAAAATGAAAAAAAAAGGTACTGAATATTTGACGATTTAAACCACCACAAAGCATAAATGAAATATTACAAATCTTGCCTTTCAACAACAGAAATTCAAAAAGAAATTTGAAAAAACAAGAAATGTAACTGTGACAAGGTAAACCACAACGAAACACAACTGAAATATTCCAACTCTTGCATTTCAACGAAAGAAATTCAAAATAAACTTTGAAAAAAATCAAGATAATGTAACTGTGATAAGGTAAACCACAACCAAACACTACTGAAATATTCCAACTCTTGCATTTCAATGAAAGAAATTCAAAATGAACTTTGAAAAATCAAGAAAATGTAACTGTGACAAGGTAAACCAAAACCAAACACTACTGAAAGATTCCATCTCTTGCATTTAAAAGAAAGAAATTCAAAATGAACTTTGAAAAATTAAGTGTATGCAACTATGACACGGTAAACAACAAACAAACACTACTGAAATATTCCAAGTCTTGCATTTCAACGAAAGAAATTCAAAATGAACTTTGAAAAATCAAGGAAATGTAACTGTGACAAGGTAAACTACTACTAAACACTACTGAAATATTCCAACTCTTGCATTTCAACGAAAAAAATTCAAAATGAACTTTGAAAAATCAAGAAAATGTAACTGTGACCAGGTAAACCACAACCAAACACTACTGAAATATCCCAACTCTTGCATTTCAATGTAAGAAATTCAAAATAAACTTTGAAAAATCAAGAAGATGTAACTGTGACAAGGTAAACCACAACCAAACACTACTGAAATATTCCAGCTCTTGCATTTCAAAGAAATAAATTCAAAATGAACTTTTAAAAATCATGAAAATGTAACTGTGAAAAGTTAAACAACAACAAAACACTATAGAAATATTAAAACTATTGCATTTCAACGAAAGAAATTTTAAATGAACTTTGAAAAATCAAGAAAATATGACTGTGACAAGGTAAACCACAACCAAACACTACTGAAATAGTCCAACTCTTGCATTTCAAAGAAAGAAATTCGAAATGAACTTTGAAAAATCAAGAAAATGTAACTTTGAAAGGGTAAACCAAAACCAAATACTACTGAAATATTTAAACTCGTTCATTTCAATGACGGTAATTCACAATGAACTGTGTAAAATCAAGAAAATGCAACTGTGACAAGGTAAACCAAAACCAAACACTACTGAAATATTCCAACTCTTGCATTTAAACGAAGGAAATTCAAAATGAACTTTGAAAAATCAAGAAAATGTAACTGTGACAAAGTAAACCACAACCAAACACTACTGAAATATTCCAACTCTTGCATTTCAATTAAATAAATTCAACATGAACTTTTAAAAATCAAGAAAATGTAACTGTGACGCGGTAAACCACTACCAAACAATAGTGAAATATTCCAAGTCTTGCATTTGAACGAATAAAATTCAAAATGAACATTGAAAAATTAAGAAAATATAAGTTTGTGAAGTTAAACCACAACCAAACACTACTAAAATATTCCAACTCTTGCCTTTCAACGAAAGAAATTAGAAATGACCTTTGAAAAATCAAAAAAATGTAACTGTGACAAGGTAAACCACAACCAAACACTACTGAAATATTCTAACTCTTGCGTTTCAACGAAAGAAATTCAAATGAACTTTGAAAAATCAAGAAAATATAACTGTGAGAAGGTAAACCACAACCAAACACTACTTAAATATTCCAACTCTTGCATTTCAAAGAAACTAATTCAAAATGAACTTTGAAAAATCAAGAAAATGTAACTGTGACAAGGTAAACAACAACGAAACACTACTGAAATATTCCAACTCTTGCATTTCAACGAAAGAAATTCAAAATGAACTTTTAAAAATTAAGAAAATGTAACTGTGACAAGGTAAACCACAACCAAACACTACTGAAATATTCCAACTCTTTCATTTCAAAGAAAGAAATTCAAAATGAACTTTGAAAAATCAAAAAAATGTAGCTGTGACAAGGTAAACTACAACAACACACTACTGAAATATTCCAACTCTTGCCTTTCAACAAAGGAAATTCAAAATGAACTTTGAAAAATCAGGAAAATGTAACAGTGACAAGGTAAACCACAACCAAACACTACTGAAATATTCCAACTCTTGCATTTCAATGAAAGAAATTCAAAATGAACTTTGAAAAATCAAGAAAATGTAACTTTGACAAGTTAGACAAACAATACTAAAACATAACAAATATGTCAATTATATTAAGTAAATTCAAAATCAAATTTTAAAAATCAAGAAAATGTAACTGTGACAAGGTAAACCACAACCTAACACTACTGAAACATTCCAACTCTTGCATTTCAACGAAGGAAATTCAAAATGAACTTTGAAAAATCAGACCTTTGGAGGGGGGAGGTGCCGGGGGGAGGGGGTCGTTCTGTGTCTCAATGCACAAAAAAAGTATAAAAAATGGGGGAGGGAAGGGGAGGAGGGGAGGGGAGGAGGAGGTGGGAGGAGGAGGAGGAGGGGGAGGAGGAGGGGGAGGGGAGGGGGAGGAGGGGAGGGGAATGGGAGGAGGAGGGAGGAGATGGAGGGAGAGGGCCCCTTTGGGGGGCCAAAGGGGGGAGGGGCCCTTTGGGCCCCGGGTAGGGGGTCTGGGGGAACCTTGAGGGCCGGTGGGCCCTTTGGGAGCCCAGTGGACCTTTGAGGACCGGTGGCTTCCTTCGGGGTTGGGGTAGAGGGATTGGAACCCTTTGGGGTTGGGGTACGGGGATCGGAACCCTTTGGCTTGTGGTAGAGGACCTTACGACACTGTTAAAATCGAACTTGTGTATCATAACGACCACAGAGTTTTACCCTCAAATTCTCTTCTATAATCATCTTTTAAAATGTCTCTAACTGTTTCGCCGAAATAATTCCATAAGCTGTCTAAAACTGTTTCATCCAAATAATCCCCTAAAAGTAATTTCTGTGTGTTCCTTTTGTTTTTTGGCATCTCTGTGCTTTCACATTTCAAATTATTTGGAAACCTGATTCCCGCGCTAAAAAAATTCATCGCTAAGATGTTTCTTGGAGAATTGTTTCCATGGCAATGTTTATTAATATCTTTTGGAGTTCGACCAGTAGAACTGTTTCCGAGGCAAAGACATTAATGACTTGGATCTATTCCTGGAGAATCGTTTCTAGGCGAGGTTAGGCGAGAAAGTTCCTGTTTTTCCATTCTCACTGACAAAAACCATAAAACATCCATAATTTGATGTTGACAACCATGAAAAACATCAAATAAATCGACCAACACACATAACCATCCAAGAAAACAACCATCAATGTGAGAATATTCCTGGTTTTTCAAGTGAGAAAGATCCTGTTTTTTCATTCTCACTGACAAAAACCATAAAACCATCCATAAATGTGACAAAATTCCTGTTTTTCAAGTGAGAAAATTGCTGTTTTTTCATTCTCACTGACAAAAACCAAAAACCACGTGGTCATGTCACGACCTCCTGACCCCTCTCTACTGGTGTCATCCTCAAAAACCTAATTTCCACAACTTTCAACTACGTTAAACAAAATGGCTATCTCAAGATTTTGATTAGATGTGTTTGGGGAAATGTGTAGATGTATAGTTGCCTTCCAATCACTCCCGACTATTAAAAAGGGCACTAGCCCTTTCAATTTCCAATCGAATGACCCCTTTTTGAAGTTTTTATGACAACACTTTCTATAAAAACTTATATTCCCCAGGGCATAACTTACAACCCTTGAGCTGAGAGGTGTGAGGGGGTTGTCATCCTCAAATACATAATTTCCGGACCTTTCAACCACGTGGAATAAAATGGCTATCTCGAAATTTTGATTGGATGTGTTTGGGGAAATGGTGGGCGTGAGAAGGGGATTACTTGCCCTCCAATCACTTTCGACGATTAAAAAGGGCAGTAGCCGTTTCAATTTCCAATCGAATGATTACTTTTTGAAGTTTCTACGACAACGCTTTCTATAAAAAAAAACTTATATGCCCCCAAGGCATAAATTACAACCCTTAACCTGAGGGCTGTGGGGGGAGTGTCCTCAAAAACATAATTTCCGGACTTTTTAACTACGTCGAAAAAAATGGCTATCTCCAAATTTTGATTGGATGTGTTTGGGGAAATAGTGGATGTGAGAAGGGTGTTAGTTATCCTTTAATCACTTTCGACTATTAGAAAGGGCACAAGCCCGTCTAATTTCCTAGCGAATGAATCTTTTTTGACGTTTCTAAGACATGACTATTTATAAAAGCCTTAAATGCTCACAGGGCATTACTTAAAACTCTTGCCCCGAGGGCTCTGAGGGAGTTATTATCTTCAAAGACGTAATTTCGAAAACTTTTAAGCAGGGCATAACTTAAAACGCCTTCCCTGGGCCCTGGGGGGTTGTGTCGATACCGGAGTTTTTTTTTATATGATCTTTGAAGTATTTTTAAAACAATAGATATCTCAAAACTTTTATAGGATGCATTTGGGAAAAAAGGGGTCTGTGGGTGGTTGTCATCCTCAAAGACCTAATTTCCAAAATTTTCAACTACGTTGACCAAAATAGCTATCTCAAAATTTTGATTGGACGTGTTTGTCGAAAAGCTGGGCGTGAGAGGGGGGCTAGCTGCCCTCCAATCACTTTCGACTATTAAAAAGGGCACTAGCCCTTTGAATTTCCAATCGAATGAGCCCTTTTTGAAGTTTCTACGAAAATGCTTTCTTTAAAAACTTTATATACCCCCAGGGCATAACTTACAACCCTTGCCCTGAGGGCTGTGGGGGGAGTGTCCTCCTCAAAAACATAATTTCTATCTGGAAATCAACTACGTAGAACAAAATTGCTATCTAAAAATTTTGATTGGATGTGTTTGGGGAAATGGTGGGCGTGAAAGCGGTGTTAGTTGCCTTCCAATCACTTTTACTTAAAAAGGGCACTAGAACTCTCGATTTCCAATCGAATGAGACGCCTTTGAAGTTTATACGCTGTTTAAGTAAAAAACGATGTTTGCACAATGTATTGTTTATTTTTTTTTTTTCTTTAGACCAGGGCACTTTCGTATCGAAGGAGTGGTCGTAGATACTTGGAAAAGGGCTCATTCAATTGGAAATTGGAATGGTTAGTGCCCTTTTTAATAGTGAAAAGTGATTAGAAGGCAACTAACACTCCTTCCACGCACACCATTTCCCCAAACACATCCAATCAGAATTTTGAGATAGCCATTTTATTCAGCGCAGTTGATTTCAGGATAGAAATTATGTTTTTGAGGAGGACACTCCCCCAGAGCCCTCAGGGCAAGGGTTGTAAACAATGTCTTGGGGGCATATAAGGTTTTTATAGAAAGCTTTGTCGTAGAAACTTCAAAAGCGGCTCATTCGATTGGAAATTGAGAGGGCTAGTGCCCTTTTTAATAGTCGAAAGTGATTGGAGGGTAACTAACCCCCTTCTCACGCCCACCATTCCCCCAAACACATCCAATCAAAGTTTTTAGATAGCCATTTTATTCAGCGTAGTTGATTTCCAGATAGAAATTATGTTTTTGAGGAGGACACTCCCCCACAGCCCTCAGGGAAAGGGTTGTAAGTTATGCCCAGGGGGCATATAGGGTTTTTATAGAAAGCGTTGTCATGGAAACTTCAAAAGGGCTTATTCGATAGGAAATTTAAATGGCTAGTGCCCTTTTTATTAATCGAAAGTAATTGGATGGCAACTAAGTTATGCCCTTGGGGCATATAAGTTTCTTATGGAGAGAATGTTCATATGAATATCAGAGAGGGCTCATTTGATTGGAAATTGAAAGTTCTTGTTCACTTTTTAAGCGTTAAAAGATATTGGAGGGTAATCAGCCCCCCCCCCACAGGCTTTTTTCCCAAGTGCATCCCATAAAAATTTTGAGATATCTATTTTTTTTAAAAATAGTTCTAAGATCATATAACAAAAACTCCGGCACAGCCCCCCCGGACCCGGGGGCTGGCGTTGTACGTTAGGTCCAAGGAGCAGATATGGTTCTTAGAGAAATGATGCTCTCAATAACTAAAACGAGAGAACGTTCGAATGGAAATTGATATGCCTATCTCACTTTATAAAGAGGGAAGATTTTGGTGGGCACATAGACCCCCTCCCCCTCTATGCTCTTTTTTCCTCAAACCCAACTAATAAGAACTTAGATATAGTAATTTTTTTTAAATAGTTAAAAAAAAACATATAACGAAAACTCCGGGGTCGACACAGCCCCCCCCCCAGGGCTCGAGGGCAGGCGTTGTAAGTTATGCCCTGGGGGAATATAGATAGATAGATAGATAGATCGTGTATTTCAAAAGCCCAAGAGCCATATACACACAAAAAATATGAAAAATAGAAAAATTACAACAGAGCAAATTTCGAAACACACATTAACATGAATACATAGCGAAAAATACCTTCTGGTAAAATACCAAAAAAAATAACTTTAATTCCATATAATTAATAATAATTAATTGTAAAAACATTTCCTTCTTTCTAATCCCTTCTCTATGTACGCACCAATACGAAATATTGTGGTTGGATTACTACTTTGTAAGATTTTTGGAAGCAGCAAAACAATCCCATGTAAGTAATTTTCCCTTAAATCAGAGAGCACCGGGCACTTTCGGAGAAAATGGTCCAAATCTTCGTCCTCATCCCTACAAAGAGGACACACATACCGACCATCAGGATGTACTATCCCCTTGTCGAACACCATTTGTCTGCTCTGGATTGGAAGGCAATTCGCCCTAAGCTGAATCCATCGACATAAAATCATAGCCGGTAAATTGAATTTAAAATAAATTTCCTCTCCAAAACTAGGTTTAACCTGATTATAATGATTCAATGTAGCAGAATTTAAAACCAGACCTTGTCAATACTGAATTTCTTGACCCTCTAAGATAAATCGTACCTGGCTTACTAAATTTGTTGGTAGATCAGGGGAACCAAGACCGTCATTCCATAAGTAAGCCATTCCCACACTTTCTAGTACTGACCTAATTTGGGATGGCCACGACTTTTTCGAATCATAGCTCAACATCTGATAATAAGCAGCACTTTCTAGTCAGTCTTCATTACACCTAATGATCTTCAACCAAAATCTAAGCATCAAAATAGACCTACGCAGTTTTAACGAAAACAGGCCCATATCACCTTTCAGAACCTGTGAATGAGTTGTCTGATGTAATCCAAACAGTCTAGTATAATACTGGAGCTGGAGGGACTCCAACCTCTGTGCCGCTTCTCCGCCCCAAATCTCCACTCCATATTCTAATACTGGTAAAATTTTTTGTATTAAATATTCTTTTATGCATTTTTAAGTTTTTAATTCCCATTATCGTCGGATTTCTAAAAATTGCAGACATGGCCACTTTACCTCTATTAATTAGTTCATCAACATGACTCTTTAAACTTCCATTTTCTAATAAAACAAATCCTAAATATTTTATTCTTTTACTTACTTTAAGTTCCTTATTATTAAATTTAAATTGATAATTATCTTCGCTACTTGTTTTCCTTTTTTTAAAAATAACAACTTCACTCTTTTCAACATTCAGCCTTAGTTTTTTCATCTGCAAATATTCTTCTATAAGACTCAAAAGCGTCTGTAGATCTTGCGGTGTGCTAGCAACCAAAGCAACATCATCTGCAAATAATAGTATTGATAGTTTATGGGTCCCTAGACTAACATTCGGAGCCCATCTATTCTCTAGATAATCAACAACATCATGTATAAAAATGTTAAACAATTTAAGAGAAAGAGTGCTGCCTTGTTTTATACCCAGCTTAATATTAAAAAACCTAGAAAACCTGTTACCAACTAACACGATTCCACTCACACAAATATACATACTCACTATCAACCTCAAAAACAAATGAGGGAGGCCAATTCTAAACAGGGCATCCTTTAATAGCTCTCTGTCGACACTGTCGAACGCCTTGTGGAGCTCCAGAAATCCCACATAAAGACAAGTTTTTCCCTTTCCGTATTTACCAATTAATGCCTTTAAAATAAATATTGTATCTACCGTCCCGTACCCTGTTCTGAAACCTCCTTGTTCTTCATGTATTATATTATTTTATTTAACCTTTTAGAAAGCCTTGTATCTAGTATTTTCTCCATTATCTTACTTAAAGCAGCGACTAGCGCTATTAAACGATAATTCATTTGCAACTTAGAATTATCTCTCTTAAAAACCGGCAAAAGCAATTATCTCTTCTACTCACTTGGCCATTGTCCTTAAGTTAACACATTCTTAAACATAAAAACAATTACCGAGATGAAAATTGAAATACAATTCTTAGATAACGTTATTTGTAAACCATCAACACCCACAGCCAAACATCCTTTTAAATTCTTGTATAAAAACTTAACCTCATCATTACTCACTTCCCCTACTAAATCATAATCATGGGCCTTCATGGGATAAACAACCATCTCGTGTGGTATGTGTTACCTCTTGTAATTCTGCGCAATCACCTTCCATGCTTTCCAGGTAATCAGGCCATGAGTTGGCGTCTGGAGCCACCTGTGTCTTTCCTTTTTCATTTCCAATATCATTCCTTATATAACCCAAAACTTCTTAAAATCTTTATTTCTAAAATAATTTGCAATATCCAGTTTCTTCTTAATCTCAAACTCTTTTTTTTTCCTTTTAATTAAACTTTTATAATCTCTCCTTTTATGTTTATATTCGGCTAATCTTAAACTTTGATCTTCAGGTTTATCACAATCTTTTAAAAGACTCAATAGATATCTGACCATTTCTTTGATTAACTTACAGTCCAAATGAAAATATTGCTCGTTTTTAATTTTATTTTTATTCAGATTACGCAATGCCGCACAACTGCAAATTATTTCATTTAACTTCATAATCATACCATATATATCTTTTCCATCTTTTTCTAACGCTTTCAACTTATTTGTTATATGCAACTTCATAAGCTCCCTTTTAAATTTTTCAATATCATTATCATTTAAATCATATCTAATTCTTTTTCCTAAGCCCTCTAATCTAAGCTCCCCTTTAGATAAATTTCTAACTCGAGGAACAACATCCTGAAGCTTCCCAGTGTTCAGCTCAAGCTTAATAGCTCTATGATCGGATCCAACTAAATCTAGTACATCAATATCAATCGATTCAGGTACAAATTTTGTATTAATCAGCGCATAATCTACAACACTTGGAGTTGGGCCCGAAAGGCAAGTGAACTCGCCCAGACCCTTATCATTTCCAAACCTTCCATTCGCAATGATCAGACCATGTTCCCCGCAAAGCACCAGGAGCTTTCTTCCCCAAACATTTATTTTTCTTTTTTCATCCTTATTACTTCGCGGTAATCTACAACAAATTGGGACCAAATCCCCTAAATCTGTTATTAATAAATCTGGAACCTCAACCTCAACGCCGGTATAAGCATTGAAATCCCCCATCAAAACGCACTCAAAATCACTATAACTTTCCTGTATTAGCGACAATTCATCATCTAAAATTTCCCAAGTATTTTCTCGATTATAAGAACTATTTTGTGGAGGGATATACACAACGCCAAAAATTAATCTCTTCCCACATTTAAAACAAATACGCAGCCAAAGTAAATTTTCAGATCTACTATTAACTCTTTCATAACCATCAATAGCTGATGATTTAATCAAAACCAAAATACCACCATAATGTCTATTATTTTTTGCTGGTTTACGCACAACCTGTTCAACCAAATACCCTAGGAGAGGGGATATAGGAGAATGATCGTTCCATGTTTCAATAAACGAAATCACATCAAACGAAAGTAATTCATCATATAAATAAGGTAGCTTATCACATAGTCCTTGTATGTTCCATGACACTAAACTCAGTATATGGCTCTTTATTTCCTATGCGTCTATGCTTTCTGTCAGTGCATTAATATCACTAGTCATTTCTTGGAGTTTCTCGTTCCTGGCCTCTGTCGAAGAAAAGGCAACATGGTAATACTCACGACTGCGACTATTAATATCTGTTAGCACTCGCTGACTATTATCAACAAAACTACGGGAACAACCACTGCGAGGTCTTTTGTTAAATTCTTTTCTTGGAGAATGGTTTTCTATGGGTGCCACGTTACGAGTGTCTGTTAGATATAGGTCATTAGGGCTAATAACAGCACTAGCATGTCTTTTAGTTGCTGATACTGCCTGAGAATAGGCTGTTGATGGTATCACTGTCTCGGCATCGCTATTACTGGCATCACTATCTAGCCCCGTCGGGATAACAGCAGGGTAATTTGGGAGTCTAGCACTAGGGGGTGGACCAATATTTTTAACTGGCACCAAGTTACTTTTAACCTCAATCACAGCCTTTCCATTGTACCTGAATAGTCGGCCTTGGATAAACAGCTTGTCACCTCGGAGCTGTGCATCACGACTGTTGTTATGTGCAAGATTCATAATTTCCTTTAAGTGTTTATGGACTTCTCTTTGCTTAGCTGTGTAATCTGGGGCCACTGATAGATCTGCCTTTCTCAATAAGGAACTATTTATTAAGATGTAGTCTCTGATTTCGACCGAGTTTAGCTTCACTACTACTGGCCCTGATTTCAATCTAAAAATGTCACGTACATCACCTTGACTTATTTTGAGAGATGGCATAGCATGGTTTAATAAATCCATTTTTTCTTGCTTCACAGTATACTCGCCATGGTGTTGCGGAGTATAATTATAAATAATCAAATTTGTTCTTTTCTGCTCTGCTTTGAGCTGGTTGGCTCGTTCAGATATGATTACTAGGTCTGATTTCACATTTTCCAGCTCTTTTTTAATTTCTTCATTTGTCTCAACATTTCTAGATAGCTGTGTACTAATGTTATTCATCTGTACTTGTAAGGCAGCAATGCTATCCGAAAGTCCAGGAATTATATTGACTTTCACCAAAAGCGCTGGTAATAAATACCTTTTGAAATTTATTTCTCGCAAAAACTGGGCATTTTGCATTTTCTAAGCCTCTATTGTTTGGTTTGTCATTTTCACACTTTGGATCCTATCGATGTAAAAACGTAGTCCTTAATTTGATTTAGTATCGTAACAAAGCAATAAGTTATTTTTCTTGTTTTCGAAAAAGATATTCACAATTTTGGCACAAAGCCACACACAGGTAAAAATTGGTTACGCAAGCTGTCCAGATTTAATCCTTTATTTTATCCGATTGAATTGCTCTTAACTCTCTGAACTCTGAATCGATACTGATGGTTCTTATGGATATATGGTTCTTATGGAAGGGATGCTCGTAAAAACTTCAAAGAGGGCTCATTTGACTGGAAATTGGAATTTCTAGTTCAGTTTTTTAGAATCAAAAGAGATTGGAGGGCAACTATACTCCCCCACGCCCCTTCTTCCCCAAATACATCCGATAAAATTTTGAGATAGCAATTAAGTTAAAAATTATTCAAAAGTCAGATAACAAAAACTCAGGTGTCGACACAACCCCCCAGGGCCCGGAAGCAGGCGTTGTAAGGTATGCCCTGGGGAATATATGGTTCTTATGAAAGGGATGCTAGTATAGACTTCAGAGAGGGCTCATTTGATTGGAAATTGACAGTTCGAGCTCACTTTTTAATAATCAAAAGAGATCCGAGGGCAACTAGCCCCCCTCCCACGCCTTCTTTTACAAACCCATCTGATAAAAATTTTGAGATAGACATTTTGTTAAAAATAGTTCAAAGGTCAGATAAGAAAAACTCCGATCTCAATATAACCCCCCAGGGCCCGGGCGAAGGCGTTCTAAGTTATGCCATAAAGGCATGTATTGTTCTTATGAAAGGGATGCTCGTATAAACTTCATAGAGGGCTCATTTGATTGGTAATCGAAAGTTCTAGTTCTAGGGCCCAGGGACAGGCGTTGTAAAATACACTCTGGACCCCCAAGGCCCATGGACAGGCGTTGTACGTTATACTCTGTGCGGTATATATGTTTCTTATAGAAGGGATGCTCGTATAAGCTTCAGAGAGGGCTCATTTGATTGAAAATAGAAAGTTTTAGTTCACTTTTAAAGAGGCCGGAGGGCAATTAGCACCTCCCCCCCCCCAAACCTTTTTTCCCCAAACCCATCCGATAAAAATTTTGAAATACCCATTTTGTTAAAAATAGTTCAAACATCAGATAATAAAAACTCCGAGGTTGATACAAACCCATTTTTTCTCTTTGATATTGTTACTTTGATACCAGTTTCAACACTTTGATGAACATTTGATTTTATTTAAAAAAAAGTTTGATTTTGAAATAAGGAATTTTTAAAAACTTGAAACTTTTTGTAATCAAAAACGAACAAAAATTAATTAAAAAAAAACATTCCGAAAAAGTTTTTCAAAGAAAAGTAAAGTCCATTTTAAACTTAAGCTAAGCAGATAAAAATACCTGTTAAAATTAAAACTCAAAACGACCAGAAATTACTATTAAAGAATAAATGAAACCCAAAACGAACAGAAATTAAATAAACAATCATAGCAAAAACATACAACAAGTAATAATATAAATGAATAAATAGATCTTAAACCGAGTAATGCAATATGAAAATCAAGCTTAAAACGAAAAAAATATTTTGCTAGTTGAAGTATAAATGAATCTTAAAACGAACAGAGATTAAATAAACAATCAATGCAAACAAACATGCAATAGATATTAATGTAAATAAATAAATAAATCTTAAAACGAGTGAAACTTAAATTGAATATGCAAATCAAGCTTGAAACGAACAAAAATCATTACAAACAAGAGTTTGGGTATCTCTTCCTTCTCTCACTGTAAAAGTCTAAAACCTACTGCGTCATTGGCACTTTACTGAAAACCAGTTTTATTACAAATATTTTCTTTTGTACTTAATATTGAAGATAAACATTAAAACTATAGTGAAATTTTGAACTGATTAGCTTTCAGCAATTAATATCATTATACATCAAATATTAAGTTTAATTTATTAGTTCTTTCTAAAGTTGTTCAAGACGAATATAGTTTCACTACAAACAAAAGCTTGGATACTGCCCCCTTCCTTAACTGTAAATAAAAACCAAAAGCCTGCTGTGTCATTGGCACTTAACTGAAAACGAATTATATAACAAATATTTTATTTTCCAGTTCTTACAGGATTTAATTACAGTGAAATAAATTCTTGAACTGATGGATCTTTCAACAATTAATATCATTATATATCAAATATTCAATTTGATGTTGTTTATATTTTCCAAGACTGTTCAAGACGCATATAGTTTTCAGTAAATTAATGACGTCCGTGGTGAAACATTAAATACGGAATTTCAGCCGTGCACGAGTGAAGAAGTGCGTAAAACGGTTCAGTCACTCAAGTCTTATTCTGCCGGTGTCGATGTTTTTTTCGAGCTCTTAGAGTAATTTTAAGATATATTCTTTCCTGTCTAGTCTTTATCATTATTCCTTCCCTAGAACAGAAAAGTTTTCTGGTACAAGTTAAGGTGGCGAAGGTCATTACCCATCACAAAGGTCGTCGCAAGGCAGATATAGAAAACTGGAGACCCATATCAATTCTACCTATCTTTTCAAATATACTGGAAAATATGTAACATAAACGGCTCTATAACTTCTTTTAGATAAAAAGGCTTGTGAGTCAGACACAGTTTGGGTTTCGTAAGGGTCACTCCATGATGCACACCTTACAGCACCTGGTTCAAAGTGTTAACTGTACATTAAACTCATCTAACATACCTATGTCTATTTTCATTGACATTAGAGAAGCGTTTGACACTGTTGGCTACCAAGCACTGCTTCATCGCATGAAAAGTCTTGGAATAAATGGAGTTTGTCTAAGATACTTTGTGAGCTATCTTTACGGTAGGTCCCTTAAAGTTGTTTTAAATGATGTAGTCTCATCATCTTTTCCTGTGAGGTATGGTGTGCCTCAGGACTCAGTGCTGGGCCCTTTACTTTATCTAGTTTATGTGGAGATGATGCGCTTTTATCTGTAGATTGTATGTATTACTTACTTTGCGGATGACACCGCGCTAACAGTATTTGCAAAATCAGTTGATGACTAAATAGCAAAAGCTAATAACACTCTAAAAAGACTGGAGATGTTTACGAATTTAAGTCTGCAGTGCGTAAATGTAAAGAAGACGTTTTTACTTACATTCTGCAGAGTGGGTGATCCTGTTAATGTAAGCGGTAAAGTCCTATTGTGTGAATCGCCTGTTGTACAACTAAAGTCACTACGGTACCATGGCTTCCAAATTGATTCTAATCTTTCGTGGAAACATGATAGCGACATTATTTCCGCCAAAATTGCACATGGAGTTGGCATTCTCATAAGACTAAAGCTTATTCTGCCGGAACATACTCTTCGCACGATATATTTTGCAATAATCTACCCTTATACATCATATGGATGTGTAGTTTGGAACAGCAACTTTTATGTTAATTACAAGTGTGTGCAAATTCTACAAAATAAAGCGGCAATAATAATTGGGAAGTTAAGTACGTAAAAAAGTGAAAGACACTAGTGCATGCTTTAACTCTCTAAGGCTACTCAATGTTGGATAGATAAGGGACTATTCAAGCGGTGATGTTTGTGTTTAATTGCGTGCGTAATCTAGTAACAGAAACTTTTAGTGAGTTTTACCGTTTCAGAAGTTCTGTTCATGAGCATGATACAAGAAGATGTTGTGGTTGTGATAACTTGGTTGTGGAGATTGAAAATAGTGTGAGATCTGCCTTTACTTTGAAGTATCTTTGCCTTTCTGTATGGAATTCGCTTCCTGTGAGTGTTAGGGTGGCTGAACACCTCCCACAGTTTGAAAATAGATTAAAAGAGCATTTCTTGGGGAATTATTTTTTTTGGGGGGGGGGGGGGAGTGGGTTATAGGGCTGGAAAAAAAGAGGGTTGAAGGGCTGGGGGTGGATATAGTTGTTTTTGAATGGTGGTTGTTACCCTCGGGGCCTTTGGGGGGTGATTTTTTTTTTAAATATCATTCCTGGGCTTAGGATGCCTCTAGGAATGTTTGTGCAGGTAATCGCTACGCGTTAGCAGAAATTATCGTTTTTCCCTAGCGTAGTGATTTATATCTGTAATAGTTTGTATTTTTGTTTATTATGTTAAACAAAGTCAAATCAAGTCAAAGGTTTTTGTTTAGGTATTTTGAGTCCGTTGAATTTCGCTGCTTCAAAATACTGCCCATAATTGTATATTGTGAGTTGCATATCATACACTTTTTAACGTTTTCTTTAACGCATATTTGTTATCTTTCATTTGGATTAATTAGGCATGGAGACGGATCACGGGTATCCGTCTCAAATATCTGAAATACGAAAATAAATGG
This sequence comes from Artemia sp. Qi Xiang Cuo, assembly GCF_049724085.1. Taxonomy (NCBI): domain Eukaryota; kingdom Metazoa; phylum Arthropoda; class Branchiopoda; order Anostraca; family Artemiidae; genus Artemia; species Artemia sp. Qi Xiang Cuo. Next base: position 45,413,812 of record NC_142803.1, read on the forward strand.
TTTTTGGACCTGCAAAAAACGAGGCTTTTAGGGATTTCTCATGCTGGGATTTCGAGGCTTTTAGGGATTTCAATGATTTTTCATTGTTAAATTAGAACAAACAGTAACTTAATGAAAAACACTGTGTTTGTATTTTAGCTATCCACGAGATAACTTTGCTTTGTCTCATGCAAGCTTTCGCTGGATTAAGTTCCATTAAAATATGTATTTCAAAGCAGAACAAAGAAAAACAAAACAAAAAGAGGCGTATCAAACTTTGACCAAAGCCTTCCCCGTGTTTTCTCCTCTCAGCATCCCAATGAAAGCTTTGGGTGTATTTTCAAATCCACAAGTTTCAGTCTCTTGATACTTAATCTTACCCTGAAAAAGAAAATATGGATGGTTCATGAGTGGAAAAGCTGAAAAATAATAAAGGCACCGAAAAAGATGGCGTTAAAGTAGAAAAGATAAAATAAAATTTTATTGTAAAGCAAGGTTTCACAAGCAAAAAGTGCCAAGCTTACGTTTTTAGGTTAACAAACAATTAACATTTGGACCGAAAACGAATATGAGAAGTCGTAGAAATTAACATAAAATCAAAGATGGGTAGAGAGTAACGTCGACTATAATTCAAATAAAAGGTATAAAACAAGTAAAAAATTAGACAAGGTCGTGGAGAGTCATTTCGATGTTCAAGTCGCGTTCAATAGCGCTAAATAGCTACGCTTACTCAAAAAGTTGTTGAAATTAATTGCAATTAACTGCAATAAGCTCTGTTGAACGCGGAAGTAGCGTTGTGCCTCTTTTGTCGTTCTCATCTTCCTGTAGTTGCATTTTCTTGTCGAGAAAAGTAACCGAAGCAATTTCTGTCATGAAAGGGGTCTGGGAAGGATACTAGAAAGGGAGGGCGCTAGCAGGAGGATATTGATTCGTTGTACTTTAAATATTGTGAACAATTTTGCTTAGTAAATTATAATTAAAAATCTATTATCACTATAGCTGTGTCTTTGTACCATTATTTCATTTATTTTAGCCACTTAATAAAATATTTAATACAATCACATAATTCTTGTCTTATACATGATTCTTGTCTTCCCTATGTGAAAGGGGCTGTCCCCTCCTCAACGTTTCGCTCTTTACGCTAAAGGTTTTTATTGTTTAAAAAAATAGAGTTGTGAGAAAGAGTGAGGCGTTGAGGAGGGAACAGCCCCTTTCATATACGGAATAATGTCTGTTCGTTTTAAGTTTTAATGTTGCTCCTTACTTTCAGTTAAAAAAAACTTGTTTTCTTTGTTTAATTTTTGAACGTTTTTGAATTAATGCAGGTTTTGATTTTGGCTCACCGTACATGAATAATTAAAACCAAATTTGCCCTTTTTTAATTTTATTTTTATTTGGTTAAATGGCTTTCTCGAACATTGTTTTAATTTTATTTACGAACGTTTTTACTAGTAATAAACATAATTAACTTACGAAATAACTTACGTAACGAAATACAATATTCATATATTTTAATACGTATATTAGGGGGTTCATCCCCTAGTCAATACCTCGTTCTTTACCCTAAAGTCCAAACTCTGTTTCAATTCTTTAAAAATGACCCCTTAATCACACAGGCCACTAATTAGAATAAATATCTCTGTTTAAAGTAATACGAAACATTTCGCTAAAATTGTAACGTATTCACAAGGGGGTAAACCAAACCATATACTTAATAATTTCTGTTCGTTTTAAGCTTTAATGCTGCTCTTTACTTTCAGTTGAAAAACTTGTTTTTTTTTAATAAGAATCTTTTTTTTTATAATGCTGGGAAATTCGGCGCCCCCTTCATAGCAATGTCCCTTCCCACCTGAAAACTTCCCCCACGTAAAGATCCTCCCACGTAACCCCCGACCTTCCCCCCTCCCCCCTCTACCAGAAAATACCCCCTGAAAACGTATGTATACTTCCCAATAACCATTGCTATATGTAAACATTGGGTGAAGTTCATAACTTTCAGCCCTTCCCCAGGGGACTTTGGGGGATCAAATCATCCTAAAAGACATAGTTATCATATTTTCGACCATGCTGAACAAAATGGCTATCTCAAAACTTTGATCGGGTGACTCTGGAAAAAAAATGAGCGTGGGACGGAGCCTTGTTGCCCTCCATTTTTTTGGTCACTTAAAAAGAGCATTAAAACTTTTAATTTCCATTCCAATGAGCCCTCCCACGATATTCTAGGACCACTGGGTCGATAAGATCACCCCTGAAAAAAGGCATCCGTGATCCTTCTTCTGGCAAAAAATACAAAATTCCACATTTTTGCAGATAGGATCTTGAAACCTCTACAGTAGGGTTCTCTGATACGCTGAATCTGATGGTGCGATTTTAATTAAGGTTCTATAACTTTTATGGGGCCTTTCCCCCTTTTTTCGAAAATAAGTCAAATTTTATCAGGCACGTAACTTTTCATGGGTAGGACTGCACTTGATGAAACTTGTATATTTAAAATCAGCATAAAAATCTGATTCTTTTGATGTATCTATTGGTATCAAAATCCGGTTTTTTAGAGTTTCGGTTACTCTTGAGCCGGGTGGCTCCTTACTTACAGTTCGTTATCACGAACTGTTTGACTATAATAATGTAACACAGCTTAATACTTCTGTGACATTACTTTGAAATCTCACCTTGTTAAAATTTATTATTTACCATGGTCGTAACCAGAAAGGGAGGATCATCCGGTTTGACCTCCCCCAGAAATTCTGTCAGACTCGTACAAAAGTGACAAAAAAAATGTAAACCAATGTTTGCAAATATACTTTCGAACAATCCTGGATATGGCTCTGATATTTAATTCTAAATTTCAGTTGCTGAATGAAATGTTTGATACAATATATGATTCTGGTCTTGCATTACTACAATATATCGTTTAATGCTGCTGTGAAACCACTTAAAATCTGAATTTGGCATAATTGGTTATTCAGTTTCAATCTTTACATTTCCCAAGTCATATTTGACATATTTTATTATTACAAAAATTGGCACTACTGTAAAAAAAAAAAAAAAAAAAAAAAAAAAAAAAAAAAAACGAAAACAACCTAACAGATACACCATGCGACGAAAATGGACAGAAGAATGGAAAGATTAAAAAAGTCAAGTTAAATTATTGTTCAGCTGTTAAAAAGAAACTAAATCATCCATCAAATTCAAAGCAGTTGCACATCAAAATAGAGTTAGGTCAATAATATAAAGTCAGAATTTTGTTATTTTATTATGTATTTATATTGAGTAGCTAAGCAGTGCATTTAGTAAAAGAAAGTATGAAAAAATACAGCCTTACTTTTTATTTGTAGTATTTAACCGGGAATTTTGGAAACACTGATCCTACTATTTAAGTACTTAAGTTGCTGGTCAACTGTTGCTGTTAATCAGTTATCTTGATCAATAGTCAGCAACTACAGTATATTCCTGTGTTTTAAAATAATTAATTTTAAACCTAACCTGAGTAGTCAAATAAATCAGCAGTAGAAACTATAATCAAATAAATTTCTATCAAGCTCACCTCTTGAATCCATTGTGCCATCTGTTCTAAGCCTTCCTGCCATCTATTTACCCACCTTGAAACGAGAAATCCTTCCATTTTTAATTCCTTAAAGACCATGGGAGGTTGGACAGCCGGAACTAAAACAAAGTTAACAGTTAAACTATTACAAAGAACAGGATACAAAAGACAAGATTAAAAAAAGTTCTGCATTAAGAGTATTTGAACTGTTAGCATGAACATTTTGAATAATTTTTTCACTTCTTAAATAACGTTGGTAGAGCTGAACACTTGGCGTTTAAATAACGTTAACGGCTAAGCGACAAAAAAAAAACAAGCAAAGAAATAAGAACTATAGAGATTAACACTATTGAAAGAAAGAAGTTTTTGCACTGACAATATTTGAATCGTTCAAAGTACCAGATGCACTTACAAGTTCATTGAAGAGAACCAAAAAACTAAGTTCAAACAGACCAATTAGAGGTTGAGCAGCTGGAATCGAAATAAAGTTAACAGTCAAGTGATGGGGATAAGAAGACAAAAAACCAAGAAGAAAGAACTACAAACTTAATGCTATTGAAAAAAGACGAAGTTTCTGTACTGATGGTATTTGAGCTGTTCACAGGGTCATTCTGACTAAGTTAATAAAGGAAGGGTATGCGCAAGCATAGGATAACTATTCCCCCCAGTCCCCCATTGCAATTTCCGGGTAAATGGCCTTGAAAAGGAGATCCGTACCACCGGCAGGGAGTGCTTTTTTTTAGTAAAATGAAAAACATAATTTACAAAGATCATTGGAAATTAACTGAAACTGAATAAAGGTAGCTGTCTCCAGCACTGAAATAAAGCTAAAGATTAAGCGATGGTAGTAAGAATTCACAAAATCGGAAGAACTACAAAATTTTAACATGAAAAATGAAGGCTCTGGCACTATTTGAACTATGTAAGATTAGATAGTTTCATAAAAGAGAGAGCAGACAAATCTAAAAAGAAGACTAATCGGGTTCTGTCGGGCTTTATTGCATCAATAATCTAGTGGAGTGATTATCCAAAATTTACTTGTGTTATGTGCTTGAGCGAACAGGATATTATTCGGCCCGTTCTGGTCTTATTCAAATTGGTTTCTTCGAAAAAAAAGTTGCAGTTCGATGGTCTTGATTCTTTTAAGTCTTTTATTGATTTAACAATCAAATTTTATTGATAAAAATAGGTATTTTTGGCGTTCTTTAAGCTTTGTCTGTTAAAAAATTGTCATCCTTACTTTTAGAGGATATTTTTTTTTAATACATAGAGTTAAGAACAAACCAAGCGTTTTGAGCCAAACCCTGTAAAAATACACAAAGCCTAATATTCAAAATTCTCTCTTAGAAAGACTAGTTTACTTTTGAGATATTTTAAAGGAGGAGTTTGAGAGTTTGGGGTTGCGATGATAAATTTGTAAATTAACGTTAACAAGATAAAATATTTAAATTAGGAATAAAAATGACAAACAAAATAAACCAAAGTAAAGGTTACCATGAAAAAATGGAAAAGTTTCAGGGATAATAGGTTGACAAAAATAATGCTTTCTGGCAATCCAGGTATGGTTTTGCGAATACGAAATGATTTAAAGGAAGCTTCATGGGAGGCTTTATTTAAAGGTTGCTTCATGATGGGGAGCAAGACCGTATCCAGGGGGAGGAGTCATGTTTTTGACCCCCCCCTCCCAAAAAAATATGCAACTCGTAAATACGTAACAAAAATGCATATAAACAAATTTTTTATGCATTAAAAAATTGTAACCTCCCTCCGAGAAAAATACCCCCTCTCCGAACAAAAATCCTGGATACACCCTTGATGGGGAGTAAAAAGTGAAGCTCTGAACGGAGTGAATTGCACAGCTCTGATGATCATAGGCCTACGCTTAAGTTTATTGGTATGCCTCAAGTAATGATATTAGTAATTAAAAAAAAAAAAATTAAAAGTAGTTTTCAGAAATTGTATCATTTTTCCTTCATGTTTCATTTGGGAATTTTCTTCCAATGAGCATGGGAATGTCGTACGGATACCTGGTGTTTTTCTTGCGTTGGTAAACAATTTTGTACATTTGTAATATTTCTGAAATGTAGCAATTCTGCAGACGAAAATAGTGGAGTTTTACAAACCCAGATGCTGCGTTTCATATACACAGATCTATGTATCACAAGTGGGATTTGATGATCATAGGTGGCTTGTTTTTGCGATAAGCTGTCAGTAGTACAGCTATAGAAGTGGGAACAAATGAGTTGACCAAAGACAAGGCTGCTTGCTCAACTGACAGAATAAATTGGGAATAAATCATGATTATTGGGATAAAATCTTGTAAAATGATTATCAATATCAGTCCAAAATTACATGGCCTGCAGCGGATGGAAAGTAGAGAGAGCTTGATTGCCTTAGCATTTGCTTTCTAAAAAATTCTACATTTCATCAAAATGAATATTTTAAAAGAATCCATCCTTTCTAAATTCATGGAAGAGGACCTTGTGACCAACCTCCTATATGACTACTCAGTCGCAAATCCAGTCTTGAATATTAAAGAATATAACATTATTTGAAAAAAGTGAAAAAAAATACAAAATTGCAATTTTCAGACCATTTAATTATTGTCTCTAGCTATTGTTATAGTTGTTATCGATAAGCTTAAATCGGTAAAAAAAAAGAAAGAAAAACGTGATTCTGTACTTTCACTCTCCTACCATAAACCAGAGTTTTAAGATTTTAGCTACTTCCTCACGCACGCACAGAATAACGAGGTTTGTCCATGGTCATAAAAATTCCAGTATTACTTCTCTCAAAGGAAACGGTTTATATTTCCAAATGGAGTCAAAACAGAAACGTCTTCCGCTGGCTATGACTTTGATACAGAGTTACGAAATTCAGAGCGCCGTTGGCAATAGGGCGTCATTCTAGTGGTATAAATTGACGGTACTTATGCTTTATTTGGTACCCGTGCGATATATTGTGCTAAATGAAACTATTCAAACGGGTATCTGTCAATAGAGAATTCGATCGCAAACCGTGGTTTTTCATTGCGTTTATAATATTTAAACTTTAGGTTTTTGGGGTTTAGGGAAAAAAAGGTATCTAGGTTACGTCAGGTTACGTATCTAATATATGATATGCTTTACCCCCCTCCACCCACATAATGTGCAAAAAAATAGCCCAAATTTGTTTGTAAACTATTATATTTTCATCATTTTTTGTTTTATTTCATTAGCATTAACCAAATTTGACTTTTCGCGTGCGTACCAGCTAATCCATAAGTACCAATTGACTTAGGTAAGTGAAGAGGTAAGAGGCCAAGTGTCAGAACAAAACCCATTAAAAACAAGTTTGAAATGCGCGTAGTAATGATGACTCATTGAAAATTTTGGGAATCTGAGAATTTCAGTGACATTCTAATTTTTTTTTTCAAATCAAGACTTTTTTGAAAAATGAAAAAATTCTTTGAATATAAAAAACTCATTAACAAAAAACTGTTTTTTTTAATGGAAATAAAGAGCGAAGACGAAACTTAAAACGAACAAAAATGATTGCTTCGCAGTTTATGCAAAATACACATAAGTTCAAACAAACTGACACATGATGTTTCCCTAAATTTATAGAAATTTGAAAAACTAGTCCTTTACTGAAAACTGATCTTACTTAACGTTTTGAGAGAATTGAAATTGTATACTAAATCTACTGATTTCAAGGACAGCAAAAGACAGCTGAGAGCCTTACCAATTAGTCTTATATATTCTACAGGGCCTTAGGGACTTTTATGGACCTAATCATGATTCACTGCGTCAATTTTGTGGTTCCTTTTCCCTGTTGTATGTGTATATATCCCCTTGATACCCGCCCCTTTAGTTACGATAGAATCTTGTCTCGTTCTATATCTGTTAGGATTCTCATGTTTTAGTAATCGTCATGCCCAAGTTGATTCCCCCCGCCCCCGCAAATTAAGAACACTATTTGTAACAGCGTTAAACATTAATCGTAATCCAGATAATTAAACATTCCTACAACAAACCTTCGTTTGCCTTCCTTCTGAATGAAACCGTTTTGTCATAATTGACCCTTAGACAATTGTTAATTATTTTATTTCCAGAAGTTTCCTCCGGCCTTGTCAAAGGAAAAGCTGTCAACCGGTAAAAATCCCACAATAAATATTTACACTTCCGGATGCTCTACCATTCAAAAAGAGTAAGCTAAACTGAAGAATATATGCAAGAAGACTCTAATTAAATTAGAAACGTATATAAAATAAGACTAGAGTACATGAGCGATTCAGAAACCCATGAAACCGACAGAGGAAAGTATTCAAAAAGTCTGCTGATTTGATTCTTACTAACCCTTGATCCAGTGTAATGTCTAACGAATAGAGAGCATGTATGATTTGAAAGCATTCGAGAGAGCTTTCGACGAAAGAGTGTCCAAGTGAAAAAGAAGGACGGTAAGCTCCCTCATTTTTGGGACAATCTTAGAGGGGAATTTATTGTGCAGGAAAAATACACCTACATGAGGGGGAAAGAGAGAGGAAATTTAGGGGTTATAGTGTATACCCAGTCCCTTGTTCGATGTGTGGGGAAGACGATGAAGATATTTTTCATTTTTGGGGAATTGTAAAAATTGGCGGATCCGAGAAATTAGTGTTTTTTGTTAGTGTTGGCAGATAGAAGATGGGTGGAAGGGATTGTAGCATCACGAGTTAAAATGACATTAAGGAATCTGGCTAAGTATGCTGATGAAGGGCTGATACATCGTGAAAGATGTATCTCTTTATAAATATTAATCAAAAAAACTTTTTCCATATATTAAGTTTTTCAAAGAAAAGTAAAGAACTCCATTAAACAAAAATGAGCAAAAATCAAATCAAATAACCTACCAACCGTGAAACTGCCACAAATCAGCATCGATAAATAAATGAAACCCAAAACGAACAGAAGTTACAATAAATAACCGAATCAAACTCAAAACGAGCAGAAATTAATATAAGTTGGGCTCGAAACCCCTATGCCTTCCCAAGGCCAGAACATAATGTGCACTTTACTGAAAAAATATAAATGTTTTTACTTTTATAACTTTATTAAATCAAATAATATTAACATTTTCATTACTAAATTTCAGTATATGCATATTAAACTGTAAATAAAAGTTCAAATAGGGATAAAATCCTTTTAATAGACAGTGATGATGATAACAGTGATAGAAATTCACAAAAATACCAGATATTTCGGTCACATATACAGTGACCGTCATCAGTAGTAAAACTAAAAAGTTTTACTTTTTAGTAAAAGTAAAACTTTTTAGTTTTACTACTGATGACGGTCACTGTATATGTGACCGAAATATCTGGTATTTTTGTGAATTTCTATCACTGTTATCATCATCACTGTCTACTAAAAGGATTTTATCCCTAATTGAACTTTTATTTATCGTCATGGAAAGGCAGTGTGGTCTCCGAAATTATCTACGGTATATTAAACTGACAATGCACATTCATTTGTATTTTTTTTTAGTAAAGTGTAAATTATAATCTGGTCTTGGGAAGGCATACGGTAGGGGGTTTTGAGCCCAACTTATGTTAATTTCTGCTCGTTTTGAGTTTGACTCGGTTATCTATTGTAATTTCTGTTCGTTTTGGGGTTCATTTATTTATCGATGCTGATTTGTGGTAGTTTCACGCTTGGTAGATTAATTTATTTTATTTTTGCTCATTTTTTGTTTAATGAAGTTCTTTACTTTTCTTTGAAAAACATATTTTGTGGAAACAGTTTTTTTTTAATTAATTTCTGTTCTTTTTATACTGACATAGTCTTTTCAGGGAAAAAGAAAATACTTTAAATCTTTTCGTTTTTTTAAGACTTTATAGTTTGGCCTGCTATTTGTATGCTGGAGAAAAGTTTTCAGCAATTTTTAACAACATAAACCTTTAAAAAATCTGGACACAAATAATAGTAATTTTTAGTTTAGTGTTATACCTCCTCTAGTTGATCTGAAATGGAAAACTTGATACCATTCGCAAAAAAATCAGTTTACTGTCTTTGATAGCTTGGATACACTTACGCTATTTTGATTTGGTTAAATTCTAAGAGGAGAAGTAGCCCAAAAAGTTTGAACATAATACCCTCAGTCGTTCTTGGGATACTGCTGAGATGCCTTATCGGGAATTAGCAGTAACACAGTGCATTTTGATTTAAAGGCAACATTTGGCTTTTAAACATGAAGGGAAAACGGAAGGGTGGACGTGGGATGGGGATTAGTCACCCTCCAATCACTTTCAACTATTAAAAAGGGCATCAGCCCTTTCTATTTTCAATCTATTTTCTTCGAAAAGGGCATAAGCCCTTTTCGAAGGTCCTACGACAACTCCTTTGACACGAAGTGCCCTGGTCTAAAAAAAAAAAAAAAAAAAAAAAAAAAAAAAAAAAAAAAAAAAACATTATACCCACATCGATCTTAACTATAAAAACGTCAAGGCTTCCAATCACTTTCGACTATTAAAAGGGCACTAGGCCTTTCGATTTCAAATCGAATGAGCCCTTTTTGAGTTTCTACGACAACGCTTTCTAAAAACAGCTTATATCCCCCCAAGGCATAAATTACAACCCTTACCCTAAGGACTGTTAGGGCGGTTGTCATCCTCTAAAACCTAATTTCCAGAACTTTCAACTACATTGAACAAAACGGATATCTCAAAATTTTTATTGTTTGACCTTGGTGAAATGTTGGGCGTGAAAGGGGTGTTATATTCTTTCCAGACACTTTTGACGATTAAAAAAGGCTCTATCCATTTCCATTTCCACTCGAATGAGCACTTTTTGAAGTTTCTACGACAACACTTTATATAAAAACCTTATATGCCCCTAGGGCATAACTTACAACCCTTGCCCTGAGGTCTGTGAGGGGGGGGGTTTCATCCTAAAAGACCTAATTTACAGAACTTAAAACTACGTTGAATAAAATGGCTATCTCAAAATTTTGATTGGATGTGTTTGGGGAAAAGGTGGGCGTGAGAGGGGGGTTAGTTACCCTCCAATCACTTTCGACTTTTAAAAAGGGCACTAGCCCTTTGAATTTCCAATCGAATTATGATTTTTTTAAGTTTCTACAACAACGCCTTCTATAAAAACCTTATATGCCCCCGTTTATAACTTACAACCTTGCCCTGAAGGCTGTGCCAAAAACAGGAGGGCTGTCCTCTCCAAAAACATAATTTCTATCTGAAAATCAACTACGCTGAACAAAATGGCTATCTCAAAATTTTGTAGGCTTGGAAGGGATGTTAGTTGCCTTCCAATCACTTTCGACTATAAAAAAGGGCACAAGCCACTCCGATTTCCAATTGAATGAGCCCTTTTCGAAGTTTTTACGACAACTTCGTCGATATAACGTTTCCGGCTCTAAAGGAAAAAAGAATAATAAATAATACAATGTTTCAACATTGGTCTTATATCCCCTCAGGGCATAAATTAAAACCCTTGCCCTGAGGGTTTTGGGGGAGTGTCCTCCTCAACAAGATATTTTCTATCTAGAAATAAACTACACTGAACAAAATGGCTGTCTCAAAATTTTGATTGGATGTGTTTGGGGGAATTATGGGCAGGGGGGGGGGGCTAGTTGCCCTCCAATCACTTTCGACTATTAAAAAGGGCACTAGCCAATCCAATTTACAATCGAATGAGCGCTTTTCGAAGTTTCTACGACAACTTTTTCGATACGAAGTGCCCTGGTCTAAGACCAGGAAAAAAAAAAAATTATACATTGTGCCCACATCGTTCTTTACTTAGGCAGCGCTATTGCGCTGCCTATGGTTTTCGTGAAGGTTCATATACAAGTACGTTTTTTTTAATTTATTTGTGTTTTTTCGTTGGCTTTGTTATGTTTATGTTCTGTTTTTCTTTCCTATGGTCCGATGGTTTTTTTGGAAATGCATACATACATACACCTACATGGGCCGTTTCATTCCCACAGCATTGTTTTGCAAAAGTCAAATTTTAGCTATATAAGAGGATACCTGGAAACATCTGAAATATACTAACAGGGCAAGCAAGGACGCATTCAGATTTTTTTGGGAGGGGTCCTATTTTGTGTTGGGGAGGGGGGGGGGTAACAAAAACTTAAAAAAAAGCACAATTAATTTGTTTATTTGTATTTTGCTATTTTTTACGAGTCGGTCAGAAAGTCGGGGGGGGGGGCAAACCTGGTAAACCCCTAGATACGGCCTTGATGGGAAGATAGGCTTGTCTGTTTTTAGGGATACTCTCAACACTCTATTTAAAAGTTGTACTCATTTAGTTCGGTTAAAAGTATCGAGAATGTTGAGGAATCAAAGAATTGGAGAAGAAATTTCCGCGTCTTTTCCAAGGAGCACTTCCACTTCGTTAATGATATTTCATACTCATTCCCATATAAAGCACGACCACTGCCAAATCCTAATAATTCGCTATTAGTTTCCCTCTTCGGGTTCGCGGGGTATACCCGCTTCTTTGTTCTGTTTTCTTTTTCAAGCATCTTCGTGATTTTTTTTTCCATCTTGCTTTTCAAATCAGCCGCACTTCCACTGCATTAACAGTATGGAATACAGAAAGATTTAAACTTATTTTAGATAAAATGATATTTTTTCAAACGAAAATAAAGAGTAACATTACAACTTAGGACGAATTAGAAATTATTTCGTAGATGAGAAAGGGCTTCCCTCTCCTATTTTTTTTAATGCTTTATTGAAAACATTTGTGAGTGTAGCAAATATAGCTAATGGCGGATTGCAAGTATTTTATTTACCAATTGCCTTTAAAAGATTTGAACTTAAAACTCATTGTTTAAAGCAAATGTATATCAATAAGCTCTACCATTCTTGATGCATTGTGAAAGGTACTTTTTGTCCCACTCCGATTGTCCTTGTGTTTTAGTAATAATTCTTAAAGTATCGGGGTCAAACTTCAGCACAAATAGAGGGGCGGAGGAGGGGGGAGGCCCACTCTTATACTAAATAGTTTCTGTTCTTTTTAAGTTTTAATGTCTATAGTTTTATTCGTTTAAGATTTTTAAGTCATTTTAAGTTCAAGTTATTTCTCATATCACACCAGGGGTGTATACAGGTTGTTTTTGGGTGGGGGGCTATTAAAGAACTTTTCCAGTTTTTATTTACAAAAAAATTAAAAAACCGCATCAAAATTTACTTAATTTCACATTTGTTACGTTTACCCCCTACCCCCCACGGATAAGGCCTTGTATTATACCCAGACCTATCCAAGATAAGACGCGGGCTTTAAAATACATTAAAATCTTTGACACTTTAAAGCCTAACATAAGTCTCTCTGCAGAGGTTTTGAATGACAATATTTTCTCCAGTTACAGCTCAGGAAAAGGAGAGGGTTCTTGTAGCCACACCCTATTTATTATGATTTAAGCTCATTTCTTTGTCTCTTTCTCGGCATTATTATTAGCTTTAACCCATTTCATAGGCAATATAAAAACCAGGAATTATTCTTACAAACACTTAAAGAGGATTTCATTAAAGGCACTCAATTGGAATTTTGTTTTGGGGAGTCATCACACAATAAAGCTTATTTTGTTTCATATTTAGGGGAGGAGGACTAGGTCCCCAGCTCAGAGGTAAAATAATTCGACCTCTTTATCCAAACAAGTATCACTATTATGACAGCTTAACGTTTATTCTTTTTATCCCAGATAAGTCATAAGTCGTTGAAAAAAAAAACCACTTTACTCTTTGAGGACTCCTGTCTACTTGTTATTTGTTTGTATTCAAGGAATGTACACATGAAAGCCTGAAATCATGGTTGCAGCAGTAGCTGCAACCTAATAAAGAGCGAACCACAGCCCATAATAACCGAAAGTTAAAAAACGCGTTTTGAAAAAAAATGTCTAGTAAAAAAAAATGCCATCTGATACTTATTTACGAATGATGACCATTTTTCGGGTTCATCATAAAACTAAAAGTTTATCGCGAAAAATTTGTTATGGCAGTTTCAAAAAAGCCAGAAATCCCCCCAAAATGGCGTCAGATCCCCGCCGAAATGAAAAGTGTACCATTGGAATCAGCATGGCTGAAACCTTGAAATGGGGAATCACAGTTCCCCACCTTAAACAGCAAGGAAAATCACTTTTTTTTGGCATTGGTGGCGCTGATGTCTCCTTTTTTTTCTTTTTTTTCAGGGCTAGCGGGTTACCAGAACATCATCGAGAGATGATTAACGGCTCATTTAAAAGCTATTATGTAGGTGTTTTTTTTTTTTTTTTTTTTTATATAAATTCCACCACCTGTAAGTGCCATTTGGCACTTTTTATGCCATTTCTCAAGGGGTGGAGCTAGCGGGTTACCAGAACATCGTAGATAGATGTTTAATAGCTCAAATAAAAGCTACTGCTTATGTCCAAGTTCTTTTTATAAGCTTCACTATCTGCAAGTGCCAAATGGCACTAAAACCGACACATTCGGTTCAATGTCTCAAGTGAAAGAGCTGGGGCTGGTGGGCTACCAGAACTTCTTAGAGAGATGTTTAATGGCTCATTTGAAAGCTATTGCTCATATCTAAGCGCTTTTTATCAATTCTACCATCTGTAGGTGCCATATAGCACTAAAAACGGCACATCTGGTGCCGCTTCTTAAGTGGAAAAACTTGAAAATATAAAACGGTACCATTGTATCTACGTGCTTTACCAAAAAAGCGCTAGTTTTTATGTATATATGTTAGTTAGGCTATGTAGTAATAGTTTTTGTTCGATTTAAGTTTCAACTTAAATCGCTCTTTACTTCCCTTAGAAAAACTTTGTTTTTTTTAATTAATCAGGAAAGAGATCATAAATTTGGAATCATCTCCTTTACTTAGAAGAGGCTTAGATACGATTCTGTTTAAATGGGTGTCTAACTCAACTTAGAGTCAAGACAAGACTAAGATATGACTCTTTACACAGATATTGTTTATTTAAAAAATAAACTATTTTGGGCTCAACAAATTGTTGAGCCCAAAACGAAAGGGAATATCTCCTTATTTTTTTATTACTATTTGTTTTAGATGAGTTAGGCAATGAGACAAGCTTCTTCAGTAGATCTTTAACCACTGGTCACATTTGCAGGGGCATATTTACTTCACAGAGGAAGAAGAATAAGCAGCCATGACTAAGAGAAAGCTTTTTCAGTACTAACTGCATTCATATGAAATAATTGTAAAAGGAAAACCCATTTACCGAAATAAATTTCAAGCCAGGAAGAACCCCTTTTCGAACTCCCCGCCTAGTTACTCCAGTTGTTCATTAGGTTGTGTAGAAAATGATTTATTAAACCACACTGACTTTCCATTCATAATTATAATCAAATGGAAATATACTTTTATTTAAGACAGTTAAACAAATTAATATATAGGCAACTAATAAAAGCCTGGACTTTTCGTTTCCATGTCCAGAAGCCTTTATTAACGGAAAAGGAAGAAAATCTGGACTAAACAGCTCAAACAAATAGGAAAATAACACAAGACAGGGGCTTGATTGGCTATGGGGTAGGGGGTGGGGCAACTGCCCCTCCTAGACCTCGCTCCCCAGACCCCAGTTTGCCCCCCGGCTGAAATTTAGTTTCTTCCAAAATCGTGTCAAAACTAAGATAAACCTGCATAATTCAAGCATCAACAGAAACAGATCAGTTCTTTAGTAGCCTACTTATTTACCTTTATAGTACTATAAGTTACCTTTATACTTTATAGTACTTTTAAAGAACCAAATAGTGCCTTTATGGTTACCAAACGGCTTATTTTTTTAGTTTTTACTGTCATTTTCACGTGATTTGGTAAAATAGACTCCAACTTTGCCCCCCCCCCAGGATTTTGACGGAATTAAGCCTCTGGATAAAGACTTTAAAAAAACGTTTTACAATCTTTTCCCATAGTCGGGTAGCGTTTTTTCTACTCTAAACGTTATTTTTTGGATGTTTCAAATGTTTAGTTTAGTTTTTATTCTTTTGATAAACATTTCCGGAGGCGAAGATTTTTTTATGACAATTTTCATGGCACAAGGCTGCCAAAAATTTATGGCCTGATTTGCCCCTAATCAACCATTCACCTAGGTTTTCTCCATAGATTTATATTTGTTGAATTTCTTTTTACAGAAATCAACAGATGGGAATTCAGGGATAATGTCCCCAAGGAAACCATTTAAATAGAAATGTAACGTTTTACAAAGCAGTTTTTCAGTACTCAGAATGGCGTGTATCCTCTTGTTTATAATCTGACTATACAATGTTTCTGCATATTTGCCATATTGGCATGACAAACGGCAGTACAAGTAGATCTAAACGTTGAAGGAAGACGTACTACTCGTCTAACTCAGCTACAATAACTACAATAGCTACGATAGCTACAATCTAGCAAATAGGGATCCACGGCCTATAGTAACCGACAGTTTAAGAACACGTTAAAAAAAAAAAGAAAAAAAAGGGGAATTGCGAAAAATGGTGTCGGATCAAAATGAAAAATTTAACATTGGAATCGCTATGGTTAAAAACCCTTTGTAGAAACTCCCTATATTGAGCAACAAGGAAAAACATTTTTTTCGCATGAGAAGCACTGATATGTCTCCTTGTTTTCCTAGGGTTGATCGTATCAAAGAGATGATACGGATTTGAAAGAAAATTACCATATGTAGTGCTCTTTTTAAGTAAAAAAGGGATCAAGCAAAAGCCAGAAAATGGAAATTTTAAGATGGCCATTCAATTTTTCATGGTCTAAAACCTAAACAGCATGTTTTGAGCCTACAATCTTGACAAACAACCTCAAAGTGGCATTTTCTGCCATTTTGGGCCATTAAGCAGCCACATTTTCCCAAAAAGGGTCAAAATGCCAGATAATGGAGAATCTATGACAGTTTATTAATTTGTCATGAACTAAAACCGTAACTAAAAAGTTTTGTGCCTTCATCTTGAAAAACAACTTTAAAGTACGACGTGAATACTGCAGTGAGGTCTGGTTTTATTCATAAATCGTCAGCTGGTAATGACCTGAATTTTGCAGTGATTCAGTAGCGGTTCTGGTCTCTCTTGCGCCCGGGGCAAAATCTTGATTAGCCCCCCCCCTGTCTCCCACAAAATTTTCAACTCAAGTTTTAAGGAAATTCCCTTTAATTAACAATTTTTTTTAGATTTATTACTTAAATTATTTAACCATTATTAATTATTTTAATTAATATTATTTAACAGCTTAACTATTATTGTTTGATTATTTTACTTATTTTCATTTCATTAATTAATTAATAAATTTATTAATTATTTTCATTTATAACTGCGCCCTCTACTTTATTTTAATGAAAATAAACTTCCGAAATCACAAACTGATTATAACCATTAAATTATTCGTTTGAAAATTTGCCTCCCTAAAATTTCCACACCTGGTCCAAGTCCCCCCTATCCCCCCCCCTAAAAAACACCTCTGCCAAGCTTTTTGATAAATTATCAGTACACGATGACCTTTATAGATACCGTAGCAACAGAGATTGTACCATAGCAAAGTGGTGTTTTCTGTCACTTATTCCACAAAACATCAATATTTGCCTATAGAGCCAATAGGTAATTTTAAGATAGCCAATCGATATATCATCGTCTAAAACCCTCAAACTGAGGTTTTGATCCCTTTGTCATGTAAAAGGAAGAAAAACGCTTCTTTTGCATGATTAGCATGCTTCTTATTGTTTATTTCTTATTTTTTTTTCTTTGCCAGGGATAGCAGGTTACAACCTGATCCCAGAGAGATATTTAATCGCTCATTTGAAAGCAACTGCACTTTTCTATATGCCTCATAAGTTTTTCTCAATATCGTGAAGTGCTATTCGGCACCTTTTGGAATGGAAGGGCTAGAATACATAACAATAGTACCATTATTATCTCCAAGGTAGAAAATCCTTAGCTGGAGGTTTAAAATACCCCCTCTTGTATAGTCCCCTCCCGGCCTCCTTAGTAACCAAAAACCAAAAATACATTATGAAAAAAATGCATAATAAAAACAAATGTCATTTAATTATTTTTATTTTCAAGAAACTAATTGAATATTTTTAATGCGCAAATTTCCAAAGATACCAGTGATAAAATAACATCGGACTCTTTGGTTATCTGACGAAGTTTCCTCATATCTTCTGGAAAGGTTTAAGAGAGGTAGGAAGTAAAAAATATATATTTAGTGTTGTATTTTAACAAAAAATTATATTGAATTGTTTAGTTTCACTGCATGAATTTAAACGGAGATCTTTTTTGTAAGCTTTATTGTATATGTTTATAAAAATGAATTGTATATGCTCGTATATTGTATATACGAGCAAAAATGAATTTAAAAAATAACAGTTTCTCTTACAGAAGAAAAGATTGAAGCTGAAACTAAAAAAGAACAAAGATTACTGGGTCGTGATATTTTCCAATACCCGTAGAATTTTAAAAACTAGCGCTTTACTAACTGAGGTTGCTTGATTTTTTTTTTAGAGAATAACAACTATAACGTAAGCTATCGATATCATGACTGGTGAAAGATTCTTTAGAGACTTATAGATTCATTTTTGTGACCCTAAGGAATATTATGATCCTATGAGAAGTTTCCGTTTTTTAAATCAGTTTTGCGTTTTAGTCAAGCGCAAGTTTTTTGAATTCTACAAGTACTAGAAAATGTCGTGAATAATTTTATTTAGTAGATACATCTTTGCGTAATCTGCGTTACAATAAATTTGTTTGTTTAAGCTCCAACTTCACTCTTTGCTTCCGTAAGAAAAATTTTATGTTGTTTTAAATGAATAGTAACAAAAGCCTGCACAAATCATTATTGCATTGTGATTTTCGGACATTATCACTCCCAGATTTGGCAGATACAACACTGACCCTTTCAGGGCACTAATTTGATTCAATGTCGGGGAGCATATTCTGAGAATTTTCAACTCTTTCTCTTAGAAGATCCAAATAACGAAAAGCTTAATTAGGGTTAATTTAGGAGTATTCGGGAAAAATTTTCTCACAGCATACAACTTTTTTTCACTTTTTCAATAATTCACGATTGATTTTAAAGAAGTCACACATTCTAAGATCTGAAGAGAAAAGTGACCACTGTCAAAATAAAAAAAAATTGCACAGCCGAGGTATATTCATAGCGAAGCTTTACAATTTCGACTGGGAAAAACGTATTAGCACTTCTAGCACATAGCAACCTAACCTGCATGTTTTTATACCAAAACCACCAAAAAGAGCATTTTTTTTCTCATTTAAAACCTGGAATATAAAAAGGTTTCTATGAAAATCTAAAACATTACTTTCTTTCTCTAGTAAAATTGCGGAAATGTTAGACATGTATTTTCGAACAGGGTAGGACGATATAAGTATTTTGGATTTCATGAGAGGAGTTTCTGACCTGTAACCCCTAACTTCCCTCTTAAGGCTATATAAGGACTGCCTTAGTGCAAAATCGCATAACCGGTATGGTTATGCATCTAAGCTGCTAGTCCCTTAAAACCCAATATTTCTGCTGAGGATGACTCAACAAATCGTCAAACGTTTCATGTTTTATACCTTTTTCAGAGCTCTCGAGATATGATTTGTTCTGCCATTTAAGCTAATTTAAGCGGAAATTTCTTGGAACTTTTCGCTAATAGTTTCTAGTCAAGTATCAAGTTGCAATGACGAAGCATCGTAAAATCAAAAGTTAACATTTAGCATAACACACGAGGTTTTCTGGCTGCGTTTAGATGAGAGTTCCACGTGTGGTACTAATTAAGTAGATTTTGTTATTACATTGTCAACAGCGTTAATAATACAGACATAAAAAAAGAAAACAAAGGGTATGCAATTTCACTCGAAGCATAGTTAGAGAACGATTCCAAAGGCTTTGGAAATTTCAGGAACCAATATTAAAAACAAAGAAACCATCAAAATATTCCCCCCCCCCCACACACACACACACGACTATGAGGCCTTTACTACTTAGATTTTAATAAACTGAACATGCAGCGATATTTTCAAGGGAAGAAAAGAGACATGGCGTGTCTAAAAAAACACAAGATTTTCACCCCCCCCACCCGAAATTATATGTAAAGTTTTACACCTTTATATAAAATTTCAGCTTTAATCATGTATTTTTGCTTATCCAAATCTTACACACGGACGTAAAACCAAATGCAGGTTCGAGTCACTTGAGAGCGGAAAAAAGCAGTAAAGGAGACTCCAAGCCAGATACATCGGCGACAGTTCGTATAGCGTAGTCAGGGAGTGTTTCGAAGGAAATCACTCCCTCCCCTCGCCATCAAAATGCAAAAATATAAGACAAATACAAAAAATATACAGATTTCCCCAACAATTTCTTTTTTTTAGTTGAACCATTTCATATCCTAAAAGTCCAGTTCCATTTTATTTTAGTGTTCAAAAAAGTATATTTCTTGAAGTCACCGAAAGTTGTTCAAAAAGAGACAGATTTTCCTAAGATTTTTTTTTTAATTTCTATCAATTTCTACCGCTTTTTTTCGAATTTTTTCTTTTTTTTGCAATCAGGCTTGGACGCATCGGAGCGCATTTAGGCCAAATTCACCTCCCTATAAATTTGGTATGATATAAATTTGCTATAAATTTGGTATAAATTTGGTATCAAAAATTCAATTTATTTTCAGTTGAATTTACAAAAGCACGAGTCTTTTCTAAATTTTTTTGATCGAAAAATAAAGCCTATTCTAGGCCTGGGCAGGGGGAGGGGCTGCCCCCAAGTTTTTCCGACATTAAATTATTTTTTCCTTTTTTGCACTCCTATTAAGGTATATCCCCCTCCCCCTGATTATGAGGCTTAAAAATGCCACTGATCAATTCCTTAAACTCTGCAAAATAACTACTTTTTAACATCTCAAAATCAAAGACCCAACAAATTTTCAACTTTTTCTAGACAGATATACAGCCCCCAAAGTGCTGAGTTGCCACCACACAATAAGTTAGTGATTTTAGACTCCCATCAACTCTATTCTTTTTCAAAGCTGATTTTTGTACATGCGTTTCGCAGCAGTTTCTAGTTAAACTTATCTGGAGCCATAAGTTCCAATACATTTAGGCCAAATTTCAAAAATTTAAGTTATTACTATTTAATCCGCCAAGGCTTTGAGCTCGAATTTTGACACATTTAAGTTTGATTAAATTAAAAAACTAATTAAACTTAATGAAAATTTAACTGATTCTTTTTTTTAGTTAAAGAGCAGTTTTAAAACAAAGACCTACTAATGGAACTAGGCATTCAAGCAGTTCAAACTAATTTAAATAATCCTGTGATGGGCATTTTTAACCCTTTTTTTGTAAAACTTCTTTTCTATGTAAAAAAGAAACCACCTGGCATTGATATATTAACGGAACAGCCAAATTGTTGATCTAGTATTGAGCCGACTTACAAATTGCTGTCCTGCGACAAAATTAGCCTAAAACAAAAGAAAGAAGATGAAATTTTAATTAGTACGTCGTAAGATCGGAGCATTTCAATGAGAGAAATTAAAACACTTCCTCTAGAAATGTGGAAGGCGATTTTTATAACTTGTAAATTGGCTTATAGGGACCTCAGGACAGCTTTTCAGCGGGAAGAAACTACTTCGAAAAAGGATTGGTAGATGGATAAAAAAGCAAATATTTTAAATTTTAACTTGAAAAGGCTATTTTGATGCTTCAAAACTATTCTTTTACACTTCGCACACTTTTGCCCCCCCCCCTTCTCAGTAAGTTTATCTCAAGTCAGGTGAGCTGAAAATTAATAACAAATATACAAAGGGTACATGAAAGCTGACGAAAAGTTTGCTGATTTTGTAGAAACAAACCAAATGAAAACATGACTTTTGACAATGGTTTTGTGTTCAATAGACAAGCTTCTGATAACAAAAGATCGTAAAGTACACTGTTGCTTTGACATTATTTTCGAGAAGTAGCGGTAAATTCCTTCGGCCACCAAACTGCACTTTCTTGAAAAACATTATCTCATTTCACTAAACTCCTTCAGTGCCATAATAGAACACAATTAAGCTCTAGGTTCTCATAAACTTCATGAAAAGATTCACAATCCCACATTTACCAGTTTTAAATATCTTGCTAATTTTAATACCAGAACCGCAGAGCATTTCAGAACTATCTCGCTGCTTTTATATCCCAGGAGCCTACAACTATAAAGAACAAAGTTCCGAAACTACACTAATGACACTTTCTGTGGTTTAAGAATTTCCAGGCAAAACGTGCAGGGATTGCTTATATATATATATATATATATATATATATATATATATATATATATATATATATATATATATATAATATAAATATATATATATATATATATATATATATATATATATATATATATATATATATATATATATATATATATATATATATATATATATATATATATATACACACACGGGTAGGTAAACACACATTGAACAAGAATGGATCAATCAGGTAAAGGAGAAAAAGACTTATATAGCCGGTCTTGCCCGCTTCAAACACCTCAGGAAACCATTACTGGTAGTATGAACCAAAGGCGGATCTAGAGCAAACTTTTGAGGGGGGGGGCAATGTGACAAGTGCGCCGGTAATTGACTAAATTAACAAGTTTATTTAAACAAAATAGAAAACAGAAAAACAGAAGAGTGAAAAACAGAAAAAAAGAAATGAGGGCGACAGAAAATCTTGGGGGGGGGGGCTGTCCCCCTGGACCAGTCAGATATATGGAAGGAAAACGCAAGGAGCTCCCCAAATAACAAATTGCCTATTATAACTTAATAAGTTTATGTTTGTTACCTAGAGTTGGGTTCCTTGGATCATCGTTGTAAACTGAGATAGCACCGCAGACAGAAACACGTCCAAAAGTATTCATATGATTCAACACTTCAGAGCTGAAAAGACCTCCGACCTAGAATTATTGTAACAAAAATGATGAATAATGAACAGTATATATAGTCATACCAAAAACGATAATGAGCACATCCCTTTTCTATAATCCTACAGAGAATAGGTCGAAATAGGCTTTTATTTCGACAGATTTTATTTCGAGAATTCAAATAGCAAAGCTGCATGAGATCACAGGTTTGGTAGAAAAATATCACCTAAATTTTGTACTTGGTACAAACAAATTCTCTTTTGTCAAATTAAAACTTGTAAAATTACCTATGAATAATCTTTGAGCTAGAGGTACTTAAAGGTAGGTCTATCGTAGACAGATCTATCAAAATAATCGTTTTTATAGATATTTTGCTTCTTTTTTTTATAGATAATCAAACTGCCTAAATAAGTTTTTGACTTACACAATTTTTATTCAGAAGAGCTATCACCAGCTCTGTGAGAGCCAAACATACTTTAGTCACAATAATTTCCGGAGTGAATTATCTGGCTTCTGAATGCAACATAGAAAGCATGAAAGCAACATAGTGACTTATATGGCAGCTCATTGGTTTCACGAGTCATAATACGAACAGTTAGGAACACAAAATTTGAAAGTATAAAAAAAACACTTTAGTATTACTCGAAATGGAGAATTTCACGCTATGATCCGGGTTTTCAATTTAGTCGACAGTCCTAATACTACTACGACAGCTTCACTTCGGGCTTACTTTAATTAGTTGGAGCGGGAATAGCCATATATGAACTTAAGGATGAAAATCAGATAATTTTTGTTTCAAATTCAAAAGTAGAGGTGACCCTAGTACTCGTGACAGTACACCAAATATGGGCATAGAATACTGACAGGACACCATATATGGGCATGGAATCCCTAGGGAGAATGATTGCGTAATCGGTCAATGACCTAAATTGATTGCGTAATCAAAGTGTGTCAACCACAACAACATCGACCTTGACATTCGCTGAGAGCGTGCACTTACAACAACAACAACATTGACCTTGGAACACCTGTGCTGTCGACCTCAATTCACCTATCGTGAATCAATAATTCCCCTTAGAAACAACAAATTAATTCCCCTTTCTTGACAGATCAATCAACCAATGACATCATCTGTCAGACTTTAAAAATTTTCGCATAGAAACGATTCTCCAGGAATAGATCCAAGTCATTAATGTCTTTGCCTCGGAAACAACTCTTTTGGTCGAACTCCAAAGGATATTAATAACCAAAGGCCATGGAAACAATTCTCCAAGAAACATCTTAGCGATGAATTGTTTTAGCGCGGGAGTCAGGTTTCTTATTAATTTGAAATGCATTAGCGCAGAGATGCCAAAAACAAAAGGAACACGCTGAAATTACGTTTAGGGATTATTTGGGTGAAACTGTTTTAGACAGGTTATGGAACTATTTTGGCGAAACAGTTAGAGACATTTTGAAAGAAGATTTTAGGAAAGGTTTTAGAAGAGAATTTGAGGGTGAAACTCTGTGGTCGTTATAATACACAAGTTCCATTTGAACAGTGTTGTGAGGTCCTCTACCCCAACCCCAAAGGGTTCCGAGCCGCCCCCCCAACCCCCAAGGAAGCCCCCGGGACGCCAAGGTGCCCCCCGCGCCCCAAGTGCCCCCGCCCCCCAAACGCCCTCCTCAGACCCCCAAAGGCCCTCCTCTGGTCCTCAAAGGGCCCCCGGACCCCCAAACGGCACCCCGGACCCCAGAGGCCCTCCCCCCCGATCCTCAAAGGCTCCCCAAGCTTCCAAAGGGCCACCGGCGCCCCCAAAGGCCCACCCAGACCCCCAAAGGCCATCCCCGGGCCCCCCAAAGGCCCATCGAGCTCCCAAAGGACCAACGGGGTCCCAAAAGCCCTCCACCGGTCCCCAAATGTCCCCCAGGCCCCCAACTGCCCCCCGGATCCCCAAAGGCCCTCCCTGTGCCCCAAAGGCCCACCCTGTGCCCCCAAAGGCCCACCCCCGGCCCCCCAAGGGCCCCCGGACCAGAGAAGCCCCGCTGGGATGCGCCCGGGGCCAGGAAAGCGCCGCAGGATGTGCCGCAGGGATGCGCTGCAGGGATGCGCCGCAGGAAAGCGCCGCAGGAAGCGCCGCAGGGATGCGCCGCAAAAAAAAGTAAACTAAAAATTTCGACATGCGAGCCACCCCACACTCTCTTCGGACCCACACCCACTATCCTCGGGTCGACCACGGTCTTCCGAGCTCTAACCAGATCACCTAACTTCCACGGGTCTCCTGGAACCCCCACGTTCCACCCTTGGTCTCCACCCGGTCCTAGGCCTTCCCAACCTCCTCCCCCGGTCCCCAAAGGTCAACAGGGCTCCCAAAGGCCCACCCCCGGTCCCCAAAGGTCCCCCCGGGCTCCCAAAAGACCACTCAATCCTCAAGGGCCCCCAGATCCCCAAACGCCCTCCCTGGGCCCCAAAGGTCCTCCCCCGGTCCCCATACATGCACACAAAAACTTACACACACACAAAACTTACACAGACACACAAAAACTTACACACACACACGAAAACTTACACCCACACACGAAAACTTACACACACACGCCAAAACTTACACACACACACACAAAAACTTACACACCCACACACACACAAAAACTTACACATGCACACGAAAACTTACATGCAGACAAAAACTTACATGCACACAAAAACTTACACACACACACACTACACAAAACTTACACACACACACACACACGCAAAAACTTACACACACACAAAAACTTACACACACACACACAAAAACTTACACAAGAACACAAAAAAACTCACACACACACACACACACAAAACTAACACACACACACACACACACAAAAAACTTACAAACACAAACACGAAAACTAACACACAAACTCCAAAACTAACAAACAAAAAAAATAACAAACACACACACACACACACACACACAAAAACTTATACACAAACACAAAAAAAAAACTTACACACACAAAAACTTACACACACACACACACAAACTTACACACACACACAAAAAACTTACAACCACACACAAAAAGCTTAGACACACAAAAACTTACACACACACACACAAAAACTTAGACCCACACGCAAAAACTTACATGCACACAAAAACTTACATGCACAAAAAAAATTACACACACACAAAAACTTACACACACTCAAAAAAACTTAAACACACACACACAAACTTACACACACACACACATTAAAACTAACACACACACTTCAAAAATTACACACACACGCCAAAAATTACACACACACACACACAAAAACTCACACACACACACAAAAACAAACTGACAATTGAACAAGAAAAATTACATGCACACAAAAAAATACACACACACACACACACACACAAAACTCACACCTAAAAGCAAACTAGAACACTTACACACACACGAAAACACATCAAAACGAAAACACAATTAGACACACACACACACACACACACACACACAAACTAACACATGAACACAAAAAACTCACACACACACGCAAAAAAACTTGCACACACACACACACACACAAAAATTACACACACACAATAAAACTTACACACACACGCCAAAACTTACACACACAAAAACTTACACACACACACACACACACAAAAACATACAGGCACACGCAAACTTACATTCACAAAAAAACTTACACACACACACACACACACACACACACACACACACACAAAACTTAAAAACACACACACACAAAAACACACCAACACGCGCAAAAACATACGCACACACACACAAACAAACACACACACACACACACAAAACTTACACAAGAACATAAAAAAACTCACACACACACTCACAAAAACTTACACACACACACACACACAAAACTTACACACACACACACGAAAACTTACACACACACGCCAAAACTTACACACACAAAAACTAACACAAGCACACGAACACTTACACACACACACACGAACACTTAAACACACACACCAAAAATTACACACACACACAAAAAATCACAAAAAAACACACACACACACACACAAAAACATACACATGCACATGAAAACTTACATGCACACAAAAACTTACATGCACACAAAAACATACACACACACACACACACAAAACTTACACACACACACACACACACACACGAAAACTCACACACACACGCCAAAACTTACACACACACAAAAACTTACACACACACACACACATACACAAAAACTTACACATGAACACAAAAACTCACACACACACGCACAAAACTTACACACACACACACACACAAAAATCTTACACACACACACACTAAAACTTAAAAACACACTAAAAAAAATAAAAACAAAAAAAATTAAACACACACACACACACAAACTTAAAAGCACAAACAAAAAACACTTAAACAAAAACACAAATAAACACAGACACAAACACACACAAAAAAACCAACACACACACAAAAAAAAATTATATCCACACGCAATAGCTTAGACACACAAAAACTTACACACACACACAAAAACTTACACACATACGAAAAAACTGACATCCACACAAAAACTTACATGCACACAAAAAATTACACACACACAAAAACTTACACACACACACAAAAACTTACACACACACACAAAAACTTACACACACACACACGAAAACTTACACACACACAGCCAAAACTTACACACACACAAAAACTTACACACACACGCACACACACACAAACACTTATACATGCACACGAAAACTTACATGCACACAAAAACTTATACACACACACACATGAAAACATACACACACACGCCGAAACTATTACACAAAAAAGCTTAGACACACAAAAACTTACACACACACACACACACAAAAACTTACACCAACACACACACACTTACACACACACACTCAAACACTTACACACACAAACACTTACACACACACACACACACACAAAAACTCACACCCACACGCAAAAACTGACACACACACACACAAAAACTCACACACACACACGAAAACATACTCACACACAAAAACTTACACACACACAAAAACTAACACACACACACACAAAAACTTACACACACACACACGAAAACTTACGCACACACACGAAAACTTACACACACACACGCCAAAACTTACACACACACAAAACTTACACACACACACACACACACAAGACTTACACATGC
Organism: Artemia sp. Qi Xiang Cuo; assembly: GCF_049724085.1. Lineage (NCBI taxonomy): Eukaryota > Metazoa > Arthropoda > Branchiopoda > Anostraca > Artemiidae > Artemia > Artemia sp. Qi Xiang Cuo. Next base: position 45,441,393 of record NC_142803.1, read on the forward strand.
ACACGAAAACTTACATGCACATAAAAACTTACATGCACACACAAAACTTACACACACACACGAAACACACACACACACACACTAAAACTTACACACACACGCGAAAACTTACACACACACACAAAACTTAGACACACACACACACACACACACACACACACACAAACTTACACACACACACACACACACACACACACACACACAAAAACAAACACACACACACACACACAAACAAACACACACACACACACACACACACACACACACACACACACACACACACACACACACACACACACACACACACACACACACACACACACACAAAAAACACACACATACACACAAACACACACCCACACAAACACACACAAAAACAAACTACCACTAACAAAAAATCTGAAACACAGAAACACAAACAAACCCTCACAATAAAAATCACAAACACAAAAAAAAACACCAACACCCACACACAATCTCCCCATAACAAACACACACACACACCCAGACACACACACACAAAAACTTACACACACACACACACACACACACACACACACACACACACACACACACACACACACACACACACACACACACACACACACACACACACAAACACACACACACAAAAAAAAAAAAACACACACACAAACACACACACACACACAAACTTACACACACACACAAACACACAAACACACACAAAAACTTACACACAAACACGAAAACTTACACACACACACAAACACACACAAACAAACAAACACACACAAAAACTAACACACAAAAAAAAAAGAAAAGAAAAAAACACAAATACACACACACACAAAAACTTACAAAAAAACTCGCAAAAAAGCTTTCTATCAAAAAACTTATGTGAAAAAAAAAACTTACACACACACACACACAAAACTAAACAAAACACAAAAAAACATACACACACACACTAAAACTAAAACCACCACACACACACACACACACACACACACACACACAAAACTTACACATGCACATGAAAACTTACATGCACACAAAAACTTACACACACACACACACACGAAAACTTACACACACACACGTCAAAACTTACACACACAAAAGCTAGACACACAAAAACTTACACACACACACACACAAAACTTACACCCGCACGCAAAACTTACACCCACACGCAAAAACTTACATGCACACAAAAACTTACATGTACACAAAAACTTACACACACACTAAAACTTACACACACGCACAAAAACTTACACACACACACAAAAACTTACACACACACACGAAAACTTACGCACACACACACACACACACAAAAACATACACAAAAAAAACTTACACATGCACACGAAAACTTACATGGACATAAAAACTTACATTCACA